>NW_025728433.1:0-300000 GCF_021461385.2 Schistocerca piceifrons
AAAACATAGTCAGTAAGAAGAGTCAGTCTTCTTGTACTTAAGTCGGCATTGTGCCATTTCTATTAAATTCCGATGCAATATCTGTGTTTCATCGTCAATAACAAGGTCCAAGGGATATAGTAAACCTGGAGTGAAGCATCGGAATTTATAACTAGTACACAGGAATGGTTCAAAACATAGTCAGTAAGAAGAGTCAGTCTTCTTGTCCTTAAGACGGTATTGTGCCTTTTGTATTTAATTCCGATGCAATTTCTGTGTTTCATCGTCAATAAGAAGGTACAAGGGATATAGTAAACCTGAAGTGAAGCGTCGGAATCTATAACTAGAGTCACAGGAATGGTTCAAAAATAGTCAGTAGGAAAAGTCAGTCTTCTTGTACTTAAGTCGGCATTGTGCATTTAGTATTTAATTCCGATGCAATTTCTGTGTTTCATCGTCAATAAAAACGTCCAAGGGATACAGTATACCTGGAGTGTAGCATCGAAATCTATAACTAGTGTCACAGGAATGGTTCAAAACATAGACAGTAAGAGGAGTCAGTTTTCGTGTACTTAAGTCGGCATTTTGCCTTTTGTATTTAATTCCGATGGAATTTCTGTGTTTCATCGTCAATAAGTATGTCCAAGGGATACAGTAAACCTGAAGTGAAGCATCGAAATCTATTACTAGTGTCACAGGAATGGTTCAAAACATAGTCAGTAAGAAGAGTCAGTTTTCTTGTCCTTAAGTCGGCATTGTGCCTTTTGTATTTAATTCCGATGCAATTTCTGTGTTACATCTACAATAAAAAGGTCCAAGGGATATAGTAAACCCTTAGTGAAGCTTCGGAACCTATAACTAGTGTCACAGGAAAGGTTCAAACATAGACAGTAAGAAGAGTCAGTCTTCTTGTACTTAAGTCGGCATTGTGCCATTTGTATTTAATTCCGATGCAATTTCTGTGTTTCATCGTCAATAAGGATGTGGAAGGGATACAGTAAACCTGAAGTGAAGCATCGAAATCTATAACTAGTGTCACAGGAATGGTTCAAAACATAGTCAGTAAGAAGATTCAGTCTTCTTGTCCTTAAGTCGGCATTGTGCCTTTTGTATTTAATTCCGATGCAATTTCTGTGTTTCATCGTCAATAAGAAGGTCTAAGGGATATGGTAAACTTGGAGTGTAGCTTCGGAATCTATAACTAGTGTCACAGGAATGGTTCAAAACATAGACGGTAGGAAGAGTCAGTCTTCTTGTGCTTAAGTCGGCATTGTGCCTTTTGTATTTAATTCCGATGCAATTTCTGTGTTTCATCGTCAATAAGAAGGTCCAAGGTATACAGTAAACCTGAAGTGAAGCATCGCAATCTACAACTAGTGTCACAGGTATAGATCAAAACATAGTCAGTAAGAAGAGTCAGTCTTCTTGTACTTAAGTCAGCATTGTGCTTTTTCTATTTAATTCCTATGCAATTTCTGTGTTTCATCGTCAATAAGAAGGTCCAAGGGATACAATGAACCTGGAGTGAAGCATCGGAATCTATAACTAGTGTCACAGAAATGGTTCATAACATAGAGAGTAAAAAGAGTCAGTCTTCTAGTACTTAAGTCGGCATTGTGCCTTTTCTACTTAATTCCGATGCAATTTCTGTGTTTCATCGGCAATAAGGAGGTCAGAGGGATACAATAAACCTGAAGTGAAGCATCGGAATCTATAACTAGTGTCACAGTAAGAACAGTCAGTCTTCTTGTCCTTAAGTCGGCATTGTGCCTTTTGTATTTCATTCCGATGGAATTTCTGTGTTTCATCGTCAATAAGAAGGTCCAAGGGATACAGTAAAACTGAAGTGAAGATTCGGAATCTATAACTAGTGTCACAGGAATGGTTCAAAACATAGTCAGTAAGAAGAGTCAGTCTTCTTGTACTTATGTCGGCATTGTGCCTTTTCTATTTAAAACAGATGCAATTTCTGTATTTTATAGTCAATAACGAGGTCCAAGGGATACAGTAAACCTGGAGTGAAGCATCGGAATCTATAACTAGTGTCACAGGAATGGTTCAAAACATAGACAGTAAGAAGAGTCAGTCTTCGTGTACTTAAGGCGGCATTTTACCTTTTGTATTTAATTCCGATGTACTTTCTGTATTTCATCGTCAATAAGAAGGTCCAAGGGATACAGTAAACCAGAAGTGAAGATTCGGAATCTATAACTAGTGTCACAGGAATGGCTCAAAACATAGTAAGTAAGAAGTGTTAGTCTTCTTGCACTTAAGGCGGCATTGTGCCTTTTCTATTTCATTCCGATGCAATTTCTGTGTTTCATCGTCAATAACAAGGTCCAAGGGATACAGTACACCTGGAGTGAAGCATCGGAATCTATAACTAGTGTCACAGATATGGTACAAAACATAGACAGCAAGAAGAGTCAGTCTTCTTGAACTTAA
This sequence comes from Schistocerca piceifrons, assembly GCF_021461385.2. Taxonomy (NCBI): domain Eukaryota; kingdom Metazoa; phylum Arthropoda; class Insecta; order Orthoptera; family Acrididae; genus Schistocerca; species Schistocerca piceifrons. The sequence goes on from NW_025728433.1 coordinate 2,425, forward strand.
GTCGGCATTGTGCCTTTTCTATTTAATACCGATGCAATTTCTGTGTTTCATCGTCAATAAGAAGGTCAGAGGGATACAGTAAACCTGAAGTGAAGCATCGGAATCTATAACTAGAGTCACAGGAATGGTTCAAAAATAGTCAGTAAGAAAAGTCAGTCCTCTTGTAGTTAAGTCGGCATTGTGCATTTAGTATTTAATTCCGATGCAATTTCGTTGTCTCATCGTCAATAAAAAGGTCCAAGGGATACAGTAAACCTGGAGTGTAGCATCGGAATCTATAACTAGTGTCACAGGAATGGTTCAAACCATAGACAGTAAGAAGAGTCAGTTTTCGTGTACTTAAGTCGGCATTTTGCCTTTTGTATTTAATTCCGATGGAAGTTCTGTGTTTTATCGTCAATACGTATGTCCAAGGGATACAGTAAACCTGAAGTGAAGCATCGGAATCTATAACTAGTGTCACAGGAGTGGGCCAAATCATTGTCAATAAGAAGAGTCGGTCTTCATGTACTTATGTCGGCATTGTACCTTTTGTAATTAATTATGATGCAATTTCTGTGTTTCATCGTCAATAAGAAGGTACAAGGGGTACAGTAAACCTGAAGTGAAGCATCGGACTCTATAACTAGTGTCACAGAAATGGTTCAAAACATAGACAGTAGGAAGAGTCAGTCTTCTTATACTTAGGTCGGCATTGTGCCTTTTGTATTTACTTCCGATGCAATTTCTGTGTTTTATCGTCAATAAGATGGTCCAAGGGAAACAGTAAACCTGAAGTGAAGCATCGGAATCTATAACTAGTGTCACAGGAATGGTTCAAAACATAGACCGTACGAAGAGTCATGCTTCTTGTACTTACGTTTTGTGGCTTTTGTATATAATTTCGATGCAATTTCTGTGTTTCATCGTCAATAAGAAGGTCACAGGGGTAAAGTAAACCTGAAGTGAAGCATCGGAATCTATATCTAGTGTCACAGGAATGGTTGAAACAAAGTCAGTAAGAAGAGTCAGCCTTCTTGTCTTAAATCAGAATTGTGCCTTTTGTATTTAATTCCGATGCAATATCTGTGTTTCACCGTCAATAAGAAGGTCCAAGGTATACAGTAAACCTGAAGTAAAGCATCGGAATCTATAACTAGTGTCACAGGAATGTTTCAAACTATAATCAGTAAGAAGAGTCAGTTTTCTTATACTTATGTCGGCATTGTGGGTTTTCTATTTAATTCCGATGCAATTTCTGTGTTTCATCGTCAATAAGAAGGTCCAAGGGATACAGCTAACCTGAAGTGAAGCATCGGAATCTATAACTAGTGTCACAGGAATGGTTCAAAACATAGACAGTAAGAAGGGTCAGTCTTCTTGTACGTAAGGCGTCATAGTGCCCATTCTATTTAATTCCGATGCAATTCTGTGTTTCATCGTCAATAAGAAGGTCAGAGTGATACAGTAAACCAGCAGTGACGCATCGGAATCTATAACTAGTGTCACAGGAATGGTTCAAACATAGACAGAAAGAAGAGTCAGTCTTCCAGTACTTAAGTGGGCATTGTGCCCTTTGTATTTAATTCCGATGCAGATTCTGTGTTACATCGTCAATAAGAAGGTCAGCGGGATACAGTAAACCTGAAGTGACGCATCGGAATCCACAACTAGTGTCACAAGAATGGTTCATAACATAGACAGTAGGAAGAGTCAGTCTTCTTGTACCTAAGTCGGCATTGTGCCCTTTGTATTTAATTCCGATGCAATATCTGTGTTTCATCGTCAATACGAAGGTCCAAGGTATACAGTAAACCTGAAGTAAAGCATCGAAATCTATAACTAGTGTCACAGGAATGTTTCAAACTATAATCAGTAAGAAGGGTCAGTTTTCTTACACTTATGTCGGCATTGTGCCTCTTCTATTTAATTCCGATGCAATTTCTATGTTTCATCGTCAATAACAAGGTCCGAGGGATACAGCTAACCTGAAGTGAAGCATCGGAATCTATAACTAGTGTCACAGGAATGGTTCAAAACATAGACAGTAAGAAGGGTCAGTCTTCTTGTACGTAAGGCGGCATAGTGCCAATTCTATTTAATTCCGATGCAATTTCTGTGTTTCATCGTCAATATGAAGGTCAGAGGGATACAGTAATCCTGAAGTGAAGCATCGGAATCTATAACTAGTGTCACAGGAATGGTTCAAAACATAGTCAGTAAGAAGAGTCAGTCTTCTTGTATTTAAGTCGGCATTGTGCCTTTTGTATTTAATTCCGATGCAATTTCTGTGTTTCATCGTCAATAAGAAGGTCCAAGGGATACAGTAAACGTGGAGTGAAGCATCGGAATCTATAACTAGTGTCACAGGAATGGTTCAAAGCATAGACAGTAAGAAGATTCAAATTCGTGTACTTAAGTCGGCATTGTGCCTTTTCAATTTAATTCCGATGCAATATCTGTGTTTCATCGTCAGTAAGAAGGTCACATGGATACGGTAAACCTGAAGTGAAGCATCGGAATCTATAACTAGTGTCACAGGAATGGTTCAAAACATAGTCAGTAAGAAGAGTCAGTCTTCTTGTAGTTAAGTCGGCATTGTGCCTTTCGTATTTAATTCCGATGCAATTTCTGTGTGTCACCGTCAATAAGAAGGTCAGAGTGATACAGTAAACCTGCAGTGAAGCATCGGAATCTATAACTAGTGTCACAGGAATGGTTCAAACATGGACAGAAAGAAGAGTCAGTCTTCCAGCACTTAAGTCGGCATTGTGCCTTTTGAATTTAATTCCGATGCAATTTCTGTGTTTCATTGTCAATAAGAAGGTCAGAGGGATGCAGTGAACCTGAAGTGAAGCATCAGAATCTATAACTAGTGTCACAGGAATGGTTCAAAACATAGTCAGTAAGAAGAGTCAGTCTTCTTGTCCTTAAGTCGGCATTGTGCCTTTTGTATTTAATTCCGATGCAATTTCTGTGTTTCATCGTCAATAAGAAGGTACAAGGGATACAGTAAACCTGAAGTGAAGGGTCGGAATCTATAACTAGTGTCACAGGAATGGTTCAAAACTTAGACAGTAGGAAGAGTCACTGTTCTTGTACTTAAGTCTGCATTGTGCCTTTTGTATTTAATTGTGATTCAATTTCTGTGTTTCATCGTCAACAAGAAGGTCCAAGGGATACAGTAAACCTGAAGTGAAGCATCGGAATCTACAACTAGTCTCACAGGATTGGTTCAAACATAGTCAGTAAGAAGAGTCAGTCTTCTTGTACTTAAGTCGGTATTGTGCCTTTCGTATTTAATTCCGGTGCAATTTCTGTGTTTCACCGTCAATAAGAAGGTCAGAGGGATACAGTAAACCTGAAGTGAAGCATCGGAATCTGTAACTAGTGTCACAGGAATGGTTCAAACATAGACAGTAAGAAGAGTCAGTCTTCTTGTACTTAAGTCGGCATTGTGCCTTTTCTATTTAATTCCGATGCAATTTCTGTGTTTCGTCGTCAATAAGAAGGTCCAAGGGATACAGTAAACCTGGAGTGAAGCATCGGAATCTATAACTAGTGTCAATGGAATGGTTCATAACATAGACAGTAAGAAGAGTCAGTCTTCTTGTAGTTAAGTCGGCATTGAGCCTTTCGTATCTCATTCCGATACATTTTCTGTGTTTCATTGTCAATAAGAAGGTTCAAGGGATACAATAAACCTGAAGTGAAGATTCGGAATCTATAACTAGTGTCACAGGAATGGTTCAAAACATAGTCAGTAAGAAGAGTCAGTCTTCTTGTCCTTAAGTCGGCATTGTGCCTTTTGTATTTAATTCCGATGCAATTTCTGTGTTTCATCGTCAATAAGAAGGTACAAGGGATACAGTAAACCTGAAGTGAAGCGTCGGAATCTATAACTAGTGTCACAGGAATGGTTCAAAACTTAGACAGTAGGAAGAGTCACTGTTCTTGTACTTAAGTCGGCATTGTGCCTTTTGTATTTAATTCCGATGCAATTTCTGTGTTTCATCGTCAATAAGAAGGTCCAAGGGATACAGTAAACCTGAAGTGAAGCATCGGAATCTACAACTAGTGTCACAGGATTGGCTCAAACATAGTCAGTAAGAAGAGTCAGTCTTCTTGTACTTAAGTCGGTATTGTGCCTGTCGTATTTAATTCCGATGCAATTTCTGTGTTTCACCGTCAATAAGAAGGTCAGAGGGATACAGTAAACCTGAAGTGAAGCATCGGAATCTGTAACTAGTGTCACAGGAATGGTTCAAACGTAGACAGTAAGAAGAGTCAGTCTTCTTGTACTTAAGTCGGCATTGTGCCTTTTCTATTTAATTCCGATGCAATTTCTGTGTTTCGTCGTCAATCAGAAAGTCCAAGGGATACAGTGAACCTGGAGTGAAGCATCGGAATCTGTAACTAGTGTCAATGGAATGGTTCATAACATAGACCGTAAGACGAGTCAGTCTTCTTGTAGTAAAGTCGGCATTGTGCCTTTCGTATTTCATTCCGATGCAATTTCTGTGTTTCATTGTCAATAAGAAGGTTCAAGGGATACAATAAACCTGAAGTGAAGATTCGGAATCTATAACTAGCGTCACAGGAATGGTTCAAAACATAGTCAGTAAGAAGAGTCAGTCTTCTTGTACTTAAGTCGGCATTGTGCCATTTCTATTCAATTCCGATGCAATTTCTGTGTTTCATCGTCAATAACAAGGTCCAAGGGATATAGTAAACCTGGAGTGAAGCATCGGAATTTATAACTAGTACACAGGAATGGTTCAAAACATAGTCAGTAAGAAGAGTCAGTCTTCTTGTCCTTAAGACAGTATTGTGCCTTTTGTATTTAATTCCGATGCAATTTCTGTGTTTCATCGTCAATAAGAAGGTACAAGGGATACAGTAAACCTGAAGTGAAGCGTCGGAATCTATAACTAGTGTCACAGGAATGGTTCAAAACTTACACTGTAGGGGGAGTCACTGTTCTTGTACTTAAGTCGGCATTGTGCCTTTTGTATTTAATTCCGATGCAATTTCTGTGTTTCATCGTCAATAAGCAGGTCCAAGGGATACAGTAAACCTGAAGTGAAGCATCGGAATCTACAACTAGTGTCACAGGATTGGTTCAAACATAGTCAGTAAGAAGAGTCAGTCTTCTTGTACTTAAGTCGGTATGTGCCTTTCGTATTTAATTCCGATGCAATTTCTGTGTTTCACCGTCAATAAGAAGGTCAGAGGGATACAGTAAACCTGAAGTGAAGCACCGGAATCTGTAACTAGTGTCACAGGAATGGTTCAAACGTAGACAGTAAGAAGAGTCAGTCTTCTTGTACTTAAGTCGGCATTGTGCCTTTTCTATTTAATTCCGATGCAATTTCTGTGTTTCGTCGTCAATAAGAAGGTCCAAGGGATACAGTAAACCTGGAGTGAAGCATCGGAATCTATAACTAGTGTCACAGGAATGGTTCAAAACATAGTCAGTAAGAAGAGTCAGTCTTCTTGTCCTTAAGTCGGCATTGTGCCTTTTGTATTTAATTCCGATGCAATTTCTGTGTTTCATCGTCAATAAGAAGGTACAAGGGATACAGTAAACCTGAAGTGAAGCGTCGGAATCTATAACTAGTGTCACAGGAATGGTTCAAAACTTAGACAGGAGGAAGAGTCACTGTTCTTGTACTTAAGTCGGCGTTGTGCCTTTTGTATTTAATTCCGATGCAATTTCTGTGTTTCATCGTCAATAAGAAGGTCCAAGGGAAACAGTAAACCTGAAGTGAAGCATCGGAATCTACAACTAGTGTCACAGGATTGGCTCAAACATAGTCAGTAAGAAGAGTCAGTCTTCTTGTACTTAAGTCGGTATTGTGCCTGTCGTATTTAATTCCGATGCAATTTCTGTGTTTCACCGTCAATGAGAAGGTCAGAGGGATACAGTAAACCTGAAGTGAAGCATCGGAATCTGTAACTAGTGTCACAGGAATGGTTCAAACGTAGACAGTAAGAAGAGTCAGTCTTCTTGTACTTAGGTCGGCATTGTGCCTTTTCTATTTAATTCTGATGCGATATCTGTGTTTCGTCGTCAATAAGAAGGTCCAAGGGATACAGCAAACCTGGAGTGAAGCATCGGAATCTATAACTAGTGTCAATGGAATGGTTCATAACATAGACAGTAAGACGAGTCAGTCTTCTTGTAGTTAAGTCGGCATTGTGCCTTTCGTATTTCATTCCGATGCAATTTCTTTGTTTCATTCTCAATAAGAAGGTTCAGGGGATACAATAAACCTGAAGTGAGTATTCGGAATCTATAACTAGTGTCACAGGAATGGTTCAAAACATAGTCAGTAAGAAGAGTCAGTCTTCTTGTACTTAAGTTGGCATTGTGCCATTTCTACTTAATTCCGATGCAATTTCTGTGTTTCATCGTCAATAACAAGGTCCAAGGGATATAGTAAACCAGGAGTGAAGCACCGGAATTTATAACTAGTACACAGGAATGGTTCAAAACATAGTCAGTAAGAAGAGTCAGTCTTCTTGTCCTTAAGTCGGCATTGTGCCTTTTGTATTTAATTCCGATGCAATTTCTGTGTTTCATCGTCAATAAGAAGGTACAAGGGATACAGTAAACCTGAAGTGAAGCGTCGGAATCTATAACTAGTGTCACAGGAATGGTTCAAAACTTACACTGTAGGAAGAGTCACTGTTCTTGTACTTAAGACGGCATTGTGCCTTTTGAATTTAATTCCGATGCAATTTCTGTGTTTCATCGTCAATAAGAAGGTCCAAGGGATACAGTAAACCTGAAGTGAAGCATCGGAATCTACAACTAGTGTCACAGGATTGGTTCAAACATAGTCACTAAGAAGAGTCAGTCTTCTTGTACTTAAGTCGGTATTGTGCCTTTCGTATTTAATTCCGATGCAATTTCTGTGTTTCACCGTCAATAAGAAGGTCAGAGGGATACAGTAAACCTGAAGTGAAGCATCGGAATCTGTAACTAGTGTCACAGGAATGGTTCACACGTAGACAGTAAGAAGAGTCAGTCTTCTTATACTTAAGTCGGCATTGTGCCTTTTCTATTTAATTCCGATGCAATTTCTGTGTTTCGTCGTCATTAAGAAGGTCCAAGGGATACAGTAAACCTGGAGTGAAGCATCGGAATCTATAACTAGTGTCAATGGAATGGTTCATAACATAGACAGTAAGAAGAGTCAGTCTTCTTGTAGTTAAGTCGGCATTGTGCCTTTCGTAATTCATTCCGATGCAATTTCTGTGTTTCATTGTCAATAAGAAGGTTCAAGGGATACAATAAACCTGAAGTGAAGATTCGGAATCTATAACTAGTGTCACAGGAATGGTTCAAAACATAGTCAGTAAGAAGAGTCAGTCTTCTTGTACTTAAGTCGGCATTGTGCCATTTCTATTTAATTCCGATGGAATTTCTGTGTTTCATCGTCAATAACTTAGTCCAAGGGTTATAGAAAACCTGGAGTGAAGCATCGGAATTTATAACTAGTACACAGGAATGGTTCAAAACATAGTCAGTAAAGAGAGTCAGTTTTCTTGTCCTTAAGTTGGCATTGTGCCTTTTGTATTTAATTGCGATGCAGATTCTGTGTTACATCGTCAATAAGAAGGTCAGCGTGATACAGTAAACCTGAAATGACGCATCGGAATCCACAACTAGTGTCACAGGAATGGTTCAAAACATAGACAGTAGGAAGAGTCAGTCTTCTTGTACTTATGTCGGCATTGTGCCTTTTGTATTTAATTCCGATGCAATATCTGTGTTTCATCGTCAATAAGAAAGTCCAAGGTACACAGTAAACCTGAAGTAAAGCATCGAAATCTATAACTAGTGTCACAGGAATGTTTCAAACTATAATCAGTAAGAAGAGTCAGTTTTCTTATACTTATGTCGGCATTGTGCCTTTTCTATTTAATTCCGATGCAATTTCTGTGTTTCATCGTCAATAAGAAGGTCCAAGGGATACAGCTAACCTGCAGTGAAGCATCGGAATCTATAACTAGTGTCACAGGAATGGTTCAAAACATAGACAGTAAGAAGGGTCTGTCTTCTTGTACGTAAGGTGGCATAGTGCCTATTCTATTTAATTCCGATGCAATTTCTGTGTTTCATCGTCAATAAGAAGGTCAGAGGGATACAGCAAACCTGAAGTGAAGCATCGGAATCTATAACTAGTGTCACAGGAATGGTTCAAAACATAGTCAGTAAGAAGAGTCAGTCTTCTTGTACTTAAGTCGGCATTGTGCCTTTTGTACTTAATTCCGATGCAATTTCTGTGTTTCATCGTCAATAAGAAGGTCCAAGGGATACAGTAAACGTGCAGTGAAGCATCGGAATCTATAACTAGTGTCACAGAAATGGTTCAAAACATAGACAGTAAGAAGATTCAAATTCGTGTACTTAAGTCGGCATTGTGCCTTTTCAATTTAATTCCGATGCAATTTCTGTGTTTCATCGTCAATAAGAAGGTCACATGGATACAGTAAACCTGAAGTGAAGCATCGGAATCTATAACTAGTGTCACAGGAACGGTTCAGAACAAAGTCAGTAAGGAGAGTCAGTCTTCTTGTAGTTAAGTCGGCATTCTGCCTTTCGTATTTAATTCCGATGCAATTTCTGTTGTGTCACCGTCAATAAGAAGGTCAGAGTGATACAGTAAACCTGCAGTGAAGCATCGGAATCTATAACTAGTGTCACAGGAATGGTTCAATCATAGACAGTAAGAAGAGTCAGTCTTCCTGTACTTAAGTCGGCATTGTGCCTTTTGAATTTAATTCCGATGCAATCTCTGTGTTTCATTGTCAATAAGAAGGTCAGAGGGATACAGTGAACCTGAAGTGAAGTATCGTAATCTATGACTAGTGTCACAGGAATGGTTCAAAACATAGTCAGTAAGAAGAGTCAGTCTTCTTGTCCTTAAGTCGGCATTGTGCCTTTTGTATTTAATTCCGATTCAATTTCTGTGTTTCATCGTCAATACGAAGGTACAAGGGATACAGTAAACCTGAAGTGAAGCGTCGGAATCTATAACTAGTGTCACAGGAATGTTTCAAAACTTAGACAGTAGGAAGAGTCACTGTTCTTGTACTTAAGTCGGCATTGTGCCTTTTGTATTTAATTCCGATGCAATTTCTGTGTTTCATCGTCAATAAGAAGGTCCAAGTGATACAGCTAACCTGAAGTGAAGCATCGGAATCTACAACTTGCGTCACAGGATTGGTTCAAACATAGTCAGTAAGAAGAGTCAGTCTTCTTGTAGTTAAGTCGGTTTCGTGCCTTTCGTATTTAATTCCGATGCAATATCTGTGTTTCACCGTCAACAAGAAGGTCAGAGGGATACAGTAAACCTGAAGTGAAGCATCGGAATCTGTAACTAGTGTCACAGGAATGGTTCAAACGTAGACAGTGAGAAGAGTCAGTCTTCTTGTACTTAAGTCGGCATTGTGCCTTTCGTATTTAATTCCGGTGCAATTTCTGTGTTTCACCGTCAATAAGAAGGTCAGAGGGATACAGTAAACCTGAAGTGAAGCATCGGAATCTGTAACTAGTGTCACAGGAATGGTTCAAACGTGGACAGTAAGAAGAGTCAGTCTTCTTGTACTTAAGTCGGCATTGTGCCTTTTCTATTTAATTCCGATGCCATTTCTGTGTTTTGTCGTCAATAAGGAGGTCCAAGGGATACAGTAAACCTGGAGTGAAGCATCGGAATCTATATCTAGTGTCAATGGAATGGTTCATAACATAGACAGTAAGACGAGTCAGTCTTCTTGTAGTTAAGCCGGCATTGTGCCTTTCGTATTTCATTCCGATGCAATTTCTGTGTTTCATTGTCAATAAGAAGGTTCAAGGGATACAATAAACCTGAAGTGAAGATTCGGAATCTATAACTAGTGTCACAGGAATGGTTCAAAACATAGTCAGTAAGAAGAGTCAGTCTTCTTGTACTTAAGTCGGCATTGTGCCATTTCTATTTAATTCCGATGCAATTTCTGTGTTTCATCGTCAATACCAAGGTCCAAGGGATATAGTAAACCTGGAGTGAAGCATCGGAATTTATAACTAGTACACAGGAATGGTTCAAAACATAGTCAGTAAGAAGAGTCAGTCTTCTTGTCCTTAAGTCGGCATTGTGCCTTTTGTATTTAATTCCGATGCAATTTCTGTGTTTCATCGTCAATAAGAAGGTACAAGGGATACAGTAAACCTGAAGTGAAGCGTCGGAATCTATAACTAGTGTCACAGGAATGGTTCAAAACTTACACTGTAGGAAGAGTCACTGTTCTTGTACTTAAGACGGCATTGTGCCTTTTGAATTTAATTCCGATGCAATTTCTGTGTTTCATCGTCAATAAGAAGGTCCAAGGGATACAGTAAACCTGAAGTGAAGCATCGGAATCTACAACTAGTGTCACAGGATTGGTTCAAACATAGTCACTAAGAAGAGTCAGTCTTCTTGTACTTAAGTCGGTATTGTGCCTTTCGTATTTAATTCCGATGCAATTTCTGTGTTTCACCGTCAATAAGAAGGTCAGAGGGATACAGTAAACCTGAAGTGAAGCATCGGAATCTGTAACTAGTGTCACAGGAATGGTTCACACGTAGACAGTAAGAAGAGTCAGTCTTCTTGTACTTAAGTCGGCATTGTGCCTTTTCTATTTAATTCCGATGCAATTTCTGTGTTTCGTCGTCATTAAGAAGGTCCAAGGGATACAGTAAACCTGGAGTGAAGCATCGGAATCTATAACTAGTGTCAATGGAATGGTTCATAACATAGACAGTAAGAAGAGTCAGTCTTCTTGTAGTTAAGTCGGCATTGTGCCTTTCATAATTCATTCCGATGCAATTTCTGTGTTTCATTGTCAATAAGAAGGTTCAAGGGATACAATAAACCTGAAGTGAAGATTCGGAATCTATAACTAGTGTCACAGGAATGGTTCAAAACATAGTCAGTAAGAAGAGTCAGTCTTCTTGTACTTAAGTCGGCATTGTGCCATTTCTATTTAATTCCGATGGAATGTCTGTGTTTCATCGTCAATAACTTAGTCCAAGGGATATAGAAAACCTGGAGTGAAGCATCGGAATTTATAACTAGTACACAGGAATAGTTCAAAACATAGTCAGTAAAGAGAGTCAGTTTTCTTGTCCTTAAGTTGGCATTGTGCCTTTTGTATTTAATTCCGATGCAGATTCTGTGTTACATCGTCAATAAGAAGGTCAGCGGGATACAGTAAACCTGAAATGACGCATCGGAATCCACAACTAGTGTCACAGGAATGGTTCAAAACATAGACAGTAGGAAGAGTCAGTCTTCTTGTACTTATGTCGGCATTGTGCCTTTTGTATTTAATTCCGATGCAATATCTGTGTTTCATCGTCAATAAGAAGGTCCAAGGTATACAGTAAACCTGAAGTAAAGCATCGAAATCTGTAACTAGTGTCACAGGAATGTTTCAAACTATAATCAGTAAGAAGAGTCAGTTTTCTTATACTTATGTCGGCATTGTGCCTTTTCTATTTAATTCCGATGCAATTTCTGTGTTTCATCGTCAATAAGAAGGTCCAAGGGATACAGCTAACCTGAAGTGAAGCATCGGAATCTATACCTAGTGTCACAGGAATGGTTCAAAACATAGACAGTAAGAAGGGTCTGTCTTCTTGTACGTAAGGCGGCATAGTGCCTATTCTATTTAATTCCGATGCAATTTCTGTGTTTCATCGTCAATAAGAAGGTCAGAGGTATACAGTAAACCTGAAGTGAAGCATCGGAATCTATAACTAGTGTCACAGGAATGGTTCACACGTAGACAGTAAGAAGAGTAAGTCTTCTTGTACTTAAGTCGGCATTGTGCCTTTTGTACTTAATTCCGATGCAATTTCTGTGTTTCATCGTCAATAAGAAGGTCCAAGGGATACAGTAAACGTGGAGTGAAGCATCGGAATCTATAACTAGTGTCACAGAAATGGTTCAAAACATAGACAGTAAGAAGATTCAAATTCGTGTACTTAAGTCGGCATTGTGCCTTTTCATTTTAATTCCGATGCAATTTCTGTGTTTCATCGTCAATAAGAAGGTCACATGGATACAGTAAACCTGAAGTGAAGCATCGGAATCTATAACTAGTGTCACAGGAATGGTTCAGATCAAAGTCAGTAAGGAGAGTCAGTCTTCTTGTAGTTAAGTCGGCATTCTGCCTTTCGTATTTAATTCCGATGCAATTTCTGTTGTGTCACCGTCAATAAGAAGGTCAGAGTGATACAGTAAACCTGCAGTGAAGCATCGGAATCTATAACTAGTGTCACAGGAATGGTTCAATCATAGACAGTAAGAAGAGTCAGTCTTCCTGTACTTAAGTCGGCATTGTGCCTTTTGAATTTAATTCCGATGCAATCTCTGTGTTTCATTGTCAATAAGAAGGTCAGAGGGATACAGTGAACCTGAAGTGAAGTATCGTAATCTATGACTAGTGTCACAGGAATGGTTCATAACATAGTCAGTAAGAAGAGTCAGTCTTCTTGTCCTTAAGTCGGCATTGTGCCTTTTGTATTTAATTCCGATTCAATTTCTGTGTTTCATCGTCAATACGAAGGTACAAGGGATACAGTAAACCTGGAGTGAAGCATCGGAATCTATAACTAGTGTCAATGGAATGGTTCATAACATAGACAGTAAGACGAGTCAGTCTTCTTGTAGTTAAGCCGGCATTGTGCCAATCGTATTTCATTCCGATGCAATTTCTGTGTTTCATTGTCAATAAGAAGGTTCAAGGGATACAATAAACCTGAAGTGAAGATTCGGAATCTATAACTAGTGTCACAGGAATGGTTCAAAACATAGTCAGTAAGAAGAGTCAGTCTTCTTGTACTTAAGTCGGCATTGTGCCATTTCTATTTAATTCCGATGCAATTTCTGTGTTTCATCGTCAATACCAAGGTCCAAAGGATATAGTAAACCTGGAGTGAAGCATCGGAATTTATAACTAGAACACAGGAATGGTTCAAAACATAGTCAGTAAGAAGAGACAGTCTTCTTGTCCTTAAGTCGGCATTGTGCCTTTTGTATTTAATTCCGATGCAATTTCTGTGTTTCATCGTCAATAAGAAGGTACAAGGGATACAGTAAACCTGAAGTGAAGCGTCGGAATCTATAACTAGTGTCACAGGAATGGTTCAAAACTTACACAGTAGGAAGAGTCACTGTTCTTGTACTTAAGTCGGCATTGTGCCTTTTGTATTTAATTCCGATGCAATTTCTGTGTTTCATCGTCAATAAGAAGGTCCAAGGGATACAGTAAACCTGGAGTGAAGCATCGGAATCTATAACTAGTGTCAATGGAATGGTTCATAACATAGACAGTAAGAAGAGTCAGTCTTCTTGTAGTTAAGTCGGCATTGTGCCTTTCGAATTTCATTCCGATGCAATTTCTGTGTTTCATTGTCAATAAGAAGGTTCAAGGGATACAATAAACCTGAAGTGAAGATTCGGAATCTATAACTAGTGTCACAGGAATGGTTCAAAACATAGTCAGTAAGAAGAGTCAGTCTTCTAGTCCTTAAGTCGGCATTGTGCCTTTTGTATTTAATTCCGATGCATTTTCTGTGTTTCATCGTCAATAAGAAGGTACTAGGGATACAGTAAACCTGAAGTGAAGCGTCGGAATCTATAACTAGTGTCACAGGAATGGTTCAAAACTTACACAGTAGGAAGAGTCACTGTTCTTGTACTTAAGTCGGCATTGTGCCTTTTGTATTTAATTCCGATGCAATTTCTGTGTTTCATCGTCAATAAGAAGGTCCAAGGGAAACAGTAAACCTGAAGTGAAGCATCGGAATCTACAACTAGTGTCACAGGATTGGCTCAAACATAGTCAGTAAGAAGAGTCAGTCTTCTTGTACTTAAGTCGGTATTGTGCCTGTCGTATTTAATTCCGATGCAATTTCTGTGTTTCACCGTCAATGAGAAGGTCAGAGGGATACAGTAAACCTGAAGTGAAGCATCGGAATCTGTAACTAGTGTCACAGGAATGGTTCAAACGTAGACAGTAAGAAGAGTCAGTCTTCTTGTACTTAGGTCGGCATTGTGCCTTTTCTATTTAATTCTGATGCGATATCTGTGTTTCGTCGTCAATAAGAAGGTCCAAGGGATACAGTAAACCTGGAGTGAAGCATCGGAATCTATAACTAGTGTCAATGGAATGGTTCATAACATAGACAGTAAGACGAGTCAGTCTTCTTGTAGTTAAGTCGGCATTGTGCCTTTCGTATTTCATTCCGATGCAATTTCTGTGTTTCATTGTCAATAAGAAGGTTCAGGGGATACAATAAACCTGAAGTGAGTATTCGGAATCTATAACTAGTGTCACAGGAATGGTTCAAAACATAGTCAGTAAGAAGAGTCAGTCTTCTTGTACTTAACTTGGCATTGTGCCATTTCTACTTAATTCCGATGCAATTTCTGTGTTTCATCGTCAATAACAAGGTCCAAGGGATATAGTAAACCTGGAGTGAAGCATCGGAATTTATAACTAGTACACAGGAATGGTTCAAAACATAGTCAGTAAGAAGAGTCAGTCTTCTTGTCCTTAAGTCGGCATTGTGCCATTTCTATTTAATTCCGATGGAATTTCTGTGTTTCATCGTCAATAACTTAGTCCAAGGGATATAGAAAACCTGGAGTGAAGCATCGGAATTTATAACTAGTACACAGGAATGGTTCAAAACATAGTCAGTAAAGAGAGTCAGTTTTCTTGTCCTTAAGTTGGCATTGTGCCTTTTGTATTTAATTCCGATGCAGATTCTGTGTTACATCGTCAATAAGAAGGTCAGCGGGATACAGTAAACCTGAAATGACGCATCGGAATCCACAACTAGTGTCACAGGAATGGTTCAAAACATAGACAGTAGGAAGAGTCAGTCTTCTTGTACTTATGTCGGCATTGTGCCTTTTGTATTTAATTGCGATGCAATATCTGTGTTTCATCGTCAATAAGAAGGTCCAAGGTATACAGTAAACCTGAAGTAAAGCATCGAAATCTATAACTAGTGTCACAGGAATGTTTCAAACTATAATCAGTAAGAAGAGTCAGTTTTCTTATACTTATGTCGGCATTGTGCCTTTTCTATTTAATTCCGATGCAATTTCTGTGTTTCATCGTCAATAAGAAGGTCCAAGGGATACAGCTAACCTGAAGTGAAGCATCGGAATCTATAACTAGTGTCACAGGAATGGTTCAAAACATAGACAGTAAGAAGGGTCTGTCTTCTTGTACGTAAGGCGGCATAGTGCCTATTCTATTTAATTCCGATGCAATTTCTGTGTTTCACCGTCAATAAGAAGGTCAGAGGGATACAGTAAACCTGAAGTGAAGCTTCGGAATCTGAAACTAGTGTCACAGGAATGGTTCAAACGTAGACAGTAAGAAGAGTCAGTCTTCTTGTACTTAAGTCGGCATTGTGCCTTTTCTATTTAATTCCGATGCAATTTCTGTGTTTCGTCGTCAATAAGAAGGTCCAAGGGATACAGTAAACCTGGAGTGAAGCATCGGAATCTATAACTAGTGTCAATGGAATGGTTCATAACATAGACAGTAAGAAGAGTCAGTCTTCTTGTAGTTAAGTCGGCATTGTGCCTTTCGTATTTCATTCCGATGAAATTTCTGCGTTTCATTGTCAATAAGAAGGTTCAAGGGATACAATAAACCTGAAGTGAGGATTCGGAATCTATAACTAGTGTCACAGGAATGGTTCAAAACATAGTCAGTAAGAAGAGTCAGTCTTCTTGTACTTAAGTTGGCATTGTGCCATTTCTACTTAATTCCGATGCAATTTCTGTGTTTCATCGTCAATAACAAGGTCCAAGGGATATAGTAAACCCGGAGTGAAGCATCGGAATTTATAACTAGCACACAGGAATGGTTCAAAACATAGTCAGTAAGAGAGTCAGTCTTCTTGTCCTTAAGTCGGCATTGTGCCTTTTGTATTTAATTCCGATGCAATTTCTGTGTTTCATCGTCAATAAGAAGATACAAGTGATACAGCAAACCTGAAGTGAAGCGTCGGAATCTATAACTAGTGTCACAGGAATGGTTCAAAACTTACACTGTAGGAAGAGTCACTGTTCTTGTACTAAAGACGGCATTGTGCCTTTTGAATTTAATTCCGATGCAATTTCTGTGTTTCATCGTCAATAAGAAGGTCCAAGGGATACAGTAAACCTGAAGTGAAGCATCGGAATCCACAACTAGTGTCACAGGATTGGTTCAAACATAGTCACTAAGAAGAGTCAGTCTTCTTGTACTTAAGTCGGTATTGTGCCTTTCGTATTTAATTCCGATGCAATTTCTGTGTTTCACCGTCAATAAGAAGGTCAGAGGGATACAGTAAACCTGAAGTGAAGCATCGGAATCTGTAACTAGTGTCACAGGAATGGTTCACACGTAGACAGTAAGAAGAGTCAGTCTTCTTGTACTTAAGTCGGCATTGTGCCTTTTCTATTCAATTCCGATGCAATTTCTGTGTTTCGTCGTCATTAAGAAGGTCCAAGGGATACAGTAAACCTGGAGTGAAGCATCGGAATCTATAACTAGTGTCAATGGAATGGTTCATAACATAGACAGTAAGAAGAGTCAGTCTTCTTGTAGTTAAGTCGGCATTGTGCCTATCGTAATTCATTCCGATGCAATTTCTGTGTTTCTTTGTCAATAAGAAGGTTCAAGGGATACAATAAACCTGAAGTGAAGATTCGGAATCTATAACTAGTGTCACAGGAATGGTTCAAAACATAGTCAGTAAGAAGAGTCAGTCTTCTTGTACTTAAGTCGGCATTGTGCCATTTCTATTTATTCCGATGGAATTTCTGTGTTTCATCGTCAATAACTTAGTCCAAGGGATATAGAAAACCTGGAGTGAAGCATCGCAATTTATAACTAGTACACAGGAATGGTTCAAAACATAGTCAGTAAAGAGAGTCAGTTTTCTTGTCCTTAAGTTGGCATTGTGCCTTTTGTATTTAATTCCGATGCAGATTCTGTGTTACATCGTCAATAAGAAGGTCAGCGGGATACAGTAAACCTGAAATGACGCATCGGAATCCACAACTAGTGTCACAGGAATGGTTCAAAACATAGACAGTAGGAAGAGTCAGTCTTCTTGTACTTATGTCGGCATTGTGCCTTTTGTATTTAATTCCGATGCAATATCTGTGTTTCATCGTCAATAAGAAGGTCCAAGGTATACAGTAAACCTGAAGTAAAGCATCGAAATCTATAACTAGTGTCACAGGAATGTTTCAAACTATAATTAGTAAGAAGAGTCAGTTTTCTTATACTTATGTCGGCATTGTGCCTTTTCTATTTAATTCCGATGCAATTTCTGTGTTTCATCGTCAATAAGAAGGTCCAAGGGATACAGCTAACCTGAAGTGAAGCATCGGAATCTATAACTAGTGTCACAGGAATGGTTCAAAACATAGACAGTAAGAAGGGTCTGTCTTCTTGTACGTAAGGCGGCATAGTGCCTATTCTATTTAATTCCGATGCAATATCTGTGTTTCATCGTCAATAAGAAGGTCAGAGGGATACAGTAAACCTTAAGTGAAGCATCGGAATCTATAACTAGTGTCACAGGAATGGTTCAAAACATAGTCAGTAAGAAGAGTCAGTCTTCTTGTACTTAAGTCGGCATTGTGCCTTTTGTATTTAATTCCGATGCAATTTCTGTGTTTCATCGTCAATAAGAAGGTCCAAGGGATACAGTAAACGTGGAGTGAAGCATCGGAATCTATAACTAGTGTCACAGAAATGGTTCAAAACATAGACAGTAAGAAGATTCAAATTCGTGTACTTAAGTCGGCATTGTGCCTTTTCAATTTAATTCCGATGCAATTTCTGTGTTTCATCGTCAATATGAAGGTCACATGGATACAGTAAACCTGAAGTGAAGCATCGGAATCTATAACTAGTGTCACAGGAATGGTTCAGAACAAAGTCAGTAAGGAGAGTCAGTCTTCTTGTAGTTAAGTCGGCATTCTGCCTTTCGTATTTAATTCCGATGCAATTTCTGTTGTGTCACCGTCAATAAGAAGGTCAGAGTGATACAGTAAACCTGCAGTGAAGCATCGGAATCTATAACTAGTGTCACAGGAATGGTTCAATCATAGACAGTAAGAAGAGTCAGTCTTCCTGTACTTAATTCGGCATTGTGCCTTTTGAATTTAATTCCGATGCAATCTCTGTGTTTCATTGTCAATAAGAAGGTCAGAGGGATACAGTGAACCTGAAGTGAAGTATCGTAATCTATGACTAGTGTCACAGGAATGGTTCAAAACATAGTCAGTAAGAAGAGTCAGTCTTCTTGTCCTTAAGTCGGCATTGTGCCTTTTGTATTTAATTCCGATTCAATTTCTGTGTTTCATCGTCAATACGAAGGTACAAGGGATACAGTAAACCTGAAGTGAAGCGTCGGAATCTGTAACTATTGTCACAGGAATGTTTCAAAACTTAGACAGTAGGAAGAGTCACTGTTCTTGTACTTAAGTCGGCATTGTGCCTTTTGTATTTAATTCCGATGCAATTTCTGTGTTTCATCGTCAATAAGAAGGTCCAAGGGATACAGCTAACCTGAAGTGAAGCATCGGAATCTACAACTTGCGTCACAGGATTGGTTCAATCATAGTCAGTAAGAAGAGTCAGTCTTCTTGTACTTAAGTCGGTTTTGTGCCTTTCGTATTTAATTCCGATGCAATTTCTGTGTTTCACCGTCAACAAGAAGGTCAGAGGGATACAGTAAACCTGAAGTGAAGCATCGGAATCTGTAACTAGTGTCACAGGAATGGTTCAAACGTAGACAGTAAGAAGAGTCAGTCTTCTTGTACTTAAGTCGGCATTGTGCCTTTCGTATTTAATTCCGGTGCAATTTCTGTGTGTCACCGTCAATAAGAAGGTCAGAGGGATACAGTAAACCTGAAGTGAAACATCGGAATCTGTAACTAGTGTCACAGGAATGGTTCAAACGTAGACAGTAAGAAGAGTCAGTCTTCTTGTACTTAAGTCGGCATTGTGCCTTTTCTATTTAATTCCGATGCAATTTCTGTGTTTCGTCGTCAATAAGGAGGTCCAAGGGATACAGTAAACCTGGAGTGAAGCATCGGAATCTATAACTAGTGTCAATGGAATGGTTCATAACATAGACAGTAAGACGAGTCAGTCTTCTTGTAGTTAAGTCGGCAATGTGCCTTTCGTATTTCATTCCGATGCAATTTCTGTGTTTCATTGTCAATAAGAAGGTTCAAGGGATACAATAAACCTGAAGTGAAGATTCGGAATCTATAACTAGTGTCACAGGAATGGTTCAAAACATAGTCAGTAAGAAGAGTCAGTCTTCTTGTACTTAAGTCGGCATTGTGCCATTTCTATTTAATTCCGATGCAATTTCTGTGTTTCATCGTCAATACCAAGGTCCAAGGGATATAGTAAACCTGGAGTGAAGCATCGGAATTTATAACTAGTACACAGGAATGGTTCAAAACATAGTCAGTAAGAAGAGACAGTCTTCTTGTCCTTAAGTCGGCATTGTGCCTTTTGTATTTAATTCCGATGCAATTTCTGTGTTTCATCGTCAATAAGAAGGTACAAGGGATACAGTAAACCTGAAGTGAAGCTTCGGAATCTATAACTAGTGTCACAGGAATGGTTCAAAACATAGTCAGTAAGAAGAGTCAGTCTTCTTGTACTTAAGTCGGCATTGTGCCATTTCTATATAATTCCGATGCAATTTCTGTGTTTCATCGTCAATAACAAGGTCCAAGGGATATAGTAAACCTGGAGTGAAGCATCGGAATTTATAACTAGTACACAGGAATGGTTCAAAACATAGTCAGAAAAGAGAGTCAGTTTTCTTGTCCTTAAGTTGGCATTCTGCCTTTTGTATTTAATTCCGATGCAGATTCTGTGTTACATCGTCAATAAGAAGGTCGGCGGGATACAGTAAACCTGAAATGACGCATCGGAATCCACAACTAGTGTCACAGGAATGGTTCAAAACATAGACAGTAGGAAGAGTCAGTCTTCTTGTACTTAAGTCGGCATTGTGCCTTTTGTATTTAATTCCGATGCAATATCTGTGTTTCATCGTCAATAAGAAGGTCCAAGGTATACAGTAAACCTGAAGTAAAGCATCGAAATCTATAGCTAGTGTCACAAGAATGTTTCAAACTATAATCAGTAAGAAGAGTCAGTTTTCTTATACTTATGTCGGCGTTGTGCATTTTCTATTTCATTCCGATGCAATTTCTGTGTCTCATCGTCAATAAGAAGGTCCAAGGGATACAGCTAACCTGAAGTGAAGCATCGGAATCTATAACTAGTGTCACAGGAATGGTTCAAAACATAGACAGTAAGAAGGGTCAGTCTTCTTATACGTAAGGCGGCATAGTGCCTATTTTATTTAATTCCGATGCAATTTCTGTGTTTCATCGTCAATAAGAAGGTCAGAGGGATACAGTAAACCTGAAATGAAGCATCGGAATCTATAACTAGTGTCGCAGGAATGGTTCAAAACATAGTCAGTAAGAAGAGTCAGTCTTCTTGTACTTAAGTCGGCATTGTGCCTTTTGTATTTAATTCCGATGCAATTTCTGTGTTTCATCGTCAATAACAAGGTCTAAGGGATACAGTAAACGTGGAGTGAAGCATCGGAATCTATAACTAGTGTCACAGGAATGGTTCAAAACATAGACAGTAAGAAGATTCAAATTCGTGTACTTAAGTCGGCATTGTGCCTTTTCAATTTAATTCCGATGCAATTTCTGTGTTTCATCGTCAATGAGAAGGTCACATGGATACAGTAAACCTGAAGTGAAGCTTTGGAATCTATAACTAGTGTCACAGGAATAGTTCAAAACAAAGTCAGTAAGAAGAGTCAGTCCTCTTGTAGTTATGTCGGCATTATGCCTTTCGTATTTAATTCCGATGCAATTTCTGTGTGTCACCGTCAATAAGAAGGTCAGAGTGATACAGTAAACCTGCAGTGAAGCATCGGAATCTATAACTAGTGTCACAGGAATGGTTCAATCATAGACAGTAAGAAGGGTCAGTCTTCCTGTACTTAAGTCGGCATTGTGCCTTTTGAATTTAATTCCGATGCAATTTCTGTGTTTCATTGTCAATAAGAAGGTCAGAGGGATACAGTGAACCTGAAGTGAAGCATCGTAATCTATAACTAGTGTCACAGGAATGGTTCAAAACATAGTCGGTAAGAGGAGTCAGTCTTCTTGTCCTTAAGTCGGCATTGTGCCTTTTGTATTTAATTCCGATTCAATTTCTGTGTTTCATCGTCAATAAGAAGGTACAAGGGATACAGTAAACCTGAAGTGAAGCGTCGGAATCTATAACTAGTGTCACAGGAATGTTTCAAAACTTAGACAGTAGGAAGAGTCACTGTTCTTGTACTTAAGTCGGCATTGTGCCTTTTGTATTTAATTCCGATGCAATTTCTGTGATTCATCGTCAATAAGAAGGTCCAAGGGATACAGTAAACCTGAAGTGAAGCATCGGAATATACAACTTGCGTCACAGGATTGGTTCAAACATAGTCAGTAAGAAGAGTCAGTCTTCTTGTACTTAAGTTGGTATTGTGCCTTTCGTATTTAATTCCGATGCAATTTCTGTGTTTCACCGTCAATAAGAAGGTCAGAGGGATACAGTAAACCTGAAGTGAAGCATCGGAATCTGTAACTAGTGTCACAGGAAAGGTTCAAACGTAGACAGTAAGAAGAGTCAGTCTTCTTGTACTAAGGTCGGCATTGTGCCTTTTCTATTTAATTCCAATGCAAATTCTGTGTTTCGTCGTAAATAAGAAGGTCCAAGGGATACAGTAAACCTGGAGTGAAGCATCGGAATCTATAACTAGTGTCACTGGAATGGTTCAAAACATAGTCAGTAAGAAGAGTCAGCCTTCTTGTCCTTAAGTTGGCATTGTGCCTTTTGTATTTAATTCCGATGCAATTTCTGTGTTTCATCGTCAATAAGAGGGTCCAAGGGATACAGTAAACCTGGAGTGAAGCACCGGAATCTATAACTAGAATCACAGTAATGATTCAAAGCATAGACAGTAAGAAGAGTCAGTCTCCTTGTACTTAAGTCGGCATTGTGCCTTTCGTATTTAATTCCGGTGCAATTTCTGTGTGTCACCGTCAATAAGAAGGTCAGAGGGATACAGTAAACCTGAAGTGAAACATCGGAATCTGTAACTAGTGTCACAGGAATGGTTCAAACGTAGACAGTAAGAAGAGTCAGTCTTCTTGTACTTAAGTCGGCATTGTGCCTTTTCTATTTAATTCCGATGCAATTTCTGTGTTTCGTCGTCAATAAGGAGGTCCAAGGGATACAGTAAACCTGGAGTGAAGCATCGGAATCTATAACTAGTGTCAATGGAATGGTTCATAACATAGACAGTGAGACGAGTCAGTCTTCTTGTAGTTAAGTCGGCAATGTGCCTTTCGTATTTCATTCCGATGCAATTTCTGTGTTTCATTGTCAATAAGAAGGTTCAAGGGATACAATAAACCTGAAGTGAAGATTCGGAATCTATAACTAGTGTCACAGGAATGGTTCAAAACATAGTCAGTAAGAAGAGTCAGTCTTCTTGTACTTAAGTCGGCATTGTACCATTTCTATTTAATTCCGATGCAATTTCTGTGTTTCATCGTCAATACCAAGGTCCAAGGGATATAGTAAACCTGGAGTGAAGCATCGGAATTTATAACTAGTACACAGGAATGGTTCAAAACATAGTCAGTAAGAAGAGACAGTCTTCTTGTCCTTAAGTCGGCATTGTGCCTTTTGTATTTAATTCCGATGCAATTTCTGTGTTTCATCGTCAATAAGAAGGTACAAGGGATACAGTAAACCTGAAGTGAAGCTTCGGAATCTATAACTAGTGTCACAGGAATGGTTCAAAACATAGTCAGTAAGAAGAGTCAGTCTTCTTGTACTTAAGTCGGCATTGTGCCATTTCTATATAATTCCGATGCAATTTCTGTGTTTCATCGTCAATAACAAGGTCCAAATGATATAGTAAACCTGGAGTGAAGCATCGGAATTTATAACTAGTACACAGGAATGGTTCAAAACATAGTCAGAAAAGAGAGTCAGTTTTCTTGTCCTTAAGTTGGCATTCTGCCTTTTGTATTTAATTCCGATGCAGATTCTGTGTTACATCGTCAATAAGAAGGTCGGCGGGATACAGTAAACCTGAAATGACGCATCGGAATCCACAACTAGTGTCACAGGAATGGTTCAAAACATAGACAGTAGGAAGAGTCAGTCTTCTTGTACTTAAGTCGGCATTGTGCCTTTTGTATTTAATTCCGATGCAATATCTGTGTTTCATCGTCAATAAGAAGGTCCAAGGTATACAGTAAACCTGAAGTAAAGCATCGAAATCTATAGCTAGTGTCACAAGAATGTTTCAAACTATAATCAGTAAGAAGAGTCAGTTTTCTTATACTTATGTCGGCGTTGTGCATTTTCTATTTCATTCCGATGCAATTTCTGTGTCTCATCGTCAATAAGAAGGTCCAAGGGATACAGCTAACCTGAAGTGAAGCATCGGAATCTATAACTAGTGTCACAGGAATGGTTCAAAACATAGACAGTAAGAAGGGTCAGTCTTCTTATACGTAAGGCGGCATAGTGCCTATTTTATTTAATTCCGATGCAATTTCTGTGTTTCATCGTCAATAAGAAGGTCAGAGGGATACAGTAAACCTGAAATGAAGCATCGGAATCTATAACTAGTGTCGCAGGAATGGTTCAAAACATAGTCAGTAAGAAGAGTCAGTCTTCTTGTACTTAAGTCGGCATTGTGCCTTTTGTATTTAATTCCGATGCAATTTCTGTGTTTCATCGTCAATAACAAGGTCCAAGGGATACAGTAAACGTGGAGTGAAGCATCGGAATCTATAACTAGTGTCACAGGAATGGTTCAAAACATAGACAGTAAGAAGATTCAAATTCGTGTACTTAAGTCGGCATTGTGCCTTTTCAATTTAATTCCGATGCAATTTCTGTGTTTCATCGTCAATGAGAAGGTCACATGGATACAGTAAACCTGAAGTGAAGCTTTGGAATCTATAACTAGTGTCACAGGAATAGTTCAAAACAAAGTCAGTAAGAAGAGTCAGTCCTCTTGTAGTTATGTCGGCATTATGCCTTTCGTATTTAATTCCGATGCAATTTCTGTGTGTCACCGTCAATAAGAAGGTCAGAGTGATACAGTAAACCTGCAGTGAAGCATCGGAATCTATAACTAGTGTCACAGGAATGGTTCAATCATAGACAGTATGAAGGGTCAGTCTTCCTGTACTTAAGTCGGCATTGTGCCTTTTGAATTTAATTCCGATGCAATTTCTGTGTTTCATTGTCAATAAGAAGGTCAGAGGGATACAGTGAACCTGAAGTGAAGCATCGTAATCTATAACTAGTGTCACAGGAATGGTTCAAAACATAGTCAGTAAGAGGAGTCAGTCTTCTTGTCCTTAAGTCGGCATTGTGCCTTTTGTATTTAATTCCGATTCAATTTCTGTGTTTCATCGTCAATAAGAAGGTACAAGGGATACAGTAAACCTGAAGTGAAGCGTCGGAATCTATAACTAGTGTCACAGGAATGTTTCAAAACTTAGACAGTAGGAAGAGTCACTGTTCTTGTACTTAAGTCGGCATTGTGCCTTTTGTATTTAATTCCGATGCAATTTCTGTGATTCATCGTCAATAAGAAGGTCCAAGGGATACAGTAAACCTGAAGTGAAGCATCGGAATATACAACTTGCGTCACAGGATTGGTTCAAACATAGTCAGTAAGAAGAGTCAGTCTTCTTGTACTTAAGTTGGTATTGTGCCTTTCGTATTTAATTCCGATGCAATTTCTGTGTTTCACCGTCAATAAGAAGGTCAGAGGGATACAGTAAACCTGAAGTGAAGCATCGGAATCTGCAACTAGTGTCACAGGAATGGTTCAAACGTAGACAGTAAGAAGAGTCAGTCTTCTTGTACTTAAGTCGGCATTGTGCCTTTCGTATTTAATTCCGGTGCAATTTCTGTGTTTCACCGTCAATAAGAAGGTCAGAGGGATACAGTAAACCTGAAGTGAAGCATCGGAATCTGCAACTAGTGTCACAGGAATGGTTCAAACGTAGACAGTAAGAAGAGTCAGTCTTCTTGTACTTAAGTCGGCATTGTGCCTTTCGTATTTAATTCCGGTGCAATTTCTGTGTTTCACCGTCAATAAGAAGGTCAGAGGGATACAGTAAACCTGAAGTGAAACATCGGAATCTGTAACTAGTGTCACAGGAATGGTTCAAACGTAGACAGTAAGAAGAGTCAGTCTTCTTGTACTTAAGTCGGCATTGTGCCTTTTCTATTTAATTCCGATGCAATTTCTGTGTTTCGTCGTCAATAAGGAGGTCCAAGGGATACAGTAAACCTGGAGTGAAGCATCGGAATCTATAACTAGTGTCAATGGAATGGTTCATAACATAGACAGTAAGACGAGTCAGTCTTCTTGTAGTTAAGTCGGCAATGTGCCTTTCGTATTTCATTCCGATGCAATTTCTGTGTTTCATTGTCAATAAGAAGGTTCAGGGGATACAATAAACCTGAAGTGAAGATTCGGAATCTATAACTAGTGTCACAGGAATGGTTCAAAACATAGTCAGTAAGAAGAGTCAGTCTTCTTGTACTTAAGTCGGCATTGTGCCATTTCTATTTAATTCCGATGCAATTTCTGTGTTTCATCGTCAATACCAAGGTCCAAGGGATATAGTAAACCTGGAGTGAAGCATCGGAATTTATAACTAGTACACAGGAATGGTTCAAAACATAGTCAGTAAGAAGAGACAGTCTTCTTGTCCTTAAGTCGGCATTGTGCCTTTTGTATTTAATTCCGATGCAATTTCTGTGTTTCATCGTCAATAAGAAGGTACAAGGGATACAGTAAACCTGAAGTGAAGCTTCGGAATCTATAACTAGTGTCACAGGAATGGTTCAAAACATAGTCAGTAAGAAGAGTCAGTCTTCTTGTACTTAAGTCGGCATTGTGCCATTTCTATATAATTCCGATGCAATTTCTGTGTTTCATCGTCAATAACAAGGTCCAAGGGATATAGTAAACCTGGAGTGAAGCATCGGAATTTATAACTAGTACACAGGAATGGTTCAAAACATAGTCAGAAAAGAGAGTCAGTTTTCTTGTCCTTAAGTTGGCATTCTGCCTTTTGTATTTAATTCCGATGCAGATTCTGTGTTACATCGTCAATAAGAAGGTCGGCGGGATACAGTAAACCTGAAATGACGCATCGGAATCCACAACTAGTGTCACAGGAATGGTTCAAAACATAGACAGTAGGAAGAGTCAGTCTTCTTGTACTTAAGTCGGCATTGTGCCTTTTGTATTTAATTCCGATGCAATATCTGTGTTTCATCGTCAATAAGAAGGTCCAAGGTATACAGTAAACCTGAAGTAAAGCATCGAAATCTATAGCTAGTGTCACAAGAATGTTTCAAACTATAATCAGTAAGAAGAGTCAGTTTTCTTATACTTATGTCGGCGTTGTGCATTTTCTATTTAATTCCGATGCAATTTCTGTGTCTCATCGTCAATAAGAAGGTCCAAGGGATACAGCTAACCTGAAGTGAAGCATCGGAATCTATAACTAGTGTCACAGGAATGGTTCAAAACATAGACAGTAAGAAGGGTCAGTCTTCTTATACGTAAGGCGGCATAGTGCCTATTTTATTTAATTCCGATGCAATTTCTGTGTTTCATCGTCAATAAGAAGGTCAGAGTGATACAGTAACCCTGAAGTGAAGCATCGGAATCTATAACTAGTGTCGCAGGAATGGTTCAAAACATAGTCAGTAAGAAGAGTCAGTCTTCTTGTACTTAAGTCGGCATTGTGCCTTTTGTATTTAATTCCGATGCAATTTCTCTGTTTCATCGTCAATAACAAGGTCCAAGGGATACAGTAAACGTGGAGTGAAGCATCGGAATCTATAACTAGTGTCACAGGAATGGTTCAAAACATAGACAGTAAGAAGATTCTAATTCGTGTACTTAAGTCGGCATTGTGCCTTTTCAATTTAATTCCGATGCAATTTCTGTGTTTCATCGTCAATGAGAAGGTCACATGGATACAGTAAACCTGAAGTGAAGCTTTGGAATCTATAACTAGTGTCACAGGAATAGTTCAAAACAAAGTCAGTAAGAAGAGTCAGTCCTCTTGTAGTTATGTCGGCATTATGCCTTTCGTATTTAATTCCGATGCAATTTCTGTGTGTCACCGTCAATAAGAAGGTCAGAGTGATACAGTAAACCTGCAGTGAAGCATCGGAATCTATAACTAGTGTCACAGGAATGGTTCAATCATAGACAGTAAGAAGGGTCAGTCTTCCTGTACTTAAGTCGGCATTGTGCCTTTTGAATTTAATTCCGATGCAATTTCTGTGTTTCATTGTCAATAAGAAGGTCAGAGGGATACAGTGAACCTGAAGTGAAGCATCGTAATCTATAACTAGTGTCACAGGAATGGTTCAAAACATAGTCAGTAAGAAGAGTCAGTCTTCTTGTCCTTAAGTCGGCATTGTGCTTTTTGTATTTAATTCCGATTCAATTTCTGTGTTTCATCGTCAATAAGAAGGTACAAGGGATACAGTAAACCTGAAGTGAAGCGTCGGAATCTATAACTAGTGTCACAGGAATGTTTCAAAACTTAGACAGTAGGAAGAGTCACTGTTCTTGTACTTAAGTCGGCATTGTGCCTTTTGTATTTAATTCCGATGCAATTTCTGTGATTCATCGTCAATAAGAAGGTCCAAGGGATACAGTAAACCTGAAGTGAAGCATCGGAATATACAACTTGCGTCACAGGATTGGTTCAAACATAGTCAGTAAGAAGAGTCAGTCTTCTTGTACTTAAGTTGGTATTGTGCCTTTCGTATTTAATTCCGATGCAATTTCTGTGTTTCACCGTCAATAAGAAGGTCAGAGGGATACAGTAAACCTGAAGTGAAGCATCGGAATCTGTAACTAGTGTCACAGGAAAGGTTCAAACGTAGACAGTAAGAAGAGTCAGTCTTCTTGTACTAAGGTCGGCATTGTGCCTTTTCTATTTAATTCCAATGCAAATTCTGTGTTTCGTCGTAAATAAGAAGGTCCAAGGGATACAGTAAACCTGGAGTGAAGCATCGGAATCTATAACTAGTGTCACTGGAATGGTTCAAAACATAGTCAGTAAGAAGAGTCAGCCTTCTTGTCCTTAAGTTGGCATTGTGCCTTTTGTATTTAATTCCGATGCAATTTCTGTGTTTCATCGTCAATAAGAGGGTCCAAGGGATACAGTAAACCTGGAGTGAAGCACCGGAATCTATAACTAGAATCACAGTAATGATTCAAAACATAGACAGTAAGAAGAGTCAGTCTCCTTCTACTTAAGTCGGCATTGTGCCATTTGCATTTAATTCCGATGCAATTTCTGTGTTTCATCGTCAATAAGAATGCCCAAGGGATACAGTAAACCTGAAGTGAAGCATCGGAATCTATAACTAGTGTCACAGGATTGGTTTAAATCATAGTCAGTAAGAAGAGTCAGTCTTCTTGTACTTATGTCGGCATTGTGCTTTCGTATTTAATTCCGATGCAATTTCTGTGTTTCACCGTCAATAAGAAGGTCAGAGGGATACAGTAAACCTGAAGTGAAGCATCGGAATCTGTAACTAGTGTCACAGGAATGGTTCAAACGTAGACAGTAAGAAGAGTCAGTCTTTTTGTACTTAAGTCGGCATTGTGCATTTTGTATTTATTTCCGTTGCTATTTCTGTGTTTCATCGTCAATAAGAAAGTCAGAGGTATACAGTAAACCTGAAATGAAGCATCGGACTGTATAACTAGTGTCACAGAAATGGTTCAAAACGTAGACAGTAGGAAGAGTCAGTCTTCTTATACTAAAGTCGGCATTGTGCCTTTTGAATTTAATTCCGATGCAATTTCTGTGTTTCATCGTCAATAAGGAGGTCCAAGGGAAACAGTAAACCTGAAGTGAAGCATCGGAATCTATAAATAGTGTCACAGGAATGGTCAAAACATAGACAGTACGAAGAGATAGTCTTCTTGTAGTTATGTCGGCATAGTGGCTTTTGTATTTAATTCCAATGCAATGTCTGTGTTTGATCGTCAAAAAGAAGGTCAGAGGGATATAGTAAACCTGAAGTGATGCATCGGAATCTATAACTAGTGTCACAGGAATGTTTCAGAACATAGTCAGTAAGAAGAGTCAGTCTTCTTGTCCTTAAGTCGGCATTGTGCCTTTTGTATTTAATTTCGATGCAATTTCTGTGTTTCATCGTCAATAACAAGGTCCAAGGGATACAGTAAACGTGGAGTGAAGCATCGGAATCTATAACTAGTGTCACAGGAATGGTTCAAAACATAGACAGTAAGAAGATTCAAATTCGTGTACTTAAGTCGGCATTCTGCCTTTTCAATTTAATTCCGATGCAATTTCTGTGTTTCATCGTCAATGAGAAGGTCACATGGATACAGTAAACCTGAAGTGAAGCTTTGGAATCTATAACTAGTGTCACAGGAATAGTTCAAAACAAAGTCAGTAAGAAGAGTCAGTCCTCTTGTAGTTATGTCGGCATTATGCCTTTCGTATTTAATTCCGATGCAATTTCTGTGTGTCACCGTCAATAAGAAGGTCAGCGTGATACAGTAAACCTGCAGTGAAGCATCGGAATCTATAACTAGTGTCACAGGAATGGTTCAATCATAGACAGTAAGAAGGGTCAGTCTTCCTGTACTTAAGTCGGCATTGTGCCTTTTGAATTTAATTCCGATGCAATTTCTGTGTTTCATTGTCAATAAGAAGGTCAGAGGGATACAGTGAACCTGAAGTGAAGCATCGTAATCTATAACTAGTGTCACAGGAATGGTTCAAAACATAGTCAGTAAGAGGAGTCAGTCTTCTTGTCCTTAAGTCGGCATTGTGCCTTTTGTATTTAATTCCGATTCAATTTCTGTGTTTCATCGTCAATAAGAAGGTACAAGGGATACAGTAAACCTGAAGTGAAGCGTCGGAATCTATAACTAGTGTCACAGGAATGTTTCAAAACTTAGACAGTAGGAAGAGTCACTGTTCTTGTACTTAAGTCGGCATTGTGCCTTTTGTATTTAATTCCGATGCAATTTCTGTGATTCATCGTCAATAAGAAGGTCCAAGGGATACAGTAAACCTGAAGTGAAGCATCGGAATATACAACTTGCGTCACAGGATTGGTTCAAACATAGTCAGTAAGAAGAGTCAGTCTTCTTGTACTTAAGTTGGTATTGTGCCTTTCGTATTTAATTCCGATGCAATTTCTGTGTTTCACCGTCAATAAGAAGGTCAGAGGGATACAGTAAACCTGAAGTGAAGCATCGGAATCTGTAACTAGTGTCACAGGAAAGGTTCAAACGTAGACAGTAAGAAGAGTCAGTCTTCTTGTACTAAGGTCGGCATTGTGCCTTTTCTATTTAATTCCAATGCAAATTCTGTGTTTCGTCGTAAATAAGAAGGTCCAAGGGATACAGTAAACCTGGAGTGAAGCATCGGAATCTATAACTAGTGTCACTGGAATGGTTCAAAACATAGTCAGTAAGAAGAGTCAGCCTTCTTGTCCTTAAGTTGGCATTGTGCCTTTTGTATTTAATTCCGATGCAATTTCTGTGTTTCATCGTCAATAAGAGGGTCCAAGGGATACAGTAAACCTGGAGTGAAGCACCGGAATCTATAACTAGAATCACAGTAATGATTCAAAGCATAGACAGTAAGAAGAGTCAGTCTCCTTGTACTTAAGTCGGCATTGTGCCATTTGCATTTAATTCCGATGCAATTTCTGTGTTTCATCGTCAATAAGAATGTCCAAGGGTTACAGTAAACCTGAAGTGAAGCATCGGAATCTATAACTAGTGTCACAGGATTGGTTTAAATCATAGTCAGTAAGAAGAGTCAGTCTTCTTGTACTTATGTCGGCATTGTGCTTTCGTATTTAATTCCGATGCAATTTCTGTGTTTCACCGTCAATAAGAAGGTCAGAGGGATACAGTAAACCTGAAGTGAAGCATCGGAATCTGTAACTAGTGTCACAGGAATGGTTCAAACGTAGACAGTAAGAAGAGTCAGTCTTTTTGTACTTAAGTCGGTTTTATGCCTTTCGTATTTAATTCCGATGCAATTTCTGTGTTTCACCGTCAACAAGAAGGTCAGAGGGATACAGTAAACCTGAAGTGAAGCATCGGAATCTGCAACTAGTGTCACAGGAATGGTTCAAACGTAGACAGTAAGAAGAGTCAGTCTTCTTGTACTTAAGTCGGCATTGTGCCTTTCGTATTTAATTCCGGTGCAATTTCTGTGTTTCACCGTCAATAAGAAGGTCAGAGGGATACAGTAAACCTGAAGTGAAACATCGGAATCTGTAACTAGTGTCACAGGAATGGTTCAAACGTAGACAGTAAGAAGTGTCAGTCTACTTGTACTTAAGTCGGCATTGTGCCTTTTCTATTTAATTCCGATGCAATTTCTGTGTTTCGTCGTCAATAAGGAGGTTCAAGGGATACATTAAACCTGGAGTGAAGCATCGGAATCTATAACTAGTGTCAATGGAATGGTTCATAACATAGACAGTAAGACGAGTCAGTCTTCTTGTAGTTAAGTCGGCAATGTGCCTTTCGTATTTCATTCCGATGCAATTTCTGTGTTTCATTGTCAATAAGAAGGTTCAGGGGATACAATAAACCTGAAGTGAAGATTCGGAATCTATAACTAGTGTCACAGGAATGGTTCAAAACATAGTCAGTAAGAAGAGTCAGTCTTCTTGTACTTAAGTCGGCATTGTGCCATTTCTATTTAATTCCGATGCAATTTCTGTGTTTCATCGTCAATACCAAGGTCCAAGGGATATTGTAAACCTGGAGTGAAGCATCGGAATTTATAACTAGTACACAGGAATGGTTCAAAACATAGTCAGTAAGAAGAGACAGTCTTCTTGTCCTTAAGTCGGCATTGTGCCTTTTGTATTTAATTCCGATGCAATTTCTGTGTTTCATCGTCAATAAGAAGGTACAAGGGATACAGTAAACCTGAAGTGAAGCTTCGGAATCTATAACTAGTGTCACAGGAATGGTTCAAAACATAGTCAGTAAGAAGAGTCAGTCTTCTTGTACTTAAGTCGGCATTGTGCCATTTCTATATAATTCCGATGCAATTTCTGTGTTTCATCGTCAATAACAAGGTCCAAGGGATATAGTAAACCTGGAGTGAAGCATCGGAATTTATAACTAGTACACAGGAATGGTTCAAAACATAGTCAGAAAAGAGAGTCAGTTTTCTTGTCCTTAAGTTGGCATTCTGCCTTTTGTATTTAATTCCGATGCAGATTCTGTGTTACATCGTCAATAAGAAGGTCGGCGGGATACAGTAAACCTGAAATGACGCATCGGAATCCACAACTAGTGTCACAGGAATGGTTCAAAACATAGACAGTAGGAAGAGTCAGTCTTCTTGTACTTAAGTCGGCATTGTGCCTTTTGTATTTAATTCCGATGCAATATCTGTGTTTCATCGTCAATAAGAAGGTCCAAGGTATACAGTAAACCTGAAGTAAAGCATCGAAATCTATAGCTAGTGTCACAAGAATGTTTCAAACTATAATCAGTAAGAAGAGTCAGTTTTCTTATACTTATGTCGGCGTTGTGCATTTTCTATTTAATTCCGATGCAATTTCTGTGTCTCATCGTCAATAAGAAGGTCCAAGGGATACAGCTAACCTGAAGTGAAGCATCGGAATCTATAACTAGTGTCACAGGAATGGTTCAAAACATAGACAGTAAGAAGGGTCAGTCTTCTTATACGTAAGGCGGCATAGTGCCTATTTTATTTAATTCCGATGCAATTTCTGTGTTTCATCGTCAATAAGAAGGTCAGAGCGATACAGTAAACCTGAAGTGAAGCATCGGAATCTATAACTAGTGTCGCAGGAATGGTTCAAAACATAGTCAGTAAGAAGAGTCAGTCTTCTTGTACTTAAGTCGGCATTGTGCCTTTTGTATTTAATTCCGATGCAATTTCTGTGTTTCATCGTCAATAACAAGGTCCAAGGGATACAGTAAACGTGGAGTGAAGCATCGGAATCTATAACTAGTGTCACAGGAATGGTTCAAAACATAGACAGTAAGAAGATTCAAATTCGTGTACTTAAGTCGGCATTGTGCCTTTTCAATTTAATTCCGATGCAATTTCTGTGTTTCATCGTCAATGAGAAGGTCACATGGATACAGTAAACCTGAAGTGAAGCTTTGGAATCTATAACTAGTGTCACAGGAATAGTTCAAAACAAAGTCAGTAAGAAGAGTCAGTCCTCTTGTAGTTATGTCGGCATTATGCCTTTCGTATTTAATTCCGATGCAATTTCTGTGTGTCACCGTCAATAAGAAGGTCAGAGTGATACAGTAAACCTGCAGTGAAGCATCGGAATCTATAACTAGTGTCACAGGAATGGTTCAATCATAGACAGTAAGAAGGGTCAGTCTTCCTGTACTTAATCCGGCATTGTGCCTTTTGAATTTAATTCCGATGCAATTTCTGTGTTTCATTGTCAATAAGAAGGTCAGAGGGATACAGTGAACCTGAAGTGAAGCATCGTAATCTATAACTAGTGTCACAGGAATGGTTCAAAACATAGTCAGTAAGAAGAGTCAGTCTTCTTGTCCTTAAGTCGGCATTGTGCTTTTTGTATTTAATTCCGATTCAATTTCTGTGTTTCATCGTCAATAAGAAGGTACAAGGGATACAGTAAACCTGAAGTGAAGCGTCGGAATCTATAACTAGTGTCACAGGAATGTTTCAAAACTTAGACAGTAGGAAGAGTCACTGTTCTTGTACTTAAGTCGGCATTGTGCCTTTTGTATTTAATTCCGATGCAATTTCTGTGATTCATCGTCAATAAGAAGGTCCAAGGGATACAGTAAACCTGAAGTGAAGCATCGGAATATACAACTTGCGTCACAGGATTGGTTCAAACATAGTCAGTAAGAAGAGTCAGTCTTCTTGTACTTAAGTTGGTATTGTGCCTTTCGTATTTAATTCCGATGCAATTTCTGTGTTTCACCGTCAATAAGAAGGTCAGAGGGATACAGTAAACCTGAAGTGAAGCATCGGAATCTGTAACTAGTGTCACAGGAAAGGTTCAAACGTAGACAGTAAGAAGAGTCAGTCTTCTTGTACTAAGGTCGGCATTGTGCCTTTTCTATTTAATTCCAATGCAAATTCTGTGTTTCGTCGTAAATAAGAAGGTCCAAGGGATACAGTAAACCTGGAGTGAAGCATCGGAATCTATAACTAGTGTCACTGGAATGGTTCAAAACATAGTCAGTAAGAAGAGTCAGCCTTCTTGTCCTTAAGTTGGCATTGTGCCTTTTGTATTTAATTCCGATGCAATTTCTGTGTTTCATCGTCAATAAGAGGGTCCAAGGGATACAGTAAACCTGGAGTGAAGCACCGGAATCTATAACTAGAATCACAGTAATGATTCAAAACATAGACAGTAAGAAGAGTCAGTCTCCTTGTACTTAAGTCGGCATTGTGCCATTTGCATTTAATTCCGATGCAATTTCTGTGTTTCATCGTCAATAAGAATGTCCAAGGGATACAGTAAACCTGAAGTGAAGCATCGGAATCTATAACTAGTGTCACAGGATTGGTTTAAATCATAGTCAGTAAGAAGAGTCAGTCTTCTTGTACTTATGTCGGCATTGTGCTTTCGTATTTAATTCCGATGCAATTTCTGTGTTTCACCGTCAATAAGAAGGTCAGAGGGATACAGTAAACCTGAAGTGAAGCATCGGAATCTGTAACTAGTGTCACAGGAATGGTTCAAACGTAGACAGTAAGAAGAGTCAGTCTTTTTGTACTTAAGTCGGCATTGTGCATTTTGTATTTATTTCCGTTGCTATTTCTGTGTTTCATCGTCAATAAGAAAGTCAGAGGTATACAGTAAACCTGAAATGAAGCATCGGACTGTATAACTAGTGTCACAGAAATGGTTCAAAACGTAGACAGTAGGAAGAGTCAGTCTTCTTATACTAAAGTCGGCATTGTGCCTTTTGAATTTAATTCCGATGCAATTTCTGTGTTTCATCGTCAATAAGGAGGTCCAAGGGAAACAGTAAACCTGAAGTGAAGCATCGGAATCTATAAATAGTGTCACAGGAATGGTCAAAACATAGACAGTACGAAGAGATAGTCTTCTTGTAGTTATGTCGGCATAGTGGCTTTTGTATTTAATTCCAATGCAATGTCTGTGTTTGATCGTCAAAAAGAAGGTCAGAGGGATATAGTAAACCTGAAGTGAGGCATCGGAATCTATAACTAGTGTCACAGGAATGTTTCAGAACATAGTCAGTAAGAAGAGTCAGTCTTCTTGTCCTTAAGTCGGCATTGTGCCTTTTGTATTTAATTTCGATGCAATTTCTGTGTTTCATCGGCAATAAGGTCAGAGGGATACACTAAACCTGAAGTGATGCATCGGAATCTATAACTAGTGTCACAGGAATGGTACAAAACATAGACTGTAGGAAGAGTCAGTCTTCTTGTACTTAAGTCGGCATTGTGCCTTTTGTATTAAATTCCGATGCAATTTCTGTGTTTCATCGTCAATAAGAAGGTCAGAGGGATACAGTACACCTGAAGTAAAGCATCGGAATCCAAAAGTAGTGTCACAGGAATGGTTCAAAACATAGACAGTAGGAAGAGCTAGTCTTCTTGTACGTAAGTCGGCATTTTGCCTTTTGTATTTAATTCCGATGCAATTTCTGTGTTTCATCGTCAATAAGAAGGTCCAAGGTATACAGTAAACCTGAAGTGAAGCATCGGAATCTATAACTAGTGTCACAGGAATGGTTCAAAGCATAGTCAGTAAGAAGAGTCAGTCTTTTTGTACTTAAGTCGGCTTTGTGCATTTTCTATTTAATTCCGATGCAATTTCTGTGTTTCATTGTCAATAAGAATGTCCAAGGGATATAGTAACCCTGGACTGAAGCATCGGAATCTATAACTAGTGTCGCAGGAATGGTTCAAACATAGACAGTAAGAAGAGTCATTCTTCTTGTACATAAGTCGAAATTGTGGCTTTTCTATTTAATTCGGATGCAATTTCTGTGATTCATCGTCAATGAGAAGGTCAGAGGGATACAATAAACCTGAAGGGAGGCATCGGAATATATCACTAGTAACACAGGAATGGTTCAAATCAAAGTCAGCAAGAAGAGTCAGTCTTCTTGACATTAAGTCGGCATTGTGCCTTTTGTATTTAATTCCGGTGCAATTTCTGTGCTTCATCGTCAATAAGAAGGTCCAAGGGATACAGTAAACCTGGAGGGAAGAATCGAAATGTATAACTAGTGTCACAGGAATGGTTCAAAACATAGACAGTAAGAAGAGACAGTCTTCGTGTACTTAAGCCGGGATTTTGCATTTTGTATTTACTTCCGATGCAATTTCTGTGTTTCATGGTCAATAAGATGGTCCAGGGGATACAGCAAACCTGAAGTGAAGCATCGGAATCTATAGCTAGTGTCACAGGAATGTTTCAAAACATAGACAGTCGGAAGAGTCAATGTTGTGGTGCTTAAGTCGGCATTGTGCCTTTTGTATTTAATTCCGATGCAGTTTCTGTGCTTCATCGTCAATAAGAAGGTACAAGGGATACAGTAAACCTGAAGTGAAGCGTCGGAATCTAAAACTAGTGTCACAGGAATGTTTCAAATCATAGACAGTAGGAAGAGTCACTGTTCATGTACTTAAGTCGGCATTGTGCCTTTTGTATTTAATTCCGATGCAAATTCTGTGTTTCATCGTCAATAAGAAGGTCCAAGGGATACAATAAACCTCAAGTGAAGCATCGGAATCAATATCTAGAGTAACAGGAATGGTTCAAAACATAGTCAGTATTAAGAGTCGGTCTTCATGTACTTAAGACGGCATTGTGCCTTTTGTATTTAATTCCGATTCAATTACTGTGTTTCATCGTCAATAAGAAGGTACAAGGGATACAGTAAACCTGAAGTGAAGCGTTGGAATCTAAAACTAGTGTCACAGGAATGTTTCAAATCATAGACAGTAGGAAGAGTCACTGTTCTTGTACTTAAGTCGGCATTGTGCCTTTTGTATTTAATTCCGATGCAATTTTAGTGTTTCATCGTCAGTAAGAGGGTCCAAGGGATACAGTAAACCTGGAGTGAAACATCGGAATCTATAACTAGTGTCACAGGAATTGTTCAAAACGTAGACAGTAAGAAGAGTCAGTCTTCTTGTACTTAAGTCGGCATTATGCATTTTGTATTTAATTCCGATGCAATTTCTGTGTCTCATCGTCAATAAGAAGGTCCAAATGATACAGTAAACCTGGAGTGTAGCATCGGAATCTATAACTAGTGGCCCAGGAATGGTTCAAAACATTGACAGTAAGAAGAGTTAATCTTCGTGTACTTAAGTCGAATTTGTGCCTTTTCTATTTAATTCCGATGCAATTTCTGTGATTCATCGTCAATAAGAAGGTCAGAGGGATACAAGAAACCTGAAGTGAGGCATCGGAATATATCACTAGTAACACAGGAATGGTTCAAATCAAAGTCAGCAAGAAGAGTCAGTCTTCTTGTCCTTAAGTCGGCATTGTGCCTTTTGTATTTATTTCCGGTGAAATTTCTGTGTTTCATTGTAAATAAGAGGGTCAGAGGGATACACTGAACCTGAAGTGAAGCATCGTAATCTATAACTAGTGTCACAGGAATGGTTAAAAACATAGTCAGTAAGAAGAGTCAGTCTTCTTGTCCTTAAGTCGGCATTGTGCTTTTTGTATTTAATTGCGATGCAATTTCTGTGTTTCATCGTCAATAAGAAGGTACAAGGGATACAGTAAAGCTGAAGTGAAGCGTCGGAGTCTATAACTAGTGTCACAGGAATGTTTCAAAACTTAGGCAGTAGGAAGAGTCACTGTTCTTGTACTTAAGACGGCATTGTGCCTTTTGTATTTAATTCCGATGCAATTTCTGTGTTTCATCGTCAATAAGAAGGTCCAAGGGATACAGTAAACCTGGAGTGAAGCATCGGAATCTATAACTAGTGTCACTGGAATGGTTCATAACATAGACAGAAAGAAGAGTCAGTCTTCTTGTAGTTAAGTCGGCATTGTGCCTTTCGTATTTAATTCCGATGCAATTTCTGTGTTTCACCGTCAATAAGAAGGCCAGAGGGATACAGTAAACCTGCAGTGAAGCATCGGAATCTATAACTAGTGTCACAGGAATGGTTCAAACATAGACAGTAAGAAGAGTCAGTCTTCCTGTACTTAAGTCGGCATTGTGCTTTTGTATTTAATTCCGATGGAATTTCTGTGTTTCATCGTCAATAAGAAGGTCAGAGGGATACAGTAAACCTGAAGTGAAGCATCGGAATCTATAACTAGTGTCACAGGAATGGTTCAAAACATAGTCAGTAAGAAGAGTCAGACTTCTTGTCCCTAAGTCGGCATTGTGCCTATTGTATTTAATTCCGATGCAATTTCTGTGTTTCATCGTCTATAAGAAGGTCCAAGGGATACAATAAACCTGAAGTGAAGCATCGGAATCTATAACTAGTGTCAAAGGAATGGTCAAAACATAGACAGTACGAAGAGATAGTCTTCTTGTACTTATGTCGGCATTGTGGCTTTTGTATTTAATTCCGATGCAATGTCTGTGTGTCATCGTCAAAAAGAAGGTCAGAGGGATATAGTAAACCTGAAGTGATGCATCGGAATCTATAACTAGTGTCACAGGAATGTTTCAAAACATAGTCAGTAAGAAGAGTCAGTCTTCTTGTCTTTAAGTCGGCATTGTGCCTTTTGTATTTAATTCCGATGCAATTTCTGTGTTTCATCGGCAATAAGGTCAGAGGGATACACTAAACCTGAAGTGATGCATCGGAATCTATAACTAGTGTCACAGGAATGGTACAAAACATAGACTGTAGGAAGAGTCAGTCTTCTTGTACTTAAGTCGGCATTGTGCCTTTTGTATTAAATTCCGATGCAATTTCTGTGTTTCATCGTCAATAAGAAGGTCAGAGGGATACAGTAAACCTGAAGTAAAGCATCGGAATCCAAAAGAAGTGTCACAGGAATGGTTCAAAACATAGACAGTAGGAAGAGCTAGTCTTCTTGTACGTAAGCCAGCATTTTGCCTTTTGTATTTAATTCCAATGCAATTTCTGTGTTTCATCGTCAATAAGAAGGTCCAAGGTATACAGTAAACCTGAAGTGAAGCATCGGAATCTATAACTAGTGTCACAAGAATGGTTTAAAACATAGTCAGTAAGAAGAGTCAGTCTTCTTGTACTTAAGTCGGCTTTGTGCATTTTCTATTTAATTCCGATGCAATTTCTGTGTTTCATTGTCAATAAGAATGTCCAAGGGATATAGTAACCCTGGACTGAAGCATCGGAATCTATAACTAGTGTCGCAGGAATGGTTCAAATCATAGACAGTAAGAAGAGTCAGTCTTCTTGTACTTAAGTCGAAATTGTGGCTTTTCTATTTAATTCGGATGCAATTTTTGTGATTCATCGTCAATAAGAAGGTCAGAGGGATACAATAAACCTGAAGGGAGGCATCGGAATATATCACTAGTAACACAGGAATGGTTCAAATCAAAGTCAGCAAGAAGAGTCGGTCTTCTTGTCCTTAAGTCGGCAATGTGCCTTTTGTATTTAATTCCGGTGCAATTTCTGTGCTTCATCGTCAATAAGAAGGTCCAAGGGATACAGTAAACCTGGAGGGAAGAATCGGAATGTATAACTAGTGTCACAGGAATGGTTCAAAACATAGACAGTAAGAAGAGACAGTCTTCGTGTACTTAAGCCGGGATTTTGCATTTTGTATTTACTTCCGATGCAATTTCTGTGTTTCATGGTCAATAAGATGGTCCAAGGGATACAGCAAACCTGAAGTGAAGCATCGGAATCTATAGCTAGTGTCACAGGAATGATTCAAAACATAGACAGTCGGAAGAGTCAATGTTGTGGTGCTTAAGTCGGCATTGTGCCTTTTGTATTTAATTCCGATTCAATTTCTGTGTTTCATCGTCAATAAGAAGGTACAAGGGATACAGTAAACCTGAAGTGAAGCGTTGGAATCTAAAACTAGTGTCACAGGAATGTTTCAAATCATACACAGTAGGAAGAGTCACTGTTCTTGTACTTAAGTCGGCATTGTGCCTTTTGTATTTAATTCCGATGCAATTTTAGTGTTTCATCGTCAATAAGAGGGTCCAAGGGATACAGTAAACATGGAGTGAAACATCGGAATCTATAACTAGTGTCACAGGAATGGTTCAAAACGTAGACAGTAAGAAGAGTCAGTCTTCTTGTACTTAAGTCGGCATTGTGCCTTTTGTATTTAATTCCGGTGCAATTTCTGTGTTTCATTATAAATAAGAGGGTCAGAGGGATACACTGATCCTGAAGTGAAGCATCCTAATCTATAACTAGTGTCACAGGAATGGTTCAAAACATAGTCAGTAAGAAGAGTCAGTCTTCTTGTCCTTAAGTCGGCATTGTGCCTTTTGTATTTAATTGCGACGCAATTTCTGTGTTTCATCGTCAATAAGAAGGTACAAGGGATACAGTAAACCTGAAGTGAAGCGTCGGAGTCTATAACTAGTGTCACAAGAATGTCTCAAAACTTAGACAGTAGGAAGAGTCACTGTTCTTGTACTTAAGTCGGCATTGTGCCTTTTGTATTTAATTCCGATGCAATTTCTGTGTTTCATCGTCAATAAGAAGGTCCAAGGGATACAGTGAACCTGAAGTGAAGCATCGGAATCTACAACTAGTGTCACAGGATTGGTTCAAACATAGTCAGTAAGAAGAGTCAGTCTTCTTGTACTTCTGTCGGTATTGTGCCTTTCGTATTTAATTCCGATGCAATTTCTGTGTTTCACCGTCAATTAGAAGGTCAGAGGGATACAGTAAACCTGAAGGGAAGCATCGGAATCTGTAACTAGCGTCACAGGAATGGTTCAAACGTAGACAGTAAGAAGAGTCAGTCTTCTTGTACTTAAGTCGGCATTGTGCCTTTTCTATTTAATTCCGATGCAATTTCTGTGTTTCGTCGTCAATAAGAAGGTCCAAGGGATACAGTACACCTGGAGTGAAGCATCGGAATCTATAACAAGTGTCACTGGAATGGTTCATAACATAGACAGAAAGAAGAGTCAGTCATCTTGTAGTTAAGTCGGCATTGTGCCTTTCGTATTTAATTCCGATGCAATTTCTGTGTTTCACCGTCAATAAGAAGGTCAGAGGGATACAGTAAACCTGCAGTGAAGCATCGGAATCTATAACTAGTGTCACAGGAATGGTTCAAACATAGACAGTAAGAAGAGTCAGTCTTCCTGTACTTAAGTCGGCATTGTGCCTTTCGTATTTAATTCCGATGCAATTTCTGTGTTTCACCGTCAATAAGAAGGTCAGAGGGATACAGTAAACCTGAAGTGAAGCATCGGAATCTATAACTAGTGTCACAGGAATGGTTCAAAACATAGTCAGTAAGAAGAGTCAGACTTCTTGTCCCTAAGTCGGCATTGTGCCTTTTGTATTTAATTCCGATGCAATTTCTGTGTTTCATCGTCTATAAGA
This sequence comes from Schistocerca piceifrons, assembly GCF_021461385.2. NCBI lineage: Eukaryota > Metazoa > Arthropoda > Insecta > Orthoptera > Acrididae > Schistocerca > Schistocerca piceifrons. The sequence continues at coordinate 44,178 of NW_025728433.1, forward strand.
AGGTCCAAGGGATACAGTAAACCTGGAGTGAAGTACCGGAATCTATAACTAGAATCACAGTAAAGATTAAAACATAGACAGTAAGAAGAGTCAGTCTCCTTGTACTTAAGTCGGCATTGTGCCATTTGCATTTAATTCCGAAGCAATTTCTGTGTTTCATTGTCAATAAGAATATCCAGGGGATACAGTAAACCTGAAGTGAAGCATCGGAATCTATAACTAGTGTCACAGAAATGGTTTAAATCATAGTCAGTAAGAAGAGTCAGTCTTCTTGTACTTATGTCGGCATTGTGCTTTCGTATTTAATTCCGATGCAATTTCTGTGTTTCACCGTCAATAAGAAGGTCAGAGGGATACAGCAAACCTGTAGTGAAGCATCGGAATCTATAACTAGTCTCACAGGAATGGTTCAAACGTAGACAATAAGAGGAGTCAGTTTTTTTGTACTTAAGTCGGCATTGTGCATTTTGTATTCATTTCCGTTGCTATTTCTGTTTCATCGTCAATAAGAAGGTCAGAGGTATACAGTAAACCTGAAATGAATCATCGGACTCTATAACTAGTGTCACAGAAATGGTTTAAAACGTAGACAGTAGGAAGAGTCAGTCTTCTTATACTAAAGTCGGCATTGTGCCTTTTGAATTTAATTCCGATGCAATTTCTGTGTTTCATCGTCAATAAGAAGGTCCAAGGGAAACAGTAAACCTGAAGTGAAGCATCGGAATCTATAACTAGTGTCACAGGAATGGTCAAAACATAGACAGTACGAAGAGATAGTCTTCTTGTACTTATGTCGGCATTGTGGCTTTTGTATTTAATTCCGATGCAATGTCTGTGTTTCATCGTCAAAAAGAAGGTCAGAGGGATATAGTAAACCTGAAGTGATGCATCGGAATCTATAACTAGTGTCACAGGAATGTTTCAAAACATAGTCAGTAAGAAGAGTCGGTCTTCTTGTCTTTAAGTCGGCATTGTGCCTTTTGTATTTAATTCCGATGCAATTTCTGTGTTTCATCGGCAATAAGGTCAGAGGGATACACTAAACCTGAAGTGATGCATCGGAATCTATAACAAGTGTCACAGGAATGGTACAAAACATAGACTGTAGGAAGAGTCAGTCTTCTTGTACTTACGTCGGCATTGTGCCTTTTGTATTAAATTCCGATGCAATTTCTGTGTTTCATCGTCAATAAGAAGGTCAGAGGGATACAGTAAACCTGAAGTAAAGCATCGGAATCCTAAAGTAGTGTCACAGGAATGGTTCAAAACATAGACAGTAGGAAGAGCTAGTCTTCTTGTACGTAAGTCGGCATTTTGCCCTTTGTATTTAATTCCGATGCAATTTCTGTGTTTCATCGTCAATAAGAAGGTCCAAGGTATACAGTAAACGTGAAGTGAAGCATCGGAATCTATAACTAGTGTCACAAGAATGGTTTAAAACATAGTCAGTAAGAAGAGTCAGTCTTCTTGTACTTAAGTCGGCTTTGTGCATTTTCTATTTAATTCCGATGAAATTTCTGTGTTTCATTGTCAATAAGAATGTCCAAGGGATATAGTAAAACTGGACTGAAGCATCGGAATCTATAGGTAGTGTCACAGGAATGGTTCAAAACATAGACAGTAAGAAGAGTCAGTCTTCTTGTACTTAAGTCGAAATTGTGGCTTTTCTATTTAATTCGGATGCAATTTCTGTGATTCATCGTCAACAAGAAGGTCAGAGGGATACAATAAACCTGTAGGGAGGCATCGGAATATATCACTAGTAACACAGGAATGGTTCAAATCAAAGTCAGCAAGTAGAGTCAGTCTTCTTGTCCTTAAGTCGGCATTGTGCCTTTTGTATTTAATTCCGGTGCAATTTCTGTGCTTCATCGTCAATAAGAAGGTCCAAGGGATACAGTAAACCTGGAGGAAAGAATCGGAATCTATAACTAGTGTCACAGGAATGGTTCGAAACATAGATTGTAAGAAGAGTCAGTCTTCGTGTACTTAAGCCGGGATTTTGCATTTTGTATTTACTTCCGATGCAATGTCTGTGTTTCATGGTCAATAAGAAGGTCCAAGGGATACAGCAAACCTGAAGTGAAGCATCGGAATCTATAGCTAGTGTCACAGGAATGATTCAAAAGATAGACAGTTGGAAGAGTCAATGTTCTGGTACTTAAGTCGGCATTGTGCCTTTTGTATTTAATTCCGATGCAGTTTCTGTGCTTCATCGTCAATAAGAAGGTACAAGAAATACAGTAAACCTGGAGTGTAGCATCGGAATCTATAACTAGTGGCCCAGGAATGGTTCAAAACATTGACAGTAAGAAGAGTCAGTCTTCGTGTACTTAAGTCGGCATTGTGCATTTCGTATTAAATTCCGATTCAATTTCTGTCCTTCATCGTCAATAAGAATGTCCAAGTAATACAGTAAACCTGAAATGAAGCATCGGAATCTATAACTAGTGTCACAGGAATGGTTCAAATAATTGTCAATAAGAAGAGTCGGTCTTCATGTACTTAAGACGGCATTGTGCCTTTTGTATATAATTCCGATGCAATTTCAGTGTTTCATCGTCAATAAGAAGGTACAAGGGATACAGTAAACCGGAAGTGAAGCGTCGGAATCTAAAACTAGTGTCACAGTAATGTTTCAAATCATAGACAGTGGGAAGAGTCACTGTTCTTGTACTTAAGTCGGCATTGTGCCTTTTGTATTTAATTCCGATGCAATTTCTGTGTTTCATCGTCAATAAGAAGGTCCAAGGGATAATGTAAACCTGAAGTGAGGCATCGGAATCTACAACTAGTGTCACAGGATTGGTTCAAAACATAGACAGTAAGAAGAGACAGTCTTCTTGTACTTAAGTCGGCATTGTGCCTTTTCTATTTAATTCCGATGCATTCTCTGTGTTTCATCGTCAATACGAAGGTCAGAGGGATACAGTAAACCTGAAGTGAAGCATCGGAATCTATAACTAGTGTCACAGGAATGGTTAAAACTTAGTCAGTAAGAAGAGTCAGTCTTCTTGTACTTAAGTCGGCATTGTGCCCTTCATATTTAATTCTGATGCAATTTCTGTGTTTCACCGTCAATAAGAAGGTCAGAGGGATACAGTTAACCTGAAGTGAAGCATCGGAATCTATAACTATTGTCACAGGAATGGTTCAAACGTAGACAGTAAGAAGAGTGAGTCTTCTTGTACATAAGTCCGCATTGTGCCTTTTGTATTTAATTCCGATGCAATTTCTGTGTTTCACCGTCAATAAGAAGGTCAAAGGGATACAGTAAACCTGAAGTGAAGCATCGGAATCTATAACTAGTGACACAGGAATGGTTCAAACAAGACAGTAAGAAGAGTAAGTCTTCTTGTACTTAAGTCGGCATTGTGCCTTTTGTATTTAATTCCGATGCAATTTCTGTGTTTCATCGTCAATAAGAATGTCCAAGGGATACAGTAAACCTGAAGTGAAGCATCGGAATCTATAACTAGTGTCACAGGAATGGCTCAAATAATTGTCAATAAGAAGAGTCGGTCTTCATGTACTTAAGACAGCATTGTGCCTTTTGTATTTAATTCCGATGCAATTTCTGTGTTTCATCGTCAATAAGAAGGTACAAGTGATACAGTAAACCTGAAGTGAAGCGTCGGAATCTAAAACTAGTGTCACAGGAATGTTTCAAATCATAGACAGTAGGAAGAGTCACTGTTCTTGTTCTTAAGTCGGCCTTGTGCCTTTTGTATTTGATTCCGATGCAATTTGTGTGTTTCATCGTCTATAAGAAGGTAGAAGGGATACAGTAAACCTGGAGTGAAACATCGGAATCTATACCTAGTGTCACAGGAACGGTTCAAAACATAGACAGTAAGAAGAGTCAGTCTTCTTGTACTTAAGTCGGCACTATGCCTTTTGTATTTAATTCCGATGCAATTTCTGTGTTTCATCGTCAATAAGAAGGTCCAAGGGATACAGTAAACCTCAAGTGAAGCATCGGAATCTATAAGTAGTGTCACAGGAATGGTTCAAAACATAGTCAGTAGGAAGAGTCGGTCTTTATGTACTTAAGTCGGCATTGTGCCTTTTCTATTTATTTCCGATGCAATTTCTGTGTTTCATCGTCAATAAGAAGGTCAAAGGGATACAGTAAACCTGAAGTGAAGCATCGGAATCTATAACTAGTGTCACAGGAATGGTTCAAAACATAGACAGTAGGAGGAGACAATGTTCTGGTAGTTAAGTCGGCATTGTGCCTTTTGTATTTAATTCCGATGCAGTCTCTGTGCTTCATCGTCAATAAGAAGGTCCAAGGGATACAGTAAACCTGAAGTGAAGCATCGGAATCTACAACTAGTGTCACAGGATAGGTTCAAAACATAGACAGTAAGAAGAGTCAGTTTTCTTGTACTTAAGACGGCATTGTGCCTTTTGTATTTAATTCCGATGCAATTTCAGTGTTTCATCGTCAATAAGAAGGTACAAGGGATACAGTAAACCTGAGGTGAAACGTCGGAATCTGAAACTAGTGTCACAGGAATGTTTCAAATCATAGACAGTAGGAAGAGTCACTGTTCTTGTACTTAAGTCGGCATTGTGCTTTTTGTATTTAATTCCGATGGAATTTCTGTGTTTCATCGTCAATAAGAAGGTCCAAGGGATACAGTAAACCTGAAGTGAAGCTTCGGAATCTACAACTAGTGTCACAGGATAGGTTCAAAACATAGACAGTAAGAAGAGTCAGTTTTCTTGTACTTAAGACGGCATTGTGCCTTTTGTATTTAATTCCGATGCAATTTCAGTGTTTCATCGTCAATAAGAAGGTACAAGGGATACAGTAAACCTGAAGTGAAGCGTCGGAATCTAAAACTAGTTTCACAGGAATGTTTCAAATCATAGACAGTAGGAAGAGTCACTGTTCTTGTACTTAAGTCGGCATTGTGCCTTTTCTATTTAATTCCGATGCAATTTCTGTGTTTCATCGTAATTAAGAAGGTCAGAGGGATACAGTAAACCTGAAGTGAAGCATCGGAATCTATAAGTAGTGTCACAAGAATGGTTTAAAACTTAGTCAGTAAGAAGAGTCAGTCTTCTTGTACTTAAGTCGGCATTGTGCCCTTCATATTTAATTCCGATGCAATTTGTGTGTTTCACCGTCAATAAGAAGGTCAGAGGGATACAGTAAACCTGAAGTGAAGCATCGGAATCTATAATTAGTGTCACCGGAATGGTTCAAACGTAGACAGTAAGAAGAGTCAGTCTTCTTGTACATAAGTCGGCATTGTGCCTTATGTATTTAATTCCGATGCAATTTCTGTGTTTCATCGTCAATACGATGGTCCAAGGGAAACAGTAAACCTGAAGTGAAGCATCGGAATCGATAACTAGTGTCACAGGAATGGTCAAAACATAGACAGTACGAAGAGTCACTCTTCTTGTACTTATGTCGGCATTGTGGCTTTTGTATTTAATTCCGATGCAATTTCTGTGTTTCATCGTCAAAAAGAAGGTAAGGGGGATACAGTAAACCTGAAGTGAAGCATCGGAATCTATAACTAGTGTCACAGGAATGTTTCAAAACATAGTCAGTAAGAAGAGTCAGTCTTCTTGTCCTTAAGTCGGCATTGTGCCTTTTGTATTTAATTCCTATGCAATTTCTGTGTCTCATCGGCAATAAGGTCAGAGGGATAGAGTAAACCTCAAGTGAAGCATCGGAATCCAAAACTAGTGTCACAGGAATGGTTCAAAGCATAGACAGTGGGAAGAGTCAGTCTTCTTCTACGTAAGTCGGCATTGTGCCTTTTGGATTTTATTCCGATGCAATTTCTGTGTTTGATCGTCAATAAGAAGGTCCAATGTATACTGTAATTCTGAAGTGAAGCATCGGAATCTATGACTAGTGTCACAGGAATGGTTCAAACACAGTCAGTAAGAGGAGTCAGTCTTCTTGTGCTTAAGTCGGCATTGTGGCTTTTCAATTTAATTCCGATGAAATTTCTGTGTTTCATCGTCAATAAGAATGTCCAAGGGATACAGTAAACCTGGAGTGAAGCATCGGTATCTATAACTAGTGTCACAGGAATGGTTCAAAACATAGGCAGTAAGAAGAGTCAGTCTTCTTGTTACTTAAGTCGCAATTGTGCCTTTTCTATTTAATTCCGGTGCAATTTCTGTGATTCATCGTCAATAAGAAGGTCAGAGGGATACAATATACCTGAAGTGAAGCATCGGAATCCATAACTAGTGTCACAGGAATGGTTCAAAACAAAGTCAGTAAGAAGAGTCAGTCTTCTTGTCCTTAAGTCGGCATTGTGCCTTTTGTATTTAATTCCGATGCAATTTCTGTGTTTCATCGTCAAAAAGAAGGTAAGAGGGATACAGTAAACCTGGAGTGAAGCATCGGAATCTATAACTAGTGTCACAGGAATGGTTCAAAACATAGACAGTAAGCAGAGTCAGTCTTCGTGTACTTAAGCCGGAATTTTGCCTTTTGTATTTAATTCCGATGCAATTTCTGTGTTTCATCGTCAATAAGAAGGTCCAAGGGATACAGCAAACCTGAAGTGAAGCATCGGAATATATAACTAGTGTCACAGGAATGGTTCAAAACATAGTCAGTAAGAAGAGTCTGTCTTCTAGTACTTAAGTCGGCATTGTGGCTTTTCAATTTCATTCCGATGCAATTTCTGTGTTTCATCGTCAATAACAAGGTCCAAGGGATACAGTAAACCTTTAGTGAAGCATCGGAATCTATAACTGGTGTCAATGGAATGGTTCAAATCATAGACAGTAAGAAGAGTCAGTCTTCTTGTACTTAAGTCGGCATTGTGCCTTTTGTATTTAACTCCGATGCCATTTCAGTGTTTCATCGGCAATAAGAAACTCAGAGGGATACAGTAAACCTGAAGTGAAGCATCGGAATCTATAGCTAGTGTCACAGGTATGGTTCAAAACATAGTCAGTAAGAAGAGTGAGTCTTCTTGTCCTTAAGTAGGCATTGTGCCTTTTGTATTTAATTCCGATGCTATTTCTGTGTTTCATCGTCAATTAGAAGGTCCAAGGGATACAGTAAGCCAGGAGTGAAGCATCGGAATCTATAATTAGTGTCACAGGAATGGTTCAAAGCATAGACAGTAAGAAGAGTCAGTCTTCTTGTACTTAAGTCGGCATTATGCCTTTTGTATTTAATTCCGATGCAATTTCTGTGTTTCATCGTCAATAAGAAGGTCCAAATGATATGGTAAACCTGGAGTGTTGCATCGGAATCTATAAATAGTGTCCCATGAATGGTTCAAAGCATAGACAGTAAGAAGAGTCAGTCATCGTGTACTTAAGTCGGCATTGTGCCCTTCGAATTTAATTCCGGTGCATTTTCTGTGCTTCACCGTCAATAAGAATGTCCAAGGGATACAGTAAACCTGAAGTGAAGCATCGGAATCTATAACTAGTGTCACAGGAATGGCTCAAATAATTGTCAATAAGAAGAGTCGGTCTTCATGTACTTAAGACAGCATTGTGCCTTTTGTATTTAATTCCGATGCAATTTCTGTGTTTCATCGTCAATAAGAAGGTACAAGTGATACAGTAAACCTGAAGTGAAGCGTCGGAATCTAAAACTAGTGTCACAGGAATGTTTCAAATCATAGACAGTAGGAAGAGTCACTGTTCTTGTTCTTAAGTCGGCCTTGTGCCTTTTGTATTTGATTCCGATGCAATTTGTGTGTTTCATCGTCTATAAGAAGGTAGAAGGGATACAGTAAACCTGGAGTGAAACATCGGAATCTATACCTAGTGTCACAGGAACGGTTCAAAACATAGACAGTAAGAAGAGTCAGTCTTCTTGTACTTAAGTCGGCACTATGCCTTTTGTATTTAATTCCGATGCAATTTCTGTGTTTCATCGTCAATAAGAAGGTCCAAGGGATACAGTAAACCTCAAGTGAAGCATCGGAATCTATAAGTAGTGTCACAGGAATGGTTCAAAACATAGTCAGTAGGAAGAGTCGGTCTTTATGTACTTAAGTCGGCATTGTGCCTTTTCTATTTATTTCCGATGCAATTTCTGTGTTTCATCGTCAATAAGAAGGTCAAAGGGATACAGTAAACCTGAAGTGAAGCATCGGAATCTATAACTAGTGTCACAGGAATGGTTCAAAACATAGACAGTAGGAGGAGACAATGTTCTGGTAGTTAAGTCGGCATTGTGCCTTTTGTATTTAATTCCGATGCAGTCTCTGTGCTTCATCGTCAATAAGAAGGTCCAAGGGATACAGTAAACCTGAAGTGAAGCATCGGAATCTACAACTAGTGTCACAGGATAGGTTCAAAACATAGACAGTAAGAAGAGTCAGTTTTCTTGTACTTAAGACGGCATTGTGCCTTTTGTATTTAATTCCGATGCAATTTCAGTGTTTCATCGTCAATAAGAAGGTACAAGGGATACAGTAAACCTGAGGTGAAACGTCGGAATCTAAAACTAGTGTCACAGGAATGTTTCAAATCATAGACAGTAGGAAGAGTCACTGTTCTTGTACTTAAGTCGGCATTGTGCTTTTTGTATTTAATTCCGATGGAATTTCTGTGTTTCATCGTCAATAAGAAGGTCCAAAGGATACAGTAAACCTGAAGTGAAGCTTCGGAATCTACAACTAGTGTCACAGGATAGGTTCAAAACATAGACAGTAAGAAGAGTCAGTTTTCTTGTACTTAAGACGGCATTGTGCCTTTTGTATTTAATTCCGATGCAATTTCAGTGTTTCATCGTCAATAAGAAGGTACAAGGGATACAGTAAACCTGAAGTGAAGCGTCGGAATCTAAAACTAGTTTCACAGGAATGTTTCAAATCATAGACAGTAGGAAGAGTCACTGTTCTTGTACTTAAGTCGGCATTGTGCCTTTTCTATTTAATTCCGATGCAATTTCTGTGTTTCATCGTAATTAAGAAGGTCAGAGGGATACAGTAAACCTGAAGTGAAGCATCGGAATCTATAAGTAGTGTCACAAGAATGGTTTAAAACTTAGTCAGTAAGAAGAGTCAGTCTTCTTGTACTTAAGTCGGCATTGTGCCCTTCATATTTAATTCCGATGCAATTTGTGTGTTTCACCGTCAATAAGAAGGTCAGAGGGATACAGTAAACCTGAAGTGAAGCATCGGAATCTATAATTAGTGTCACCGGAATGGTTCAAACGTAGACAGTAAGAAGAGTCAGTCTTCTTGTACATAAGTCGGCATTGTGCCTTATGTATTTAATTCCGATGCAATTTCTGTGTTTCATCGTCAATACGATGGTCCAAGGGAAACAGTAAACCTGAAGTGAAGCATCGGAATCGATAACTAGTGTCACAGGAATGGTCAAAACATAGACAGTACGAAGAGTCACTCTTCTTGTACTTATGTCGGCATTGTGGCTTTTGTATTTAATTCCGATGCAATTTCTGTGTTTCATCGTCAAAAAGAAGGTAAGGGGGATACAGTAAACCTGAAGTGAAGCATCGGAATCTATAACTAGTGTCACAGGAATGTTTCAAAACATAGTCAGTAAGAAGAGTCAGTCTTCTTGTCCTTAAGTCGGCATTGTGCCTTTTGTATTTAATTCCTATGCAATTTCTGTGTCTCATCGGCAATAAGGTCAGAGGGATAGAGTAAACCTCAAGTGAAGCATCGGAATCCAAAACTAGTGTCACAGGAATGGTTCAAAGCATAGACAGTGGGAAGAGTCAGTCTTCTTCTACGTAAGTCGGCATTGTGCCTTTTGGATTTTATTCCGATGCAATTTCTGTGTTTGATCGTCAATAAGAAGGTCCAATGTATACTGTAATTCTGAAGTGAAGCATCGGAATCTATGACTAGTGTCACAGGAATGGTTCAAACACAGTCAGTAAGAGGAGTCAGTCTTCTTGTACTTAAGTCGGCATTGTGGCTTTTCAATTTAATTCCGATGAAATTTCTGTGTTTCATCGTCAATAAGAATGTCCAAGGGATACAGTAAACCTGGAGTGAAGCATCGGTATCTATAACTAGTGTCACAGGAATGGTTCAAAACATAGGCAGTAAGAAGAGTCAGTCTTCTTGTTACTTAAGTCGCAATTGTGCCTTTTCTATTTAATTCCGGTGCAATTTCTGTGATTCATCGTCAATAAGAAGGTCAGAGGGATACAATATACCTGAAGTGAAGCATCGGAATCCATAACTAGTGTCACAGGAATGGTTCAAAACAAAGTCAGTAAGAAGAGTCAGTCTTCTTGTCCTTAAGTCGGCATTGTGCCTTTTGTATTTAATTCCGATGCAATTTCTGTGTTTCATCGTCAAAAAGAAGGTAAGAGGGATACAGTAAACCTGGAGTGAAGCATCGGAATCTATAACTAGTGTCACAGGAATGGTTCAAAACATAGACAGTAAGCAGAGTCAGTCTTCGTGTACTTAAGCCGGAATTTTGCCTTTTGTATTTAATTCCGATGCAATTTCTGTGTTTCATCGTCAATAAGAAGGTCCAAGGGATACAGCAAACCTGAAGTGAAGCATCGGAATATATAACTAGTGTCACAGGAATGGTTCAAAACATAGTCAGTAAGAAGAGTCTGTCTTCTAGTACTTAAGTCGGCATTGTGGCTTTTCAATTTCATTCCGATGCAATTTCTGTGTTTCATCGTCAATAACAAGGTCCAAGGGATACAGTAAACCTTTAGTGAAGCATCGGAATCTATAACTGGTGTCAATGGAATGGTTCAAATCATAGACAGTAAGAAGAGTCAGTCTTCTTGTACTTAAGTCGGCATTGTGCCTTTTGTATTTAACTCCGATGCCATTTCAGTGTTTCATCGGCAATAAGAAACTCAGAGGGATACAGTAAACCTGAAGTGAAGCATCGGAATCTATAGCTAGTGTCACAGGTATGGTTCAAAACATAGTCAGTAAGAAGAGTGAGTCTTCTTGTCCTTAAGTAGGCATTGTGCCTTTTGTATTTAATTCCGATGCTATTTCTGTGTTTCATCGTCAATTAGAAGGTCCAAGGGATACAGTAAGCCAGGAGTGAAGCATCGGAATCTATAATTAGTGTCACAGGAATGGTTCAAAGCATAGACAGTAAGAAGAGTCAGTCTTCTTGTACTTAAGTCGGCATTATGCCTTTTGTATTTAATTCCGATGCAATTTCTGTGTTTCATCGTCAATAAGAAGGTCCAAATGATATGGTAAACCTGGAGTGTTGCATCGGAATCTATAAATAGTGTCCCATGAATGGTTCAAAGCATAGACAGTAAGAAGAGTCAGTCATCGTGTACTTAAGTCGGCATTGTGCCCTTCGAATTTAATTCCGGTGCATTTTCTGTGCTTCACCGTCAATAAGAAGGTCAGAGGGATACAGTTCACCTGAAGTGATGCATCGGAATCTATAACTAGTGTCACAGGAATGGTTCAAACATAGACAGTAAGAAGTGTCAGTCTTCTTGTTCTTAAGTCGGCATTGAGCTTTTGTATTTAATTCCGATGCAATATCTGTGTTTCATCGTCAATTAGAAGGTCAGAGGGATACAGTAAACCGGAAGTGAAGCATCGGAATCTGTAACTAGTGTCACAGGAATGGTGCAAATCATTGTCAATAAGAAGAGTCGGTCTTCATGTACTTAAGTCGGCATTGTGCCTTTTGTATTTAATTCCGATGCAATATCTGTGTTTCATCGTCAATACGAACGTACAAGGGATACGGTAAACCTGAAGTGAAACATCGGAATCTATAACTAGTGTCACAGGAATGGTTCAAAACATAGACTGTAGGAAGAGTCAGTGTTCTTGTACTTAAGTCGGCAATGTGCTTTTTGTATTTAATTCCGATTCAATTTCTGCGTTTCATCGTCAATAAGAAGGTCAGAGGGATACAGTAAACCTGAAGTGAAGCATCGGAATCTATAACTAATGTCACAGGAATGGTTCAAACATAGTCAGTAAGAAGAGTCAGTCTACTTGTACTTAATTCGGCAATGTGCCTTTTGTATTTAATTCCGATGCAATTTCTGTGTTTCATCGTCAATAAGAAGGTCCAAGAGATACAGTAAACCTGGAGTGAAGCATCGGAATCTATAACTAGAGTCACAGTAATGGTTCAAAACATAGGCAGTGAGAAAAGTCAGTCTTCTTGTACTTAAGTCGGCATAGTGCCTTTTGTATTTAATTCCGATGCAATTTCTGTGTTTCATCGTCAATAAGAAGGTCCATGGGGTTCAGTAAACCTGAAGTGAAGCATCGGAATCTATAACTAGTGTCACTGGATTGGTTCAAAAGATAGACAGTAAGAAGAGTCAGTCTTCTTGTACTTAAGTCGGCATTGTGCCTTTTGTATTTAATTCAGATGCAATTTCTGTGTTTCATCGTCAATAAGAAGGTCCAAATGATACGGTAAACCTGGAGTGTAACATCGGAATCTATAACTAGTGTCTCAGGAATGGTTCAAAACATAGACAGTAAGAAGAGTCAGTCCTCGTGTACTTAAGTCGGCATTGTGCCTTTCGTATTTAATTCCGATGCAATTTCTGTGTTTCACCGTCAATAAGAAGGTCAGAGGGATACAGTAAACCTGAAGTGAGGCATCGGAATCTATAACTAGTGTCAAAGGAATGGTTCAAACATAGACAGTAAGAAGAGTCAGTGTTCTTGTACTTAAGTCAGCATTGAGCCTTTTGTATTCAATTCCGATGCAATATCTGTGTTTCATCGTCAATAAGAAGGTCAGAGGGATACAGCAATCCGGAAGTGAAGCATCGGAATCTGTAACTAGTGTCACAGGAATGGTGCAAATCATTGTCAATAAGAAGAGTCGGTCTTGATGTACTTAAGTCGGCATTGTGCCTTTTATATTTAATTCCGATGCAATTTCTGTGTTTCATCGTTAATAAGAACGTACAAGGGATACAGTAAACCGAAGTGAAGCATCGGAATCTATAACTAGTGTCACAGGAATGGTTCAAAACATAGTCAGTAGGAAGAGTCAGTCTTCTTCTCCTTATGTCGGCATTGTGACTGTTGTATTTAATTCCGGTGCAATTTCTGTGTTTCATTGTCAATAAGAAGGTCCAAGGGATACAGTAAACCTGGAGTGAAGCATCGGAATCTATAACTAGTGTCACAGGAATGGTTCAAATTATAGTCAGTAAGAAGAGTCAGTCTTCTTGTACTTAAGTCGGCATTGTGCCTTTTCTATTTAATTCCAATGGAATATCTGTGTTTTATCGTCAATAACAAGGTCCAATTGATACAGTAAACCTGGAGTGAAGCTCCGGAATCTATAACTAGTGTCAATGGAAAGGTTCAAATCATAGACAGTAACAAGAGTCAGTCTTCTTGAACTTAAGTCGGCATTGTGCCTTTTGTATTTTACTCCGATGCCATTTCTGTGTTTCATCGTCAATAGGAAAGTCAGAGGGATACAGTAAACCTGAAGTGAAGCATCGGAATCTATAGCTAGTGTCAGAGGACTGGTTCAAAACATAGTCAGTAAGGTGAGTCAGCCTTATTGTCCTTTAGTCGGCATTGTGCCTTTTGTATTTAATTCCGATGCAATTTCTGTGTTTCTTCGTCAATAAGTAGGTCCAAGGGATACAGTAAACCTGGAGTGAAGCATCGGAATCTATAACTAGTGGCACAGGAATGGTTCAAAACATAGACAGTAAGAAGAGTCAGTGTTCTTGTACTTAAGTCGGCTATGTGCCTTTTGTATTTAATTCCGATGTAATTTCTGTGTTTCATCGTCAATAAGAAGGTCCAACGGATACAGTAAACCTGGAGTGGAGCATCGGAATCTATAGCTAGTGTCACAGGAATGGTTCGAAACATAGAAAGTAAGAAGAGTCAGTGTTCGTGTACCTAAGTCGGCATTTTGCCTTTTGTATTTAATTTCGATGCAATTTCTGTGTTTCATCGTCAATAAGAAGGTCCAAGGGATACAGTAAACCTGAAGTGAAGCATCGGAGTCCTTAACTAGTGTCACAGGAATGGTTCAAAACATAGTCAGTAAGAAGAGTCAGTCGTCTTGTACTTAAGTCGGCATTGTGCATTTGTATTTAATTCCGATGCAATTTCTTTGTTTCATCGTCAATAAGAATGTCCAAGGGATGCAGTAAACCTGAAGTGAAGCATCGGAATCTATAACTAGTGTCACAGGAATGGTTGAAATCATTGTCAATAAGAAGAGTCGGTCTTCATGTACTTGAGTCGGCTTCGTGCCATTTGTATTTAATTCGGATGCAATTTCCGTGTTTCATCGTCAATACGAAGGTACAAGGGAAACAGTAAACATGAAGTGAAGCATCGGAACCTATAACTAATGTCACAGGAATGGTTCAAACCATAGACAGTAGGAAGAGTCAGTGTTCTTGTACTTAACTCGGCATTGTGCCTTTTGTACTTAATTCCGATGCAATTTCTGTGTTTCTTCGTCAATAAGAAGGTCTAAGGGATACAGTAAACCTGAAGTGAAGCATCGGAATCTACAACTAGTGTCACAGGATTGGTTCAAAACATAGACAGTAATAAGAGTCAGTCTTCTTGTACATAAGTCGGCATTGTGCCGTTTCTATTTAATTCCGATGCAATTTCTGTGTTTCATCGTCAATAAGAAGGTCAGAGGGATACAGTAAACCTGAAGTGAAGCATCGGAATCTATAACTAGTGTCACAGGAATGGTTCAAAACATAGTCAGTAAGAAGAGTCAGTCTTCTTGAACTTAAGTCGGCATTGTGCGTTTTCTATTTAATTCCGATGAAATTTCTGTGATTCATCGTCAATAAGAATGTCCAAGGGATACAGTAAACCTGAAGTGATGCATCGGACTCTATAACAAGTGTCACAGAAATGGTTCAAAACATAGACAGTCGGAAGAGTGAGTCTTCTGTTCCTTAAGTCGGCATTGTGCCCTTTGTATTTAAATACGATGCAATTTCTGTGTTTCATCATCAATAAGAAGGTCCAACGGATACAGTAAACCTGGAGTGGAGCATCGGAATCTATAGCTAGTGTCACAGGAATGGTTCGAAACATAGAAAGTAAGAAGAGTCAGTGTTCGTGTACAGAAGTCGGCATTTTGCCTTTTGTATTTAATTCCGATGCAATTTCTGTGTTTCATCGTCAATAAGGAGGTCCAAGGGATACAGTAAACCTGAAGTGATGCATCGGAGTCCTTAACTAGTGTCACAGGAATGGTTCAAATCATAGTCAGTAAGAAGAGTCAGTCTTCTTGTACTTAAGTCGGCATTGTGCATTTGTATTTAATTCCGATGCAATTTCTTTGTTTCATCTTCAATAAGAATGTAGAAGGGATACAGTAAACCTGAAGTGAAGCATCGGACTCTACAACTAGTGTCACAGAAATGGTTCAAAACATAGACAGTCGGAAGAGTGAGTCTTCTTTTCCTTAAGTCGGCATTGTGCCCTTTGTATTTAAATACGATGCAATTTCTGTGTCTCATCGTCAATAAGAAGGTCAGAGGGATACAGTAAACCTGAAGTGAAGCATCGGAATCTATAACTAGTGTCACTGGAATGGTTCAAAATATAGACAGTTAGAAGTGTGAGTCTTCTTGTACTTAAGTGGGCATTGTGCCTTTTGTATTTAATTCCGATGCAATTTCTGTGATTCATCTTCAATAAGAATGTAGAAGGGATACAGTAAACCTGAAGTGAAGCATCGGACTCTACAACTAGTGTCACAGAAATGGTTCAAAACATAGACAGTCGGAAGAGTGAGTCTTCTTTTCCTTAAGTCGGCATTGTGCCCTTTGTATTTAAATACGATGCAATTTCTGTGTCTCATCGTCAATAAGAAGGTCCAAGGGAAACAGTAAACCTGAAGTGAAGCATCGGAATCTATAACTAGTGTCGCCGGAATGTTTCAAATCATAGACAGTACGAAGAGACAGTCTTCTTGTACTTAAGTCGGCATTGGGCCATTTGTATTTAATTCCGATGCAATTTCTGTGTTTCATCGTCAATAAGAAGGTCCAAGAGACACAGTAAACCTGGAGATTTGCATCGGAATCTATAACTATTGTCACAGGAATGGTTCAATTCATAGACAGTAAGATGAGTCAGTCTTCGTGTACTTTAGTCGGCATTTTGCCTTTAGTATTTAATGCCGATGCAATTTCTCTGTTTCATCGTCAATAAGAAGGTCCAAGGGATACAGGAAACCTGAAGTGAAGCATCGGAATCTATAACTAGTGTCACAGGAATGGTTCAAAACATAGTCAGTAAGAAGAGTCAGTCTTCTTGAACTTAAGTCGGCATTGTGCGTTTTCTATTTAATTCCGATGCAATTTCTGTGTTTCATCGTGAATAACAAGGTCCAAGGGATACAGTAAACCTGGAGTGGTGCATCGGAATCTATAACTAGTGTCCATGGAATGGTTCAAAACATAGACAGTAAGAAGAGTCAGTCTTCTTGTACTTATGTCGGCATTGTGCCTTTTGTATTTAACTCCGATGCCTTTTCTGTGTTTCATCGTCTATAAGATGGTCCAAGGGATACAGTAAACCTGGAGTAAAGCATCGGAATCTATAACTAGTGTCACAGGAATGGTTCAAAACATAGACAGTAAGAAGAGTCAGTCTTCTTGTACGTAAGTCGGCATTGTGCCTTTTGTATTTAATTCCGATGCAATTTCTGTGTTTCATCGTCAATAAGAAGGTCCAAGCGATACAGTAAACCTGAAGTGAAGCAACGGAATCTATAACTAGTGTCACACTAATGGTTCAAAACAAAGTCAGTAAGAAGAGTCAGTCTTCTTGTACATAAGTCGGCATTGTGCCTTTTCTATTTAATTCCGATGCAATTTCTGTGTTTCATCGTCAATAAGAAGGTCAGAGGGATACAGTAAACCTGAAGTGAAGCATCGGAATCAATAACTAGTGTCACTGGAATGGTTCAAAATATAGACAGTTAGAAGTGTGAGTCTTCTTGTACTTAAGTCGGCATTGTGCCTTTTGTATTTAATTCCGATGAAATTTCTGTGATTCATCGTCAATAAGAATGTCCAAGGGATACAGTAAACCTGAAGTGATGCATCGGACTCTATAACAAGTGTCACAGAAATGGTTCAAAACATAGACAGTCGGAAGAGTGAGTCTTCTGTTCCTTAAGTCGGCATTGTGCCCTTTGTATTTAAATACGATGCAATTTCTGTGTTTCATCATCAATAAGAAGGTCCAACGGATACAGTAAACCTGGAGTGGAGCATCGGAATCTATAGCTAGTGTCACAGGAATGGTTCGAAACATAGAAAGTAAGAAGAGTCAGTGTTCGTGTACAGAAGTCGGCATTTTGCCTTTTGTATTTAATTCCGATGCAATTTCTGTGTTTCATCGTCAATAAGGAGGTCCAAGGGATACAGTAAACCTGAAGTGATGCATCGGAGTCCTTAACTAGTGTCACAGGAATGGTTCAAATCATAGTCAGTAAGAAGAGTCAGTCTTCTTGTACTTAAGTCGGCATTGTGCATTTGTATTTAATTCCGATGCAATTTCTTTGTTTCATCGTCAATAAGAATGTCCAAGGGATACAGTAAACCTGAAGTGAAGCATCGGAATCTATAACTAGTGTCACAGGAATGGTTGAAATCATTGTCAATAAGAAGAGTCGGTCTTCATGTACTTGAGTCGGCTTCGTGCCATTTGTATTTAATTCGGATGCAATTTCTGTGTTTCATCGTCAATAAGAAGGTACAAGGGATACAGTAAACATGAAGTGAAGCATCGGAACCTATAACTAATGTCACAGGAATGGTTCAAACCATAGACAGTAGGAAGAGTCAGTGTTCTTGTACTTAACTCGGCATTGTGCCTTTTGTATTTAATTCCGATGCAATTTCTGTGTTTCATCGTCAATAAGAAGGTCCAAGGGATACAGTAAACCTGAAGTGAAGCATCGGAATCTACAACTAGTGTCACAGGATTGGTTCAAAACATAGACAGTAAGAAGAGTCAGTCTTCTTGTACATAAGTCGGCATTGTGCCGTTTCTATTTAATTCCGATGCAATTTCTGTGTTTCATCGTCAATAAGAAGGTCAGAGGGATACAGTAAACCTGAAGTGAAGCATCGGAATCTATAACTAGTGTCACTGGAATGGTTCAAAATATAGACAGTTAGAAGTGTGAGTCTTCTTGTACTTAAGTCGGCATTGTGCCTTTTGTATTTAATCCCGATGCAATTTCTGTGATTCATCGTCAATAAGAATCTCCAAGGGATACAGTAAACCTGAAGTGAAGCATCGGACTCTATAACTAGTGTCACAGAAATGGTTCAAAACATAGACAGTAAGAAGAGTCAGTCTTCTTGTACTTATGTCGGCATTGTGCCTTTTGTATTTAACTCCGATGCCTTTTCTGTGTTTCATCGTCTATAAGAAAGTCAGAGGGATACAGTAAACGTGAAGTGAAGCATCGAAATTTAAACCTAGTGTCACAGGAATGGTTCAAAACATAGTCAGTAAGAAGAGTCAGTCTTCTTGTCCTTAAGTCGGCATTGGGCCTTTTATATTTAATTTCGATGCAATTTCTGTGTTTCATCGTCAATAAGATGGTCCAAGGGATACAGTAAACCTGGAGTAAAGCATCGGAATCTATAACTAGTGTCACAGGAATGGTTCAAAACATAGACAGTAAGAAGAGTCAGTCTTCTTGTACGTAAGTCGGCATTGTGCCTTTTGTATTTAATTCCGATGCAATTTCTGTGTTTCATCGTCAATAAGAAGGTCCAAGCGATACAGTAAACCTGAAGTGAAGCATCGGAATCTATAACTAGTGTCACACTAATGGTTCAAAACAAAGTCATAAGAAGAGTCAGTCTTCTTGTACATAAGTCGGCATTGTGCCTTTTCTATTTAATTCCGATGCAATTTCTGTGTTTCATCGTCAATAAGAAGGTCAGAGGGATACAGTAAAAATGAAGTGAAGCATCGGAATCTATAACTAGTGTCACTGGAATGGTTCAAAATATAGACAGTTAGAAGTGTGAGTCTTCTTGTACTTAAGTCGGCATTGTGCCTTTTGTATTTAATTCCGATGCAATTTCTGTGATTCATCGTCAATAAGAATGTCCAAGGGATACAGTAAACCTGAAGTGATGCATCGGAATCTATAACTAGTGTCACAGAAATGGTTCAAAACATAGACAGTCGGAAGAGTGAGTCTTCTTTTCCTTAAGTCGGCATTGTGCCCTTTGTATTTAAATACGATGCAATTTCTGTGTTTCATCGTCAATAAGAAGGTCCAACGGATACAGTAAACCTGGAGTGGAGCATCGGAATCTATAGCTAGTGTCACAGGAATGGTTCGAAACATAGAAAGTAAGAAGAGTCAGTGTTCGTGTACAGAAGTCGGCATTTTGCCTTTTGTATTTAATTCCGATGCAATTTCTGTGTTTCATCGTCAATAAGGAGGTCCAAGGGATACAGTAAACCTGAAGTGAAGCATCGGAATCTACAACTAGTGTCACAGGATTGGTTCAAAACATAGACAGTAAGAAGAGTCAGTCTTCTTGTACATAAGTCGGCATTGTGCCGTTTCTATTTAATTCCGATGCAATTTCTGTGTTTCATCGTCAATAAGAAGGTCTGAGGGATACAGTAAACCTGAAGTGAAGCATCGGAATCTATAACTAGTGTCACTGGAATGGTTCAAAATATAGACAGTTAGAAGGGTGAGTCTTCTTGTACTTAAGTCGGCATTGTGCCTTTTGTATTTAGTTCCGATGCAATTTCTGTGATTCATCGTCAATAAGAATGTCCAAGGGATACAGTAAACCTGAAGTGAAGCATCGGACTCTATAACTAGTGTCACAGAAATGGTTCAAAACATAGACAGTCGGAAGAGTGAGTCTTCTTTTCCTTAAGTCGGCATTGTGCCCTTTGTATTTAAATACGATGCAATTTCTGTGTCTCATCGCCAATAAGAAGGTCCAAGGGAAACAGTAAACCTGAAGTGAAGCATCGGAATCTATAACTAGTGTCGCCGGAATGTTTCAAAACATAGACAGTACGAAGAGACAGTCTTCATGTACTTAAATCGGCATTGGGCCATTTGTATTTAATTCCGATGCAATTTCTGTGTTTCATCGTCAATAAGAAGGTCCAAGAGACACAGTAAACGTGGAGTGATGCATCGGAATCTATAACTAGTGTCACAGGAATGGTTCAAGTCATAGACAGTAAGATGAGTCTGTCTTCATGTACTTAAGTCGGCATTTTGCCTTTAGTATTTAATGCCGATGCAATTTCTCTGTTTCATCGTCAATGAGAAGGTCCAAGGGATACAGGAAACCTGAAGTGAAGCATCGGAATCTATAACTAGTGTCACAGGAATGGTTCAAAACATAGTCAGTAAGAAGAGTCAGTCTTCTTGAACTTAAGTCGGCATTGTGCCTTTTCTATTTAATTCCGATGCAATTTCTGTGTTTCATCGTGAATAACAAGGTCCAAGGGATACAGTAAACCTGGAGTTGTGCATCGGAATCTATAACTAGTGTCCATGGAATGGTTCAAAACGTAGACAGTAAGAAGAGTCAATCTTCTTGTACTTAAGTCGGCATTGTGCCTTTTGTATTTAACTCCGATGCCTTTTCTGTGTTTCATCGTCTATAAGAAAGTCAGAGGGATACAGTAAACCTGAAGTGAAGCATCGAAATTTATACCTAGTGTCACAGGAATGGTTCAAAACATAGTCAGTAAGAAGAGTCAGTCTTCTTGGCCTTAAGTCAGCATTGTGCCTTTTGTATTTAATTTCGATGCAATTTCTGTGTTTCATCGTCAATAAGATGGTCCAAGGGATACAGTAAACCTGGAGTAAAGCATCGAAATCTATAACTAGTGTCGCAGGAATGGTTCAAAACATAGACAGTAAGAAGAGTCAGTCTTCTTGTACGTAAGTCGGCATTGTGCCTTTTGTATTTAATTCCGATGCAATTTCTGTGTTTCATCGTCAATAAGAAGGTCCAAGCGATACAGTAAACCTGAAGTGAAGCATCGGAATCTATAACTAGTGTCACACTAATGGTTCAAAACAAAGTCAGTAAGAAGAGTCAGTCTTCTTGTACATAAGTCGGCATTGTGCCTTTTCTATTTAATTCCGATGCAATTTCTGTGTTTCATCGTCAATAAGAAGGTCAGAGGGATACAGTAAACCTGAAGTGAAGCATCGGAATCTATAACTAGTGTCACTGGAATGGTTCAAAATATAGACAGTTAGAAGGGTGAGTCTTCTTGTACTTAAGTCGGCATTGTGCCTTTTGTATTTAATTCCGATGCAATTTCTGTGATTCATCGTCAATTAGAATGTCCAAGGGATACAGTAAACCTGAAGTGATGCATCGGACTCTATAACTAGTGTCACAGAAATGGTTCAAAAGATAGACAGTCGGAAGAGTCAGTCTTCTTTTCCTTAAGTCGGCATTGTTCCCTTAGTATTTAAATACGATGCAATTTCTTTGTTTCATCGTCAATAAGAATGTCCAAGGGATACAGTAAACCTGAAGTGAAGCATCGGAATCTATAACTAGTGTCACAGGAATGGTTGAAATCATTGTCAATAAGAAGAGTCAGTCTTCATGTACTTGAGTCGGCTTCGTGCCATTTGTATTTCATTCGGATGCAATTTCTGTGTTTCATCGTCAATAAGAAGGTACAAGGGATACAGTAAACATGAAGTGAAGCATCGGAACCTATAACTAATGTCACAGGAATGGTTCAAACCGTAGACAGTAAGAAGAGTCAGTGTTCTTGTACTTAACTCGGCATTGTGCCTTTTGTATTTAATTCCGATGCAATTTCTGTGTTTCAAAGTCAATAAGAAGGTCCAAGGGATACAGTAAACATGAAGTGATGCATCGGAATCTACAACTAGTGTCACAGGATTGGTTCAAAACATAGACAGTAAGAAGAGTCAGTCTTCTTGTACATAAGTCGGCATTGTGCCGTTTCTATTTAATTCCGATGCAATTTCTGTGTTTCATCGTCAATAAGAAGGTCAGAGGGATACAGTAAACCTGAAGTGAAGCATCGGAATCTATAATTAGTGTCACTGGAATGGTTCAAAATATAGACAGTTAGAAGTGTGAGTCTTCTTGTACTTAAGTCGGCATTGTGCCTTTTGTATTTAATTCCGATGCAATTTCTGTGATTCATCGTAAATAAGAATGTCCAAGGGATACAGTAAACCTGAAGTGAAGCATCGGACTCTATAACTAGTGTCACAGAAATGGTTCAAAACATAGACAGTCGGAAGAGTGAGTCTTCTTTTCCTTAAGTCGGCATTGTGCCCTTTGTATTTATATACGATGCAATTTCTGTGTCTCATCGTCAATAAGAAGGTCCAAGGGAAACAGTAAACCTGAAGTGAAGCATCGGAATCTATAACTAGTGTCGCCGGAATGTTTCAAACATAGACAGTACGAAGAGACAGTCTTCTTGTACTTAAATCGGCATTGGGCCATTTGTATTTACTTCCGATGCAATTTCTGTGTTTCATCGTCAATAAGAAGGTCCAAGAGACACAGTAAACCTGGAGTGATGCTCCGGAATCTATAACTAGTGTCACAGGAATGGTTCAAACATAGACAGTAAGAAGAGTCAGTCTTCTTGTACATAAGTCGGCATCGTGCCTTTTGTATTTAATTGCGATGCAATTTCTGTGTCTCATCGTCAATAAGAAGGTCAGAGGGATACAGTAAACCTTAGGTGAAGCATCGGAATCTATAACTAGTGTCACATGAATGGTTCAAATCACAGTCAGTAAGAAGAGTCAGTCTTCTTGTACATAAGTCGGCATTGTGCCGTTTCTATTTAATTCCGATGCAATTTCTGTGTTTCATAGTCAATAAGAAGGTCAGAGGGAAACAGTAAACATGAAGTGAAGCATCGGAATCTATAACTAGTGTCACTGGAATGGTTCAAAATATAGACAGTTAGAAGTGTGAGTCTTCTTGTACTTAAGTCGGCATTGTGCCTTTTGTATTTAATTACGATGCAATTTCTGTGATTCATCGTCAATAAGAATGTCCAAGGGATACAGTAAACCTGAAGTGAAGCATCGGACTCTATAACTAGTGTCACAGAAATGGTTCAAAACATAGACAGTCGGAAGAGTGAGCATTCTTTTCCTTAAGTCGGCATTGTGCCCTTTGTGTTTAAATACGATGCAATTTCCGTGTCTCATCGTCAATAAGAAGGTCCAAGAGACACAGTAAACCTGGAGTGATGCATCGGAATCTGTAACTAGTGTCACAGGAATGGTTCAATTCATAGACAGTAAGATGAGTCAGTCTTCGAGTACTTAAGTCGGCATTTTGCCTTTAGTATTTAATGCCGATGCAATTTCTCTGTTTCATCGTCAATAAGAAGGTCCAAGTGATACAGGAAACCTGAAGTGAAGCATCGGAATCTATAAGTAGTGTCACAGGAATGGTTCAAAACATAGTCAGTAAGAAGAGTCAGTCTTCTTGAACTTATGTCGGCATTGTGCCTTTTCTATTTAATTCCGATGCAATTTCTGTGTTTCATCGTGTATAACAAGGTCCAAGGGATACAGTAAACCTGGAGTGGTGCATCGGAATCTATAACAGGTGTCCATGGAATGGTTCAAAACATAGACAGTAAGAAGAGTCAGTCTTCTTGTACTTAAGTCGGCATTGTGCCTTTTGTATTTAACTCCGATGCCTTTTCTGTGTTTCATCGTCTATAAGAAAGTCAGAGGGATACAGTAAACCTGAAGTGAAGCATCGAAATTTATACCTAGTGTCACAGGAATGGTTCAAAACATAGTCAGTAAGAAGAGTCAGTCTTCTTGTCCTTAAGTCGGCATTGTGCCTTTTGTAATTAATTTCAATGCAATTTCTGTGTTTCATCGTCAATAAGATGGTCCAAGGGATACAGTAAACCTGGAGTAAAGCATCGGAATCTATAACTAGTGTCACAGGAATGGTTCAAAACATAGACAGTAAGAAGAGTCAGTCTTCTTGTACGTAAGTCGGCATTGTGCTTTTTGTATTTAATTCCGATGCAATTTCTGTGTTTCATCGTCAATAAGAAGGTCCAAGCGATACAGGAAACCTGAAGTGAAGCATCGGAATCTATAACTAGTGTCACACTAATGGTTAAAAACAAAGTCTGTAAGAAGAGTCAGTCTTCTTGTCCTTAAGTCGGCATTGTGCCTTTTGTATTTAATTCCGATACAATTTTGTGTTTCATCGTCAATAAGAATGTCCAAGGGATACAGTAAACCTGAAGTGAAGCATCGGAATCTACAACTAGTGTCACAGGATTGGTTCAAAACATAGACAGTAAGAAGAGTCTGTCTTCTTGTACTTAAGTCGGCATTGTGCCTTTTCTATTTTATACCGATGCAATCTCTGTGTATCATCGTCAATAAGAAGGTCAGAGGGATACAGTAAACTTGAAGTGAAGTGTCGGAATCTATAACTAGTGTCACAGAAATGGTTCAAAACATAGTGAGTAAGAAGAGTCAGTCTTCTTGACCTTAATTGGGCATTGTGCCTTTCGTATTTAATTCCGATGCAATTTCTATGCTTCACAGTCAATTAGAAGGTCAGAGGGATACAGTAAACTTGAAGTGAAGCATCGGAATCTATAACTAGCGTCACAGGAATGGTTCAAACATAGACAGTAAGAAGAGTCAGTCTTCTTGTACATAAGTCGGCATCGTGCCTTTTGTATTTAATTGCGATGCAATTTCTGTGTTTCATCGTCAATAAGAAGGTCAGAGGGATACAGTAAACCGGAAGTGAAGCATCGGAATCTATAACTAGTGTCACAGGAATGGTTCAAAGCATAGTCAGTAAGAAGAGTCAGTCTTCTTGTCCTTAAGTCGGCATTGAGGATTTTGTATTTAATTCCGATGCAATTTCTGTGTTTCATCGTCAATAAGAAGGTCCAAGAGATACAGTAAACCTGACGTGAAGCATCGGAGTCAATAACTAGTGTCACAGGAATGGTTCAAAACATAGTCAGTAAGAAGAGTCAGTCGTCTTGTACTTAATTCGGCATTGTGCCTTTCGTATTAACTTCCGATGCAATTTCTGTGCTTCACCGTCAATAAGATGGTCAGAGGGATACGGTAAACCTGAAGTGAAGCATCGGAATCTATAACTAGTGTCACAGGAATGGTTCAAACATAGACAGTAAGAAGAGTCAGTCTTCTTGTACTTAAGTCGGCATTGTGCTTTTGTATTTAATTCCGATGCAATTTCTGTGTTTCATCGTTCATAAGAAGGTCAAAGTGATACAGTAAACCAGAAGTGAAGCATCGGAATCTATAACTAGTGTCACAGGAATGGTTCAAAACATAGTCACTAAGAAGAGTCAGTCTTCTTGTACTTAAGTCCGCATTGTGCCTTTTGTATGTAGTTCCGATGCAATTTCTGTGTTTCATCGTCAATAGGAAGGTCGAAGGTATACAGTAAACCTGAAGTGAAGCATCGGAATCTATAACTAGTGTCACTGGAATGGTTCAAAATATAGACAGTAAGAAGAGTGAGTCTTCTTGTACTTGAGTCGGCATTGTGCCTTTTGTATTTAATTCCGATGCAATTTCTGTGATTCATCATCAATAAGAAGGTCCAAGGGATACAGTAAACCTGAAGTGAAGCATCGGACTCTATAACTAGTGCCACAGAAATGGTTCAAATCATAGACAGTAGGAAGAGTCAGTCATCTTGTACTTAAGTAGGCTTTGTGCCATTTGTATTTAATTCCGGTGCAATTTCTGTGTTTCATCGTCTATAAGAAGTTCCAAGGGATACAGTAAACCTGGAGTGAAGCATCGGAATCTATGACTAGTGTCACAGGAATGGTTCATAACATAGACAGTAAGAAGAGTCAGTCTTTTTGTACTTAGGTCGGCATTGTGCCTTTTCTATTTAATTCCGATGCCATTTCTGTGTTTCATCGTGAATAACAAGGTCCAAGGGATACAGTAAACCTCAAGTGAAGCATCGAAATCTATAACTAGTGTCACAGGAATGGTTCAAAAGCATAGACAGTAAGAAGAGTCAGTCTTTATGCACTTAAGTCGGCATTGTGCATTTTGTATTTAATTCCTTTGCCATTACTGTGTTTCATCGTCTATAAGAAAGTCAGAGGGATAAAGTAAACCTGAAGTGAAGCATCGGAATCTATAGCTAGTGTCACAGGAATGATTAAAAACATAGTCAGTAAGAAGAGTCAGTCTTCTTGTCCTTAAGTCGGCATTGTGCCTTTTGTATTTAATTCCGATGCAATTTCTGTGCTTCATCGTCAATAGGATGGTCCAAGGGATACAGTAAACCTCAAGTGAAGCATCGGAATCTATAACTAGTGTGACAGGAATGGTTCAAATCTTAGTCAGTAAGAAGAGTCAGTCTTCATGTACTTAAGACGGCATTGTGCCTTTTGTATTTAATTCCGATGCAATTTCTGTGTTTCATCGTCAATAAGAAGGTCCAAGCGATACATTAAACCAGAAGTGAAGCATCGGAATCTATAATTTGTGTCACACTAATGGTTCAAAGCAAAGTCAGTAAGAAGAGTCAGTCTTCTTGTCCTGAAGTCGGCAATGTGCTTTTTGTATTTAGTTCCGATACAATTTTGTGTTTCATCGTCAATAAGAATGTACAAGCGATACAGTAAACCTGAAGTGAAGCATCGGAATCAATAACTAGTGACACAGGAATGGTTCAAATCATTGTCAATAAGAAGAGTCGGTCTTCATGTACTTAAGTCGGCATTGTGCCTTTTGTATTTAATTCCGATGAAATTTCTGTGTTTCATCGTCAATAAGAAAGTACAAGGGATACAGTAAACCTGAAGTGAAGCATCGGAATCTATAACTGGTGTCACAGGACTGGTTCAAAGCATAGACAGTAGGAAGAGTCAGTGTTCTTGTACTTAAGTCGGCATTGTGCCTTTTGTATTTAATTCCGATGCAATTTCTGTGTTTCATCGTCAATAAGAAGGTCCAAGGGATACAGTAAACCTGAAGTGAAGCATCGGAATCTACAACTAGTGTCACAGGATTGGTTCAAACATAGACAGTAAGATGAGTCAGTCTTCTTGCACTTAAGTCGGCATTGTGCCTTTTCTATTTAATACCGATGCAATTTCTGTGTATCATCGTCAATAAGAAGATCAGTGGGATTCAGTAAACCTGAAGTGAAGTATCGGAATCTATAACTAGTGTCACAGAAATGGTTCAAAACATAGTCAGTAAGAAGGTTCAGTCTTCTTGAACTTAATTGGGCATTGTGCCTTTTGTATTTCATTCCGATGCAATGTCTGTGTTTCATTGTCAATAAGAAGGTCAGAGGGATACAGTAAACCTGAAGTGAAGCATCGGACTCCAAAACTAGTGTCACAGTAATGGTTCAAAGCATTGAGAGTAGGAAGAACCAGTCTTCTTGTACGTAAGTCGGCATTGTGCCTATTGTATTTAATTCCGATGCAATTTCTGTGTTTCATCGTTAATAAGAAGGTCCAAGTGATACAGTAAACCTGGAGTGAAGCATCGGAATCTATAACTAGTGTCACAGGAATGGTTCAAAACATAGTCAGTAAGAAGAGTCAGTCTTCTTGTCCTTAAGTCGGCTTTGTGCCTTTTGTATTTATTTCCGATGCAATTTCTGTGTTTCATCGTCAATTAGAAGGTGCAAGGGATACAGTAAACCTGAAGTGAAGCATCCTAATCTATAACTAGTGTCACTGGAATGGTTCAAAAAATAGACAGTAAGAAGAGTCAGTCTTCTTGTACTTAAGTTGGCATTGTGCTTTTTGTATTTAATTCCGATGCAATTTCTGTGTTTCATCGTCAATAAGAAGTTCCAAGGGATACAGTATACCTGGAGTGAAGCATCGGAATCTATAACTAGTGTCACAGGAAAGGTTCAAAGCATAGACAGTACGAAGAGTCAGTCTTCATGTACATAAGTCGCCATTGTGGCTTTTGTATTTGTTTCCGATGCAATTTCTGTGTTTCATCGTCAATAAGAAGGTCAGAGGGAGGCAGTAAACCTGAAGTGCAGCATCGGAATCTATAACTAGTGTCACAGCAATGGTTCAAAACAGAGACAGTAGGAAGAGACAGTCTTCTTGTACTTAAGTCGGCATTGTGCCTTTTGTATTAAATTCCGATGCAATTTCTGTGTTTCATCGTCAGTAAGAAGGTCAGAGGGATACAGTAAACCTGAAGTGAAGCATCGGAATCCAAAACTAGTGTCACAGGATTGGTTCAAAGCATAGACAGTAAGAAGAGTCTGTCTTCTTGTACTTAAGTCGGCATTGTGCCTTTTCTATTTTATACCGATGCAATCTCTGTGTATCATCATCAATAAGAAGGTCAGAGGGATACAGTAAACATGAAGTGAAGTATTGGAATCTATAACTAGTGTCACAGAAATGGTTCAAAACATAGTCAGTAAGAAGAGTCAGTCGTCTTGTACTTAATTCGGCATTGTGCCTTTCGTATTAAATTCCGATGCAATTTCTGTGCTTCACCGTCAATAAGATGGTCAGAGGGATACGGTACACTTGAAGTGAAGCATCGGAATCTATAACTAGTGTCACAGGAATGGTTCAAACATAGACAGTAAACAGAGTCAGTCTTCTTGTACTTAAGTCGGCATTGTGCCTTTTGTATTTAATTCCGATGCAATTTCTGTGTTTCATCGTTCATAAGAAGGTCAAAGTGATACAGTAAACCAGAAGTGAAGCATCGGAATCTATAACTAGTGTCACAGGAATGGTTCAAAACATAGTCACTAAGAAGAGTCAGTCTTCTTGTACTTAAGTCGGCATTGTGCCTTTTGTATGTAGTTCCGATGCAATTTCTGTGTTTCATCGTCAATAGGAAGGTCCAAGGTATACAGTAAACCTGAAGTGAAGCATCGGAATCTATAACTAGTGTCACTGGAATGGTTCAAAATATTGACAGTAAGAAGAGTGAGTCTTCTTGTACTTGAGTCGGCATTGTGACTTTTGTATTTAATTCCGATGCAATTTCTGTGATTCATCATCAATAAGAAGGTCCAAGGGATACAGTAAACCTGAAGTGAAGCATCGGACTCTATAACTAGTGCCACAGAAATGCTTCAAATCATAGACAGTAGGAAGAGTCAGCCTTCTTATTCTTAAGTCGGCATTGTGCTCTTTGTATTTAAATCCGATGCAATTTCTGTGTTTCATCGTCATTAAGAAGGTCCAAGGGAAACAGTAAACCTGAAGTGAAGCATCGGAATCAATAACTAGTGTCACATGAATGGCTCAAAACACAGAAAGTATGAAGAGACACTGTCCTTGTACTTAAGTAGGCTTTGTGCCATTTGTATTTAATTCCGATGCAATTTCTGTGTTTCATCGTCAATAAGAAGTTCCAAGGGATACAGTAAACCTGGAGTGAAGCATCGGAACCTATAACTAGTGTCACAGGAATGGATCATAACATAGACAGTAAGAAGAGTCAGTCTTTTTGTACTTAGGTCGGCATTGTGCCTTTTCTATTTAATTCCGATGCCATTTCTGTGTTTCATCGTGAATTACAAGGTCCAAGGGATACAGTAAACCTCAAGTGAAGCATCGGAATCTATAACTAGTGTCACAGGAATAATTCAAAAGCATAGACAGTAAGAAGAGTCAGTCTTTTTGCACTTAAGTCGGCATTCTGCATTTTGTATTTAATTCCTTTGCCATTTCTGTGTTTCATCGTCTATAAGAAAGCCAGAGGGATACAGTAAACCTGAAGTGAAGCATCGGAATCTATAACTAGCGTGACAGGAATGGTTCAAATCTTAGTCAGTAAGAAGAGTCGGTCTTCATGTACTTAAGTCGGCATTGTGCCTTTTGTATTTAATTCCGATGCAATTTCTGTGTTTCATCGTCAATAAGAAGGTCCAAGCGATACAGTAAACCAGAAGTGAAGCATCGGAATCTATAATTTGTGACACACTAATGGTTCAAAGCAAAGTCAGTAAGAAGAGTCAGTCTTCTTGTCCTGAAGTCGGCAATGTGCTTTTTGTATTTAGTTCCGATACAATTTTGTGTTTCATCGTCAATAAGAATGTCCAAGCGATACAGTAAACCTGAAGTGAAGCATCGGAATCAATAACTAGTGACACAGGAATGGTTCAAATCATTGTCAATAAGAAGAGTCGGTCTTCATGTACTTATGTCGGCGTTGTGCCTTTTGTATTTAATTCCGATGACATTTCTGTGTTTCATCGTCAATAAGAAAGTACAAGGGATACAGTAAACCTGAAGTGAAGCATCGCAATCTATAACTGGTGTCACAGGAATGGTTCAAAGCATAGACAGTAGGAAGAGTCAGTGTTCTTGTACTTAAGTCGGCATTGTGCCTTATGTATTTAATTCCGATGCAATTTCTGTGTTTCATCGTCAATAAGAAGGTCCAAGGGATACAGTAAACCTGAAGTGAAGCATCGGAATCTACAACTAGTGTCACAAAATTGGTTCAAACATAGACAGTAAGAAGAGTCAGTCTTCTTGTACTTAAGTCGGCATTGTGCCTTTTCTATTTAATACCGATGCAATTTCTGTGTATCATCGTCAATAAGAAGATCAGAGGGATTCAGTAAACCTTAAGTGAAGTATCGGAATCTATAACTAGTGTCACAGAAATGGTTCAAAACATAGTCAGTAAGAAGAGTCAGTCATCTTGAACTTAATTGGGCATTTTGCCTTTTGTATTTAATTCCGATGCAATTTCTGTGTTTCATCGTCAATAAGAAGGTCAGAGGGATACAGTAAACCTGAAGTGAAGCATCGGACTCCAAAACTAGTGTCACAGTAATGGTTCAAAACATAGACAGTAGGAAGAACCAGTCTTCTTATACGTAAGTCGGCATTGTGCCTTTTGTATTTAATTCCGATGCAATTTCTGTGCTTCATCGTCAATAAGATGGTCCAAGGGATACAGTAAACCTGGAGTAAAGCATCGGAATCTATAACTAGTGTCACAGGAATGGTTTAAAACATAGACAGAAAGAAGAGTCAGTCTTCTTGTACTTAAGTCGGCATTGTGCCTTTTGTATTTAATTCCGATGCAATTTCTGTGTTTCATCGTCAATAAGAAGGTCCAAGGGATACAGTAAACCTCAAGTGAAGCATCGGAATCTATAACTAGTGTGACAGGAATGGTTCAAATCTTAGTCAGTAGGAAGAGTCGGTCTTCATGTACTTAAGTCGGCATTGTGCCTTTTGTATTTAATTCCGATGCAATTTCTGTGTTTCATCGTCAATTAGAAGGTCCAAGCGATACAGTAAACCAGAAGTGAAGCATCGGAATCTATAATTTGTGTCACACTAATGGTTCAAAGCAAAGTCAGTAAGAAGAGTCAGTCTTCTTGTCCTGAAGTCGGCAATGTGCTTTTTGTATTTAGTTCCGATACAATTTTGTGTTTCATCGTCAACAAGAATGTCCAAGCGATACAGTAAACCTGAAGTGAAGCATCGGAATCAATAACTAGTGACACAGGAATGGTTCAAATCATTGTCAATAAGATGAGTCGGTCTTCATGTACTTAAGTCGGCATTGTGCCTTTTGTATTTAATTCCGATGACATTTCTGTGTTTCATCGTCAATAAGAAAGTACAAGGGATACAGTAAACCTGAAGTGAAGCATCGGAATCTATAACTGGTGTCACAGGAATGGTTCAAAGCATAGACAGTAGGAAGAGTCAGTGTTCTTGTACTTAAGTCGGCATTGTGCCTTATGTATTTAATTCCGTTGCAATTTCTGTGTTTCATCGTCAATAAGAAGGTCCAAGGGATACAGTAAACCTGAAGTGAAGCATCGGAATCTACAACTAGTGTCACAGGATTGGTTCAAACATAGACAGTAAGAAGAGTCAGTCTTCTTGTCCTTAAATCGGCATTGTGCCTTTTGTATTTAATTCCGATGCAATTTTTGTGTTTCATCGTCAATTAGAAGGTCCAAGGGATACAGTAAACCTGAAGTGAAGCATCGGAATCTATAACTAGTGTCACTGGAATGGTTCAAAATATAGACAGTAAGAAGAGCCAGTCTTCTTGTACTTAAGTTGGCATTGTGCTTTTTGTATTTAATTCCGATGCAATTTCTGTGTTTCATCGTCAATAAGAAGGTCCAAGGGATACAGTATACCTGGAGTGAAGCATCGGAATCTATAACTAGTGTCACAGGAATGGTTCAAAGCATAGACAGTACGAAGAGTCAGTCTTCATGTACATAAGTCGCCATTGTGGCTTTTGTATTTGTTTCCGATGCAATTTCTGTGTTTCATCGTCAATAAGAAGGTCAGAGGGAGACAGTAAACCTGAAGTGAAGCATCGGAATCTATAACTAGTGTCACGTGAATGGTTCAAACCATAGTCAGTAAGAAGAGTGAGTCCTCTTGTCCTTAAGTCGGCATTGTGCCTTTTGTATTTAATTCCAAATCAATTTCTGTGTTTCATCGGCAATATGGTGAGAGGGATACAGTAAACCTGAAGTGAAGCATCGGAATCTATAACTAGTGTCACATTAATGGTTCAAAACAGAGACAGTAGGAAGAGACAGTCTTCTTGTACTTAAGTCGGCATTGTGCCTTTTGTATTAAATTCCGATGCAATTTCTGTGTTTCATCGTCAGTAAGAAGGTCAGAGGGATACAGTAAACCTGAAGTGAAGCATCGGAATCCAAAACTAGTGTCACAGGATTGGTTCAAAGCATAGACAGTAAGAAGAGTCTGTCTTCTTGTACTTATGTCGGCATTGTGCCTTTTCTATTTTATACCGATGCAATCTCTGTGTATCATCGTCAATAAGAAGGTCAGAGGGATACAGTAAACATGAAGTGAAGTATTGGAATCTATAACTAGTGTCACAGAAATGGTTCAAAACATAGTCAGTAAGAAGAGTCAGTCGTCTTGTACTTAATTCGGCATTGTGCCTTTCGTATTAAATTCCGATGCAATTTCTGTGCTTCACCGTCAATAAGATGGTCAGAGGGATACGGTACACCTGAAGTGAAGCATCGGAATCTATAACTAGTGTCACGGGAATGGTTCAAACATAGACAGTAAACAGAGTCAGTCTTCTTGTACTTAAGTCGGCATTGTGCCTTTTGTATTTAATTCCGATGCAATTTCTGTGTTTCATCGTTCATAAGAAGGTCAAAGTGATACAGTAAACCAGAAGTGAAGCATCGGAATCTATAACTAGTGTCACAGGAATGGTTCAAAACATAGTCACTAAGAAGAGTCAGTCTTCATGTACTTAAGTCGGCATTGTGCCTTTTGTATGTAGTTCCGATGCAATTTCTGAGTTTCATCGTCAATAGGAAGGTCCAAGGTATACAGTAAACCTGAAGTGAAGCATCGGAATCTATAACTAGTGTCACTGGAATGGTTCAAAATATAGACTGTAAGAAGAGTGAGTCTTCTTGTACTTGAGTCGGCATTGTGACTTTTGTATTTAATTCCGATGCAATTTCTGTGATTCATCATCAATAAGAATGTCCAAGGGATACAGTAAACCTGAAGTGAAGCATCGGACTCTATAACTAGTGCCACAGAAATGCTTCAAATCATAGACAGTAGGAAGAGTCAGTCTTCTTATTCTTAAGTCGGCATTGTGCTCTTTGTATTTAAATCCGATGCAATTTCTGTGTTTCATCGTCAATTAGAAGGTCCAAGGGAAACAGTAAACCTGAAGTGAAGCATCGGAATCAATAACTAGTGTCACATGAATGGCTCAAAACACAGAAAGTATGAAGAGACACTGTCCTTGTACTTAAGTAGGCTTTGTGCCATTTGTATTTAATTCCGATGCAATTTCTGTGTTTCATCGTCAATAAGAAGTTCCAAGGGATACAGTAAACCTGGAGTGAAGCATCGGAACCTATAACTAGTGTCACAGGAATGGATCATAACATAGACAGTAAGAAGAGTCAGTCCTTTTGTACTTAGGTCGGCATTGTGCCTTTTCTATTTAATTCCGATGCCATTTCTGTGTTTCATCGTGAATTACAAGGTCCAAGGGATACAGTAAACCTCAAGTGAAGCATCGGAACCTATAACTAGTGTCACAGGAATAATTCAAAGGCATAGACAGTAAGAAGAGTCAGTCTTTTTGCACTTAAGTCGGCATTGTGCATTTTGTATTTAATTCCTTTGCCATTTCTGTGTTTCATCGTCTATAAGGAAGTCAGAGGGATACAGTAAACCTGAAGTGAAGCATCGGAATCTATAACTAGTGTGACAGGAATGGTTCAAATCTTAGTCAGTAGGAAGAGTCGGTCTTCATGTACTTAAGTCAGCATTGTGCCTTTTGTATTTAATTCCGATGCAATTTCTGTGTTTCATCGTCAATAAGAAGGTCCAAGCGATACAGTAAACCAGAAGTGAAGCATCGGAATCTATAATTTGTGACACACTAATGGTTCAAAGCAAAGTCAGTAAGAAGAGTCAGTCTTCTTGTCCTGAAGTCGGCAATGTGCTTTTTGTATTTAGTTCCGATACAATTTTGTGTTTCATCGTCAATAAGAATGTCCAAGCGATACAGTAAACCTGAAGTGAAGCATCGGAATCAGTAACTAGTGACACAGGAATGGTTCACTTCATTGTCAATAAGAAGAGTCGGTCTTCATGTACTTAAGTCGGCATTGTGCCTTTTGTATTTAATTCCGATGACATTTCTGTGTTTCATCGTCAATAAGAAAGTACAAGGGATACAGTAAACCTGAAGTGAAGCATCGGAATCTATAACTGGTGTCACAGGAATGGTTCAAAGCATAGACAGTAGGAAGAGTCAGTGTTCTTGTACTTAAGTCGGCATTGTGCCTTATGTATTTAATTCCGATGCAATTTCTGTGTTTCATCGTCAATAAGAAGGTCCAAGGGATACAGTAAACCCGAAGTGAAGCATCGGAATCTACAACTAGTGTCACAGGGTTGGTTCAAACATAGACAGTAAGAAGAGTCAGTCTTCTTGTACTTAAGTCGGCATTGTGCCTTTTCTATTTAATACCGATGCAATTTCTGTGTATCATCGTCAATAAGAAGATCAGAGGGATTCAGTAAACCTTAAGTGAAGTATCGGAATCTATAACTAGTGTCACAGAAATGGTTCAAAACATAGTCAGTAAGAAGAGTCAGTCATCTTGAACTTAATTGGGCATTTTGCCTTTTGTATTTAATTCCGATGCAATTTCTGTGTTTCATCGTCAATAAGAAGGTCAGAGGGATACAGTAAACCTGAAGTGAAGCATCGGACTCCAAAACTAGTGTCACAGTAATGGTTCAAAACATAGGCAATAGGAAGAACCAGTCTTCTTGTACGTAAGTCGGCATTGTGCCTTTTGTATTTAATTCCGATGCAATTTCTGTGCTTCATCGTCAATAAGATGGTCCAAGGGATACAGTAAACCTGGAGTAAAGCATCGGAATCTATAACTTGTGTCACAGGAATGGTTCAAAACATAGACAGAAAGAAGAGTCAGTCTTCTTGTACTTAAGTCGGCATTGTGCCTTTTGTATTTAATTCCGATGCAATTTCTGTGTTTCATCGTCAATAAGAAGGTCCAAGCGATACAGTAAACCAGAAGTGAAGCATCGGAATCTATAATTTGTGTCACACTAATGGTTCAAAGCAAAGTCAGTAAGAAGAGTCAGTCTTCTTGTCCTGAAGTCGGCAATGTGCTTTTTGTATTTAGTTCCGATACAATTTTGTGTTTCATCGTCAACAAGAATGTCCAAGCGATACAGTAAACCTGAAGTGAAGCATCGGAATCAATAACTAGTGACACAGGAATGGTTCAAATCATTGTCAATAAGATGAGTCGGTCTTCATGTACTTAAGTCGGCATTGTGCCTTTTGTATTTAATTCCGATGACATTTCTGTGTTTCATCGTCAATAAGAAAGTACAAGGGATACAGTAAACCTGAAGTGAAGCATCGGAATCTATAACTGGTGTCACAGGAATGGTTCAAAGCATAGACAGTAGGAAGAGTCAGTGTTCTTGTACTTAAGTTGGCATTGTGCCTTATGTATTTAATTCCGATGCAATTTCTGTGTTTCATCGTCAATAAGAAGGTCCAAGGGATACAGTAAACCTGAAGTGAAGCATCGGAATCTACAACTAGTGTCACAGGATTGGTTCAAACATAGACAGTAAGAAGAGTCAGTCTTCTTGTCCTTAAGTCGGCATTGTGCCTTTTGTATTTAATTCCGATGCTATTTTTGTGTTTCATCGTCAATTAGAAGGTCCAAGGGATACAGTAAACCTGAAGTGAAGCATCGGAATCTATAACTAGTGTCACTGGAATGGTTCAAAATATAGACAGTAAGAAGAGCCAGTCTTCTTGTACTTAAGTTGGCATTGTGCTTTTTGTATTTAATTCCGATGCAATTTCTGTGTTTCATCGTCAATAAGAAGTTCCAAGGGATACAGTATACCTGGAGTGAAGCATCGGAATCTATAACTAGTGTCACAGGAATGGTTCAAAGCATAGACAGTACGAAGAGTCAGTCTTCATGTACATAAGTCGCCATTGTGGCTTTTGTATTTGTTTCCGATGCAATTTTTGTGTTTCATCGTCAATAAGAAGGTCAGAGGGAGACAGTAAACCTGAAGTGAAGCATCGGAATCTATAACTAGTGTCACGTGAATGGTTCAAACCATAGTCAGTAAGAAGAGTGAGTCCTCTTGTCCTTAAGTCGGCATTGTGCCTTTTGTATTTAATTCCAAATCAATTTCTGTGTTTCATGGGCAATATGGTGAGGGGGATACAGTAAACCTGAAGTGAAGCATCGGAATCTATAACTAGTGTCACAGCAATGGTTCAAAACAGAGACAGTAGGAAGAGACAGTCTTCTTGTACTTAAGTCGGCATTGTGCCTTTTGTATTAAATTCCGATGCAATTTCTGTGTTTCATCGTCAATAAGAAGGTCAGAGGGATACAGTAAACCTGAAGTGAAGCATCGGAATCTATAACTAGTGTCACAGAAATGGTTCAAAACATAGTCAGTAAGAAGAGTCAGTCTTCTTGAAGTTAATTGGGCATTGTGCCTTTCGTATTTAATTCCGATGCAATTTCTGTGCTTCACCGTCAATTAGAAGGTCAGAGGGATACAGTAAACTTGAAGTGAAGCATCGGAATCTATAACTAGTGCCACAGGAATGGTTCAAACATAGACAGTAAGAAGAGTCTGTCTTCTTGTACGTAAGTCGGCATTGTGCCTTTTCTATTTTATACCGATGCAATCTCTGTGTATCATCGTCAATAAGAAGGTCAGAGGGATACAGTAAACCTGAAGTGAAGTATCGGAATCTATAACTAGTGTCACAGAAATGGTTCAAAACATAGTCAGTAAAAAGAGTCAGTCTTCTTGAACTTAATTGGGCATTGTGCCTTTCGTATTTAATTCCGATGCAATTTCTGTGCATCACCGTCAATTAGAAGGTCAGAGGGATACAGTAAACTTAAAGTGAAGCATCGGAATCTATAACTAGTGCCACAGGAATGGTTCAAACATAGACAGTAAGAAGAGTCAGTCTTCTTGTACTTAAGTCGTCATCGTGCCTTTTGTATTTAATTGCGACGCAATTTCTGTGTTTCATCGTCAATAAGAAGGTCAGAGGGATACAGTAAACTGGAAGTGAAGCATCGGAATCTATAACTAGTGTCACAGGAATGGTTCAAATCATAGTCAGTAAGAGGAGTCAGTCTTCTTGTCCTGAAGTCGGCATTGTGCCTTTTGTATTTAATTCCGATGCAATTTCTGTGTTTCATCGTCAATAAGAAGGTCAAAGAGATACAGTAAACCTGAAGTGAAGCATCGGAGTCAATAACTAGTGTCACAGGAATGGTTCAAAACATAGTCAGTAAGAAGAGTCAGTCGTCTTGTACTTAATTCGGCATTGTGCCTTTTGTATTAAATTCCGATGCAATTTCTGTGCTTCACCGTCAATAAGATGGTCAGAGGGATACGGTAAACCTGAATTGAAACATCTGAAACTATAACTGGTGTCACAGGAATGGTTCAAACATAGACAGTAAGAAGAGTCAGTCTTCTTGTACTTAAGTCGGCATTTTAACTTTTGTATTTAATTCCGATGCAATTTCTGTGTTTCATCGTTCATAAGAATGTCAAAATAATACAGTAAACCAGAAGTGAAGCATCGCAATCTATTACTAGTGTCACAGGAATGGTTCAAAACATAGTCACTAAAAAGGGTCAGTCTTCTTGTACTTAAGTCGGCATTCTGCCTTTTGCATTTAATTCCGATTCAATTTCTGTGCTTCATCGTCAATAAGATGGTCCAAGGGATACAGTAAACCTGGAGTAAAGCATCGGAATCTATAACTAGTGTCACAGGAATGGTTCAAAATATAGACAGTAAGAAGAGTGAGTCTTCTTGTACTTAAGTCGGCATTGTGCCTTTTGTATTTAATTCCGATGCAATTTCCCCGATTCATCATCAATAAGAAGGTCCAAGGGATACAGTAAACATGAAGTGAGCATCGGAATCCAAAACTAGTGTCACAGGATTGGTTCAAAGCATAGACAGTAAGAAGAGTCTGTCTTCTTGTACTTAAGTCGGCATTGTGCCTTTTCTATTTTATACCGATGCAATCTCTGTGTATCATCGTCAATAAGAAGGTCAGAGGGATACAGTAAACCTGAAGTGAAGTATCGGAATCTATAACTAGTGTCACAGAAATGGTTCAAAACATAGTCAGTAAGAAGAGTCAGTCTTCTTGAACTTAATTGGGCATTGTGCCTTTCGTATTTAATTCCGATGCAATTTCTGTGCTTCACCGTCAATTAGAAGGTCAGAGGGATACAGTAAACGTGAAGTGAAGCATCGGAATCTATAACTAGTGCCACAGGAATGGTTCAAACATAGACAGTAAGAAGAGTCTGTCTTCTTGTACGTAAGTCGGCATTGTGCCTTTTCTATTTTATACCAATGCAATCTCTGTGTATCATCGTCAATAAGAAGGTCAGCGGGATACAGTAAACCTGAAGTGAAGTATCGGAATCTATAACTAGTGTCACAGAAATGGTTCAAAACATAGTCAGTAAGAAGAGTCAGTCTTCTTGAACTTAATTGGGCATTGTGCCTTTCGTATTTAATTCCGATGCAATTTCTGTGCTTCACCGTCAATTAGAAGGTCAGAGGGATACAGTAAACTTGAAGTGAAGCATCGGAATCTATAACTAGTGCCACAGGAATGGTTCAAACATAGACAGTAAGAAGAGTCAGTCTTCTTGTACTTAAGTCGTCATCGTGCCTTTTGTATTTAATTGCGACGCAATTTCTGTGTTTCATCGTCAATAAGAAGGTCAGAGGGATACAGTAAACCGGAAGTGAAGCATCGGAATCTATAACTAGTGTCACAGGAATGGTTCAAATCATAGTCAGTAAGAGGAGTCAGTCTTCTTGTCCTGAAGTCGGCATTGTGCCTTTTGTATTTAATTCCGATGCAATTTCTGTGTTTCATCGTCAATAAGAAGGTCAAAGAGATACAGTAAACATGAAGTGAAGCATCGGAGTCAATAACTAGTGTCACAGGAATGGTTCAAAACATAGTCAGTAAGAAGAGTCAGTCGTCTTGTACTTAATTCGGCATTGTGCCTTTTGTATTAAATTCCGATGCAATTTCTGTGCTTCACCGTCAATAAGATGGTCAGAGGGATACGGTAAACCTGAAGTGAAGCATCTGAAACTATAACTGGTGTCACAGGAATGGTTCAAACATAGACAGTAAGAAGAGTCAGTCTTCTTGTACTTAAGTCGGCATTTTGCCTTTTGTATTTAATTCCGATGCAATTTCTGTGTTTCATCGTTCATAAGAATGTCAAAATCATACAGTAAACCAGAAGTGAAGCATCGCAATCTATTACTAGTGTCACAGGAATGGTTCAAAACATAGTCACTAAGAAGGGTCAGTCTTCTTGTACTTAAGTCGGCATTCTGCCTTTTGCATTTAATTCCGATTCAATTTCTGTGCTTCATCGTCAATAAGATGGTCCAAGGGATACAGTAAACCTGGAGTAAAGCATCGGAATCTATAACTAGTGTCACAGGAATGGTTCAAAATATAGACAGTAAGAAGAGTGAGTCTTCTTGTACTTAAGTCGGCATTGTGCCTTTTGTATTTAATTCCGATGCAATTTCCCCGATTCATCATCAATAAGAAGGTCCAAGGGATACAGTAAACATGAAGTGAAGCATCGGAATCCAAAACTAGTGTCACAGGATTGGTTCAAAGCATAGACAGTAAGAAGAGTCTGTCTTCTTGTACTTAAGTCGGCATTGTGCCTTTTCTGTTTTATACCGATGCAATCTCTGTGTATCATCGTCAATAAGAAGGTCAGAGGGATACAGTAAACCTGAAGTGAAGTATCGGAATCTATAACTAGTGTCACAGAAATGGTTCAAAACATAGTCAGTAAGAAGAGTCAGTCTTCTTGAACTTAATTGGGCATTGTGCCTTTCGTATTTAATTCCGATTGCAATTTCTGTGCTTCACCGTCAATTAGAATTTCAGAGGGATACAGTAAACTTGATGTGAAGCATCGGAATCTATAACTAGTGAAACAGGAATGGTTCAAACATAGACAGTAAGAAGAGTCAGTCTTTTTGCACTTAAGTCGGCATTGTGCCTTTTGTATTTAATTCCGATGCAATTTCTGTGTTTCATCGTCAATAAGAAGGTCCAAGGGAAACAGTAAACCTAAAGTGAAGCATCGGAATCAATAGCTAGTGTCACATGAATGGTTCAAAACACAGACAGTACGAAGAGACACTCTCCTTGTACTTAAGTAGGCTTTGTGCCTTTTGTATTTAATTCCGATGCAATATCTGTGTTTCATCGTCAATAAGAAGTCCCAAGGGATACAGTAAACCTGGAGTGAAGCATCGGAATCTATAACTAGTGTCACAGGAATGGTTCATAACATAGACTGTAAGAAGAGTCAGTCTTTTTGTACTTAAGTCGACATTGTGCCTTTTCTATTTAATTCCGATGCCATTTCTGTGTTTCATCGTGAATAACAAGGTCCAAGGGATACAGTAAACCTCCAGTGAAGCATCGGAATCTATAACTAGTGTCACAGGAATGGTTCAAAGCACAGACAGTAAGAAGAGTCAGTCTTCTTGCACTTAAGTCGGCATTGTGCATTTTGTATTTAATTCCTTTGCCATTTCTGTGTTTCATCGTCTATAAGAAAGTCAGAGGGATACAGTAAACCTGAAGTGAAGCATCGGAATCTATAGCTAGTGTCACAGGAATGGTTAAAAACATAGTCAGTAAGAAGAGTCAGTCTTCTTGTCCTTAAGTCGGCATTGTGCCTTTTGCATTTAATTCCGATTCAATTTCTGTGCTTCATCGTCAATAAGATGGTCCAAGGGATACAGTAAACCTGGAGTTAAGCATCGGAATCTATAACTAGTGTCACAGGAATGGTTCAAAATATAGACAGTAAGAAGAGTCAGTCTTCTTGTACTTAAGTCGGCATTGTGCCTTTTGTATTTAATTCAGATGCAATTTCTGTGTTTCATCGTCAATAAGAAGGTCCAAGCGATACAGTAAACCAGAAGTGAAGCATCGGAATCTATAATTTGTGTCACACTAATGGTTCAAAGCAAAGTCAGTAAGAAGAGTCAGTCTTCTTGTCCTGAAGTCGGCAATGTGCTTTTTGTATTTAGTTCCGATACAATTTTGTGTTTCATCGTTCATAAGAAGGTCAAAGTGATACAGTAAACCAGAAGTGAAGCATCGGAATCTATAACTAGTGTCACAGGAATGGTTAAAAACATAGTCACTAAGAAGAGTCAGTCTTCTTGTACTTAAGTCGGCATTGTGCCTTTTGTATGTAGTTCCGATGCAATTTCTGTTTTTCATCGTCAATAGGACGGTCCAAGGTATACAGTAAACCTGAAGTGAAGCATCGGAATCTATAACTAGTGTCACTGGAATGGTTCAAAATATAGACAGTAAGAAGAGTGAGTCATCTTGTACTTGAGTCGGCTTTGTGCCTTTTGTATTTAATTCCGATGCAATTTCTGTGATTCATCATCAATAAGAAGGTCCAAGGGATACAGTAAACCTGAAGTGAAGCATCGGACTCTATAACTAGTGCCACAGAAATGGTTCAAATCATAGACAGTAGGAAGAGTCAGTCTTCTTATTCTTAAGTCGGCATTGTGCTCTTTGTATTTAAATCCGATGCAATTTCTGTGTTTCATCGTCAATAAGAAGGTCCAAGGGAAACAGTAAACCTGAAGTGAAGCATCGGAATCAATAACTAGTGTCACATGAATGGTTCAAAACACAGAAAGTACGAAGAGACACTCTCCTTGTACTTAAGTAGGCTTTGTGCCATTTGTATTTAATTCCGATGCAATTTCTGTGTTTCATCGTCAATAAGAAGTTCCAAGGAATGCAGTAAACCTGGAGTGAAGCATCGGAATCTATAGCTAGTGTCACAGGAATGGTTCATAACATAGACAGTAAGAAGAGTCAGTCTTTTTGTAGTTAGGTCGGCATTGTGCCTTTACTATTTAATTCCGATGCCATTTCTGTGTTTCATCGTGAATAACAAGGTCCAAGGGATATAGTAAACCTCAAGTGAAGCATCGGAATCTATAACTAGTGTCACAGGAATAATTCAAAAGCATAGACAGTAAGAAGAGTCAGTCTTTTTGCACTTAAGTCGGCATTGTGCATTTTGTATTTAATTCCTTTGCCATTTCTGTGTTTCATCGTCTATAATAAAGTCAGAGGGATACAGTAAACCTGAAGTGAAGCATCGGAAACTATAGCTAGTGTCACAGGAATGGTTAAAAACATAGTCAGTAAGAAGAGTCAGTCTTCTTGTCCTTTAATCGGCATTGTGCCTTTTGTATTTAATTCCGATGCAATTTATGTGCTTCATCGTCAATAAGATGGTCCATGGGATACAGTAAACCTGGAGTAAAGCATCGGAATCTATAACTAGTGTCACAGGAATGGTTCAAAACATAGACCGTAAGAAGAGTCAGTCTTCTTGTACTTAAGTCGGCATTGTGCCTTTTGTATTTAATTCCGTTGCAATTTCTGTGTTTCTTCGTCAATAAGAAGGTCCAAGGGATACAGTAAACCTCAAGTGGAGCATCGGAATCTGTAACTAGTGTGACAGGAATGGTTCAAATCTTAGTCAGTAGGAAGAGTCGGTCTTCATGTACTTAAGTCGGCATTGTGCCTTTTGTATTTAATTCAGATGCAATTTCTGTGTTTCATCGTCAATAAGAAGGTCCAAGCGATACAGTAAACCAGAAGTGAAGCATCGGAATCTATAATTTGTGTCACACTAATGGTTCAAAGCAAAGTCAGTAAGAAGAGTCAGTCTTCTTGTCCTGAAGTCGGCAATGTGCTTTTTGTATTTAGTTCCGATACAATTTTGTGTTTCATCGTTCATAAGAAGGTCAAAGTGATACAGTAAACCAGAAGTGAAGCATCGGAATCTATAACTAGTGTCACAGGAATGGTTAAAAACATAGTCACTAAGAAGAGTCAGTCTTCTTGT
The DNA here is from genome assembly GCF_021461385.2 of Schistocerca piceifrons. Lineage (NCBI taxonomy): Eukaryota > Metazoa > Arthropoda > Insecta > Orthoptera > Acrididae > Schistocerca > Schistocerca piceifrons. The sequence continues at coordinate 87,737 of NW_025728433.1, forward strand.
ACTTAAGTCGGCATTGTGCCTTTTGTATGTAGTTCCGATGCAATTTCTGTTTTTCATCGTCAATAGGACGGTCCAAGGTATACAGTAAACCTGAAGTGAAGCATCGGAATCTATAACTAGTGTCACTGGAATGGTTCAAAATATAGACAGTAAGAAGAGTGAGTCTTCTTGTACTTGAGTCGGCTTTGTGCCTTTTGTATTTAATTCCGATGCAATTTCTGTGATTCATCATCAATAAGAAGGTCCAAGGGATACAGTAAACCTGAAGTGAAGCATCGGACTCTATAACTAGTGCCACAGAAATGGTTCAAATCATAGACAGTAGGAAGAGTCAGTCTTCTTATTCTTAAGTCGGCATTGTGCTCTTTGTATTTAAATCCGATGCAATTTCTGTGTTTCATCGTCAATAAGAAGGTCCAAGGGAAACAGTAAACCTGAAGTGAAGCATCGGAATCTGTAACTAGTGTCACAGCAATGGTTCAAAACAGAGACAGTAGGAAGAGACAGTCTTCTTGTACTTAAGTCGGCATTGTGCCTTTTGTATTAAATGCCGATGCAATTTCTGTGTTTCATCGTCAATAAGAAGGTCAGAGGGATACAGTAAACCTGAAGTGAAGTATCGGAATCTATAACTAGTGTCACAGAAATGGTTCAAAACATAGTCAGTAAGAAGAGTCAGTCTTCTTGAACTTAATTTGGCATTGTGCCTTTCGTATTTAATTCCGATGCAATTTCTGTGCTTCACCGTCAATTAGAAGGTCAGAGGGATACAGTAAACTTGAAGTGAAGCATCGGAATCCATAACTAGTGCCACAGGAATGGTTCAAACATAGACAGTAAGAAAAGTCAGTCTTCTTGTACTTAAGTCGTCATCGTGATTTTTGTATTTAATTGCGACGCAATTTCTGTGTTTCATCGTCAATAAGATGGTCAGAGGGATACAGTAAACCGGAAGTGAAGCATCGGAATCTATAACTAGTGTCACAGGAATGGTTCAAATCATAGTCAGTAAGAGGAGTCACTCTTCTTGTCCTTAAGTCGGCATTGTGCCTTTTGTATTTAATTCCGATGCAATTTCTGTGTTTCATCGTCAATAAGAAGGTCCAAGAGATACAGTAAACCTGAAGTGAAGCATCGGAGTCAATAACTAGTGTCACAGGAATGGTTCAAAACATAGTCAGTAAGAAGAGTCAGTCGTCTTGTACTTAATTTCGCATTGTGCCTTTCGTGTTAAATTCCGATGCAATTTCTGTGCTTCACCGTCAATAAGATGGTCAGAGGGATACGGTAAACCTGAAGTGAAGCATCGGAATCTATAACTAGTGTCACAGGAATGGTTCAAACATAGACAGTAAGAAGAGTCAGTCTTCTTGTACTTAAGTCGGCATTGTGCCTTTTGTATTTAATTCCGATGCAATTTCTGTGTTTCATCGTTCATAAGAAGGTCAAAACGATACAGTAAACCAGAAGTGAAGCATCGCAATCTATAACTAGTGTCACAGGAATCGTTCAAAACATGGTCAATAAGAAGGGTCAGTCTTCCTGTACTTAAGTCGCCATTGTGCCTTTTGTATGTAGTTCCGATGCAATTTCTGTGTTTCATCGTCAATAGGAAGGTCCAAGGGATACAGTAAACCTGAAGTGAAGCATCGGAATCTATAACTAGTGTCACTGGTATGGTTCAGAATATAGACAGTAAGAAGAGTGAGTCTTCTTGTACTTAAGTCGGCATTGTGCCTTTTGTATTTAATTCCGATGCAATTTCCCCGATTCATCATCGATAAGAAGTTCCAAGGGATACAGTAAACATGAAGTGAAGCATCGGAATCTTTAACTAGTGTCACATGAATGGTTCAAAACATAGACAGTACGAAGAGACACTCTCCTTGTACTTAAGTAGGCTTTGTGCCTTTTGTATTTAATTCCGATGCAATTTCTGTGTTTCATCGTCAATAAGAAGGTCCAAGGGATACAGTAAACCTGGAGTGAAGCAACGGAATCTATAACTAGTGTCACAGGAATGGTTCAAAACATAGACAGAAAGAAGAGTCAGTATTTTTGTACTTAAGTCGGCATTGTGCCTTTTCTATTTAATTCCGATGCCATTTCTGTGTCTCATCGTGAATAACAAGGTGCAAGGGATACAGTAAACCTCAAGTGAAGCATCGGAATCTATAACTAGTGTGACAGGAATGGTTCAAAACTTAGTCAGTAGGAAGAGTCGGTCTTCATGTACTTAAGTCGGCATTGTGCCTTTTGTATTTAATTCCGATGCTATTTCTGTGTTTCATCGTCAATAAGAAGGTCCAAGCGATACAGTAAACCAGAAGTGAAGCATCGGGATCTATAACTTGTGTCACACTAATGGTTCAAAGCAAAGTCAGTAAGAAGAGTCAGTCTTCTTGTCCTGAAGTCGGCATTGTGCCTTTTGTATTTAGTTCCGATACAATTTTGTGTTTCATCGTCAATAAGAATGTCCAAGCGATACAGTAAACCTGAAGTGAAGCATCGGAATCAATAACTAGTGTCACGGAATGGTTCAAGTCATTGTCAATAAGAAGAGTCGGTCTTCATGTACTTAAGTCGGCATTGTGCCTTTTGTATTTAATTCCGATGAAATTTCTGTGTTTCATCGTCAATAAGAAAGTACAAGGGATACAGTAAACCTGAAGTGATGCATCGGAATCTATAACTGGTGTCACAGGAATGGTTCAAAACATAGACTGTAGGAAGAGTCAGTGTTCTTGTACTTAAGTTGGCATTGTGCCTTTTGTATTTAATTCCGATGCAATTTCTGTGTTTCATCGTCTATAAGAAGGTCCAAGGAATACAGTAAACCTGGAGTGAAGCATCGGAATCTATACCTAGTGTCACAGGAATGGTTCAAAACATAGTCAGTAAGAAGAGTCAGTCTTCTTGTTCTTAAGTCGGCATTGTGCCTTTTCTACTTAATACCGATGCAATTTCTGTGTATCATCGTCAATAAGAAGATCAGAGGGATTCAGTAAAGTTGAAGGGAGGTATCGGAATCTATAACTAGTGTCACAGAAATGGTTCAAAGCATAGTCAGTAAGAAGAGTCAGTCATCTTGAACTTAATTGGGCATTGTGCCTTTTCTATTTAATTCCGATGTAATTTCTGTGCTTCATCGTCAATGAGAAGGTCAGAGGTATAGAGTAAACCTGAAGTGAAGCATCGGACTCCAAAACTAGTGTCACAGTAATGGTTCAAAACATAGACAGTAGGAAGAACAAGTCTTCTTGTACGTAAGTCGGCATTGTGCCTTTTGTATCTAATTCCGATGCAATTTTTGTGTTTCATTGTCAATAAGAAGGTCCAAGGAATACAGTAAACCTGGAGTGAAGCATCGGAATCTATAACTAGTGTCACAGGAATGGTTCAAAACATAGTCAGTAAGAAGAGTCAGTCTTCTTGTCCTTAAGTCGGCATTGTGCGTTTTGTATTTAATTCCGATGCAATTTCTGTGTTTCATCGTCAATTAGAAGGTCAAAGGGATACAGTTAATCTGAAGTGAATCATCGGAATCTATAACTAGTGTCACTGCGATGGTTCAAAATATAGACAGTAAGAAGAGTCAGTCTTCTGTTACTTAAGTTGGCATTGTGCCTTTTGTTTTTAATTCCGATGCAATTTCTGTGATTCATCGTCAATAAGAAGGACCAAAGGATACGGTAAACCTGAAGTGAAGCATCGGACTCTATAACTAGTGTCACAGAAGTGGATTAAACCATAGACAGTAGGAAGAGTCAGTCTTCTTATACTTAAGTCGGCTTTGTGCCTTTTGTATTTAATTCCGATTCAATTTCTGTGTTTCATCGTCAATAAGAAGGTCCAAGGGAAACAGTAAACCTGAAGTGAAGCATCGGAATCTATAACTAGTGTCACAGGAATGGTTCAAAGCATAGACAGTACAAAGAGTCAGTCTTCATGTACATAAGTCGGCATTGTGGCTTTTGTGTTTAATTCTGATGCAATTTCTGTGTTTCTTCGTCTATCTGAAAGTCGGAGGGATACAGTAAACCGAAAGTGAAGCATCGGAATCTATAACTCGTGTGACTGCAATGGTTCAAAACAAAGACAGTATGAAGCGTCAGTCTTCTTGTACTTAAGTCGGCATTGTGGATTTTGTATTTAATTCCGATGCAATTTCTGTGTTTCATCGTCAATAAGAAGGTCCAAGGTATACAGTAAACCTGAAGTGAAGCATCGGAATCTATAAATAGTTTCACAGGAATGGTTTAAAACATAGACAGTAAGAAGAGTAAGTCTTCTTGTACTTAAGTCGGCATTGTGCGTTTTCTAATTAATTCCGATGCCATTTATGTGTTTCATCGTGAATAACAAGGTCCAAGGGATACAGTAAACCTCAAGTGAAGCATCGGCATCCATAACTAGTGTCACAGGAATGGTTCAAAACATAGACCGTAAGAAGAGTCAGTCTCCTTGTACGTAATTCGGCATTGTGCATTTTGTATATCATTCCTTTGCCATTTCTGTGTTTCATCGTCTATAAGAAAGTCAGAGGGATACAGTAAACCTGAAGTGAAGCATCGGAATCTATAGCTAGTGTCACAGGAATGGTTCAAATCATAGTCAGTAAGAAGAGTCAGTCTTCTTGTCCTTAAGTTGGCATTGTGCCTTTTGTATTTAATTCCGATGCAATTTCTGTGTTTCATCGTCAATAAGAAGGTCCAAGAGGATACAGTAAACCTGGAGTAAAGCATCGGAATCTATAACTAGTGTCACAGCAATGGTTCAAACCATAGACAGAAAGAAGAGTCAGTCTTCTTGTCCTTAAGTCGGCATTGTGCCTTTTGTATTTAGTTCCGATACAATTTTGTGTTTCATCGTCAATAAGAATGTCCAAGGGATACACTAAACCTGAAGTGAAGCAACGGAATCAATAACTAGTGTCACAGGAATGGTTCAAATCATTGTCAATAAGGAGAGTCGGTCTTCATGTACTTAAGTCGGCATTGTGCCATTTGTATTTAATTCCGATGCAATTTCTGTGTTTCATCGTCAATAAGAAAGTACAAGCGACACAGTAAACCAGAAGTGAAGCATCGGAATCTATAACTAGTGTCACTGGAATGGTTCAAAATATAGACAGTAAGAAGAGTCAGCCTTCTTGTACTTAAGTTGGCATTGTGCCTTTTGTATTTAATTCCGATGCAATTTCTGTGATTCATCGTCAATAAGGAGGTCCAAGGTATACAGTAAACCTGAAGTGAAGCATCGGAATCTATAACTAGTTTCACAGGAATGGTTCAAAACATAGTCAGTAACAAGGGTCAGTCTTCTTGTACTTAAGTTGGCATTGTGCCTTTTCTATTTTATTCCGATGCAATTTCTGTGTTTCATCGTCAATAAGAAGGTCAGAGGGATACAGTAAACCGGATGTGAAGCATCGGAATCTATAACTAGTGTCACAGGAATGATGCAACACATAGTCAGTAAGAAGAGTCAGTCTTCTTGTCCTTAAGTCGGCATTGTGCCTTTTGTGTTTAATTCCGATGCAATTTCTGTGTTTCATCGTCAAATAGAATGTCCAAGGGATACAGTAAACCTGAAGTGAAGCATCGGAATCTATAACTAGTGTCACTGGAATGGTTCAAAATATAGACAGTAACAAGAGTCAGCCTTCTTGTACTTAAGTTGGCATTGTGCCTTTTGTATTTAATTCCGATGCAATTTCTGTGATTCATCGTCAATAAGAAGGTCCAAAGATACAGTAAACCTGAAGTGAAGCATCGGACTCTATAACTAGTGTCACAGAAGTGGATCAAACCATAGACAGTACGAAGAGTCAGTCTTCATGTACATAAGTCGGTATTGTGGCTTTTGTATTTAATTCTGATGCAATTTCTGTGTTTCATCGTCAATCAGAAAGTCGGAGGGATACAGTAAACCTGAAGTGAAGCATCTGAATCTATAACTTGTGTCACAGGAATGGTTCAAAACCTAGTCAGTAAGAAGAGTCAGTATTCTTGTACTTAAGTCCGCATTGTGAATTTTGTATTTAATTCCTTTGCCATTTCTGTGTTTCATCGTCTACAAGAAAGTCAGAGGGATACAGTAAACCTGAAGTGAAGCATCGGAATCTATAGCTAGTGTCACAGGAATGGTTCAAAACATAGTCAGTAAGAAGAGTCAGTCTTCTTGTCCTTAAGTCGGCATTGTGCCTTTTGTATTTAATTCCGATGCAATTTCTGTGTTTCATCGTCAATAAGATGGTCCAAGGGATACAGTAAACCTGGAGTAAAGCATCGGAATCTATCACTAGTGTCAAAGGAATGGTTCAAATCATAGACAGTAAGAAGAGTTAGTCTTCTTGTACTTAAGTCGGCATTGTGCCTTTTGTATTTAATTCCGATGTAATTTCTGTGTTTCATCGTCAATAAGAAGGTCCAAGAGATACAGTAAACCTGAAGTGAAGCATCGGAGTCAATAACTAGTGTCACAGGAATGGTTCAAAACATAGTCAGTAAGAAGAGTCAGTCGTCTTGTACTTAATTTCGCATTGTGCCTTTCGTGTTAAATTCCGATGCAATTTCTGTGCTTCACCGTCAATAAGATGGTCAGAGGGATACGGTAAACCTGAAGTGAAGCATCGGAATCTATAACTAGTGTCACAGGAATGGTTCAAACATAGACAGTAAGAAGAGTCAGTCTTCTTGTACTTAAGTCGGCATTGTGCCTTTTGTATTTAATTCCGATGCAATTTCTGTGTTTCATCGTTCATAAGAAGGTCAAAATGATACAGTAAACCAGAAGTGAAGCATCGCAATCTATAACTAGTGTCACAGGAATCGTTCAAAACATGGTCAATAAGAAGGGTCAGTCTTCCTGTACTTAAGTCGCCATTGTGCCTTTTGTATGTAGTTCCGATGCAATTTCTGTGTTTCATCGTCAATAGGAAGGTCCAAGGGATACAGTAAACCTGAAGTGAAGCATCGGAATCTATAACTAGTGTCACTGGTATGGTTCAGAATATAGACAGTAAGAAGAGTGAGTCTTCTTGTACTTAAGTCGGCATTGTGCCTTTTGTATTTAATTCCGATGCAATTTCCCCGATTCATCATCGATAAGAAGTTCCAAGGGATACAGTAAACATGAAGTGAAGCATCGGAATCTTTAACTAGTGTCACATGAATGGTTCAAAACATAGACAGTACGAAGAGACACTCTCCTTGTACTTAAGTAGGCTTTGTGCCTTTTGTATTTAATTCCGATGCAATTTCTGTGTTTCATCGTCAATAAGAAGGTCCAAGGGATACAGTAAACCTGGAGTGAAGCAACGGAATCTATAACTAGTGTCACAGGAATGGTTCAAAACATAGACAGAAAGAAGAGTCAGTATTTTTGTACTTAAGTCGGCATTGTGCCTTTTCTATTTAATTCCGATGCCATTTCTGTGTCTCATCGTGAATAACAAGGTGCAAGGGATACAGTAAACCTCAAGTGAAGCATCGGAATCTATAACTAGTGTGACAGGAATGGTTCAAAACTTAGTCAGTAGGAAGAGTCGGTCTTCATGTACTTAAGTCGGCATTGTGCCTTTTGTATTTAATTCCGATGCTATTTCTGTGTTTCATCGTCAATAAGAAGGTCCAAGCGATACAGTAAACCAGAAGTGAAGCATCGGGATCTATAACTTGTGTCACACTAATGGTTCAAAGCAAAGTCAGTAAGAAGAGTCAGTCTTCTTGTCCTGAAGTCGGCATTGTGCCTTTTGTATTTAGTTCCGATACAATTTTGTGTTTCATCGTCAATAAGAATGTCCAAGCGATACAGTAAACCTGAAGTGAAGCATCGGAATCAATAACTAGTGTCACGGAATGGTTCAAGTCATTGTCAATAAGAAGAGTCGGTCTTCATGTACTTAAGTCGGCATTGTGCCTTTTGTATTTAATTCCGATGAAATTTCTGTGTTTCATCGTCAATAAGAAAGTACAAGGGATACAGTAAACCTGAAGTGATGCATCGGAATCTATAACTGGTGTCACAGGAATGGTTCAAAACATAGACTGTAGGAAGAGTCAGTGTTCTTGTACTTAAGTTGGCATTGTGCCTTTTGTATTTAATTCCGATGCAATTTCTGTGTTTCATCGTCTATAAGAAGGTCCAAGGAATACAGTAAACCTGGAGTGAAGCATCGGAATCTATACCTAGTGTCACAGGAATGGTTCAAAACATAGGCAGTAAGAAGAGTCAGTCTTCTTGTTCTTAAGTCGGCATTGTGCCTTTTCTACTTAATACCGATGCAATTTCTGTGTATCATCGTCAATAAGAAGATCAGAGGGATTCAGTAAAGTTGAAGGGAGGTATCGGAATCTATAACTAGTGTCACAGAAATGGTTCAAAGCATAGTCAGTAAGAAGAGTCAGTCATCTTGAACTTAATTGGGCATTGTGCCTTTTCTATTTAATTCCGATGTAATTTCTGTGCTTCATCGTCAATGAGAAGGTCAGAGGGATAGAGTAAACCTGAAGTGAAGCATCGGACTCCAAAACTAGTGTCACAGTAATGGTTCAAAACATAGACAGTAGGAAGAACAAGTCTTCTTGTACGTAAGTCGGCATTGTGCCTTTTGTATCTAATTCCGATGCAATTTCTGTGTTTCATTGTCAATAAGAAGGTCCAAGGAATACAGTAAACCTGGAGTGAAGCATCGGAATCTATAACTAGTGTCACAGGAATGGTTCAAAACATAGTCAGTAAGAAGAGTCAGTCTTCTTGTCCTTAAGTCGGCATTGTGCGTTTTGTATTTAATTCCGATGCAATTTCTGTGTTTCATCGTCAATTAGAAGGTCAAAGGGATACAGTTAATCTGAAGTGAATCATCGGAATCTATAACTAGTGTCACTGCGATGGTTCAAAATATAGACAGTAAGAAGAGTCAGTCTTCTGTTACTTAAGTTGGCATTGTGCCTTTTGTTTTTAATTCCGATGCAATTTCTGTGATTCATCGTCAATAAGAAGGACCAAAGGATACGGTAAACCTGAAGTGAAGCATCGGACTCTATAACTAGTGTCACAGAAGTGGATTAAACCATAGACAGTAGGAAGAGTCAGTCTTCTTATACTTAAGTCGGCTTTGTGCCTTTTGTATTTAATTCCGATTCAATTTCTGTGTTTCATCGTCAATAAGAAGGTCCAAGGGAAACAGTAAACCTGAAGTGAAGCATCGGAATCTATAACTAGTGTCACAGGAATGGTTCAAAGCATAGACAGTACAAAGAGTCAGTCTTCATGTACATAAGTCGGCATTGTGGCTTTTGTGTTTAATTCTGATGCAATTTCTGTGTTTCTTCGTCTATCTGAAAGTCGGAGGGATACAGTAAACCGAAAGTGAAGCATCGGAATCTATAACTCGTGTGACTGCAATGGTTCAAAACAAAGACAGTATGAAGCGTCAGTCTTCTTGTACTTAAGTCGGCATTGTGGATTTTGTATTTAATTCCGATGCAATTTCTGTGTTTCATCGTCAATAAGAAGGTCCAAGGTATACAGTAAACCTGAAGTGAAGCATCGGAATCTATAAATAGTTTCACAGGAATGGTTTAAAACATAGACAGTAAGAAGAGTAAGTCTTCTTGTACTTAAGTCGGCATTGTGCCTTTTCTAATTAATTCCGATGCCATTTATGTGTTTCATCGTGAATAACAAGGTCCAAGGGATACAGTAAACCTCAAGTGAAGCATCGGCATCCATAACTAGTGTCACAGGAATGGTTCAAAACATAGACCGTAAGAAGAGTCAGTCTCCTTGTACGTAATTCGGCATTGTGCATTTTGTATATCATTCCTTTGCCATTTCTGTGTTTCATCGTCTATAAGAAAGTCAGAGGGATACAGTAAACCTGAAGTGAAGCATCGGAATCTATAGCTAGTGTCACAGGAATGGTTCAAATCATAGTCAGTAAGAAGAGTCAGTCTTCTTGTCCTTAAGTTGGCATTGTGCCTTTTGTATTTAATTCCGATGCAATTTCTGTGTTTCATCGTCAATAAGAAGGTCCAAGAGGATACAGTAAACCTGGAGTAAAGCATCGGAATCTATAACTAGTGTCACAGCAATGGTTCAAACCATAGACAGAAAGAAGAGTCAGTCTTCTTGTCCTTAAGTCGGCATTGTGCCTTTTGTATTTAGTTCCGATACAATTTTGTGTTTCATCGTCAATAAGAATGTCCAAGGGATACACTAAACCTGAAGTGAAGCAACGGAATCAATAACTAGTGTCACAGGAATGGTTCAAATCATTGTCAATAAGGAGAGTCGGTCTTCATGTACTTAAGTCGGCATTGTGCCATTTGTATTTAATTCCGATGCAATTTCTGTGTTTCATCGTCAATAAGAAAGTACAAGCGACACAGTAAACCAGAAGTGAAGCATCGGAATCTATAACTAGTGTCACTGGAATGGTTCAAAATATAGACAGTAAGAAGAGTCAGCCTTCTTGTACTTAAGTTGGCATTGTGCCTTTTGTATTTAATTCCGATGCAATTTCTGTGATTCATCGTCAATAAGGAGGTCCAAGGTATACAGTAAACCTGAAGTGAAGCATCGGAATCTATAACTAGTTTCACAGGAATGGTTCAAAACATAGTCAGTAACAAGGGTCAGTCTTCTTGTACTTAAGTTGGCATTGTGCCTTTTCTATTTTATTCCGATGCAATTTCTGTGTTTCATCGTCAATAAGAAGGTCAGAGGGATACAGTAAACCGGATGTGAAGCATCGGAATCTATAACTAGTGTCACAGGAATGATGCAACACATAGTCAGTAAGAAGAGTCAGTCTTCTTGTCCTTAAGTCGGCATTGTGCCTTTTGTGTTTAATTCCGATGCAATTTCTGTGTTTCATCGTCAAATAGAATGTCCAAGGGATACAGTAAACCTGAAGTGAAGCATCGGAATCTATAACTAGTGTCACTGGAATGGTTCAAAATATAGACAGTAAGAAGAGTCAGCCTTCTTGTACTTAAGTTGGCATTGTGCCTTTTGTATTTAATTCCGATGCAATTTCTGTGATTCATCGTCAATAAGAAGGTCCAAAGATACAGTAAACCTGAAGTGAAGCATCGGACTCTATAACTAGTGTCACAGAAGTGGATCAAACCATAGACAGTACGAAGAGTCAGTCTTCATGTACATAAGTCGGTATTGTGGCTTTTGTATTTAATTCTGATGCAATTTCTGTGTTTCATCGTCAATCAGAAAGTCGGAGGGATACAGTAAACCTGAAGTGAAGCATCTGAATCTATAACTTGTGTCACAGGAATGGTTCAAAACCTAGTCAGTAAGAAGAGTCAGTATTCTTGTACTTAAGTCCGCATTGTGAATTTTGTATTTAATTCCTTTGCCAATTCTGTGTTTCATCGTCTACAAGAAAGTCAGAGGGATACAGTAAACCTGAAGTGAAGCATCGGAATCTATAGCTAGTGTCACAGGAATGGTTCAAAACATAGTCAGTAAGAAGAGTCAGTCTTCTTGTCCTTAAGTCGGCATTGTGCCTTTTGTATTTAATTCCGATGCAATTTCTGTGTTTCATCGTCAATAAGATGGTCCAAGGGATACAGTAAACCTAGAGTAAAGCATCGGAATCTATCACTAGTGTCAAAGGAATGGTTCAAATCATAGACAGTAAGAAGAGTTAGTCTTCTTGTACTTAAGTCGGCATTGTGCCTTTTGTATTTAATTCCGATGTAATTTCTGTGTTTCATCGTCAATAAGAAGGTCCAAGCGATACAGTAAACCAGAAGTGAAGCATCGGATTCTATAACTTGAGTCACACTAATGGTTCAAAACAAAGTCAGTAAGAAGAGTCATTCTTCTTGTCCTTAAGTCGGCATTGTGCCGTTTGTATTTAGTTCCGATACAATTTTGTGTTTCATCGTCAATAAGAATGTTCAAGGGATACAGTAAACCTGAAGTGAAGCAACGGAATCAATAACTAGTGTCACAGGAATGGTTCAAATCATTGTCAATAGGAAGAGTCGGTCTTCATGTACTTAAGTCGGCATTGTGCCTTTTGTATTTAATTCCGATGCAATTTCTGTGTTTCTTCGTCAATAAAAAAGTACAAGGGATACAGTAAACCTGAAGTGAAGCATCGGAATCTATGACTGGTGTCACAGGAATGGTTCAAAACATAGACAGTAGGAAGAGTCAGTGTTCTTGTACTTAAGTCGGCATTGTGCCTTTTGTATTTAATTCCGATGCAATTTCTGCGTTTCATCGTCAATAAGAAGGTCCAAGGGAAACAGTAAACCTGAACTGAAGCATCGGAATCTACAACTAGTGTCACAGGATTGGTTCAAATCATAGACAGTAAGAAGAGTCAGTCTTCTAGTACTTAAGTCGGCATTGTGCCTTTTCTATTTAATACCGATGCAATTTCTGTGTATCATCGTCAATACGAAGGTCAGAGGGATTCAGTAAACCTGAAGTGAAGTATCGCAATCTATAACTAGTGTCACAGAAATGGTTCAAAGCATAGTCAGTAAGAAGAGTCAGTCATTTTGAACTTAATTGGGCATTGTGCCTATCGTATTTAATTCCGATGCAATTTCTGTGCTTCACCGTCAATTAGAAGGTCAGTGGGATACAGTAAACCTGAAGTGAAGCATCGGAATCTATAACTAGTGTCACAGGAATGGTTCAAACATAGACAGTAAGAAGAGTCAGTCTTCTTGTACTCAAGTCGGCATTGTGCCTTTTATATTTAATTGCGATGCAATTTATGTGTGTCATAGTCAATAGGAAGGTCTGAGGGATACAGTAAACCGGATGTGAAGCATCGGAATCTATAACTAGTGTCACAGGAATGGTTCAAAACATAGTCAGTATGAAGAGTCAGTCTTCTTGTCCTTAAGTCGGCATTGTGCCTTTTGTATTTAATTCCGATGCAATTTCTGTGTTTCATCGTCAATAGGAAGGTCCAAGGGAAACAGTAAACCTGAAATGAAGCATCGGAATCTATAACTAGTGTCACAGGAATGGTTCAAAACATACACAGTACGAAGTGTCAGTATTCATGTACATAAGTCGGCATTGTGGCTTTTGTATTTAATTCTGATGCAATTTCTGTGTTTCATCGTCAATCAGAAGGTCAGAGGGATACAGTAAACCTGAAGTGAAGCATCGGAATCTATAACTAGTGTCACAGGAATGGTTCAAACATAGTCAGTAAGAAGAGTCAGTCTTCTTGTCCTTAAGTCGGCATTGTGCCTTTTGCATTTAATTCCGATTCAATTTCTGTGCTTCATCGTCAATAAGATGGTCCAAGGGATACAGTAAACCTGGAGTTAAGCATCGGAATCTATAACTAGTGTCACAGGAATGGTTCAAAATATAGACAGTAAGAAGAGTCAGTCTTCTTGTACTTAAGTCGGCATTGTGCCTTTTGTATTTAATTCAGATGCAATTTCTGTCTTTCATCGTCAATAAGAAGGTCCAAGCGATACAGTAAACCAGAAGTGAAGCATCGGAATCTATAATTTGTGTCACACTAATGGTTCAAAGCAAAGTCAGTAAGAAGAGTCAGTCTTCTTGTCCTGAAGTCGGCAATGTGCTTTTTGTATTTAGTTCCGATACAATTTTGTGTTTCATCGTTCATAAGAAGGTCAAAGTGATACAGTAAACCAGAAGTGAAGCATCGGAATCTATAACTAGTGTCACAGGAATGGTTCAAAACATAGTCACTAAGAAGAGTCAGTCTTCTTGTACTTAAGTCGGCATTGTGCCTTTTGTATGTAGTTCCGATGCAATTTCTGTTTTTCATCGTCAATAGGACGGTCCAAGGTATACAGTAAACCTGAAGTGAAGCATCGGAATCTATAACTAGTGTCACTGGAATGGTTCAAAATATAGACAGTAAGAAGAGTGAGTCTTCTTGTACTTGGGTCGGCTTTGTGCCTTTTGTATTTAATTCCGATGCAATTTCTGTGATTCATCATCAATAAGAAGGTCCAAGGGATACAGTAAACCTGAAGTGAAGCATCGGACTCTATAACTAGTGCCACAGAAATGGTTCAAATCATAGACAGTAGGAAGAGTCAGTCTTCTTATTCTTAAGTCGGCATTGTGCTCTTTGTATTTAAATCCGATGCAATTTCTGTGTTTCATCGTCAATAAGAAGGTCCAAGGGAAACAGTAAACCTGAAGTGAAGCATCGGAATCAATAATTAGTGTCACATGAATGGTTCAAAACACAGAAAGAACGAAGAGACACTCTCCTTGTACTTAAGTAGGCTTTGTGCCATTTGTATTTAATTCCGATGCAATTTCTGTGTTTCATCGTCAATAAGAAGTTCCAAGGAATACAGTAAACCTGGAGTGAAGCATCGGAATCTATAGCTAGTGTCACAGGAATGGTTCATAACATAGACAGTAAGAAGAGTCAGTCTTTTTGTAGTTAGGAAGGCATTGTGCCTTTTCTATTTAATTCCGATGCCATTTCTGTGTTTCATCGTGAATAACAAGGTCCAAGGGATACAGTAAACCTCAAGTGAAGCATCGGAATCTATAACTAGTGTCACAGGAATAATTCAAAAGCATAGACAGTAAGAAGACTCAGTCTTTTTGCACTTAAGTCGGCATTGTGCATTTTGTATTTAATTCCTTTGCCATTTCTGTGTTTCATCGTCTATAAGAAAGTCAAAGGGATTCAGTAAACCTGAAGTGAAGCATCGGAAACTATAGCTAGTGTCACAGGAATGGTTAAAAACATAGTCAGTAAGAAGAGTCAGTCTTCTTGTCCTTTAATCGGCATTGTGCCTTTTGTATTTAATTCCGATGCAATTTATGTGCTTCATCGTCAATAAGATGGTCCATGGGATACAGTAAACCTGGAGTAAAGCATCGGAATCTATAACTAGTGTCACAGGAATGGTTCAAAACATAGACCGTAAGAAGAGTCAGTCTTCTTGTACTTAAGTCGGCATTGTGCCTTTTGTATTTAATTCCGATGCAATTTCTGTGTTTCATCGTCAATAAGAAGGTCCAAGGGATACAGTAAACCTCAAGTGAAGCATCGGAATCTGTAACTAGTGTGACAGGAATGGTTCAAATCTTAGTCAGTAGGAAGAGTCGGTCTTCATGTACTTAAGTCGGCATTGTGCCTTTTGTATTTAATTCCGATGCAGTTTCTGTGTTTCATCGTCAATAAGAAGGTCCAAGCGATACAGTAAACCTGAAGTGAAGCATCGGAATCTACAACTAGTGTCACAGGATTGGTTCAAACATAGACAGTAAGAAGAGTCAGTCTTCTTGTACTTAAGTCGGCATTGTGCCTTTTCTATTTAATACCGATGCAATTTCTGTGTTTCATCGTTAATAAGAAGGTCAGAGGGATACAGTAAACCTGAAGTGAAGCATCGGAATCTGTAACTAGTGTCACAGCAACGGTTCAAAACAGAGACAGTAGGAAGAGACAGTCTTCTTGTACTTAAGTCGGCATTGTGCCTTTTGTATTAAATGCCGATGCAATTTCTGTGTTTCATCGTCAATAAGAAGGTCAGAGGGATACAGTAAACCTGAAGTGAAGTATCGGAATCTATAACTAGTGTCACAGAAATGGTTCAAAACATAGTCAGTAAGAAGAGTCAGTCTTCTTGAACTTAATTTGGCATTGTGCCTTTCGTATTTAATTCCGATGCAATTTCTGTGCTTCACCGTCAATTAGAAGGTCAGAGGGATACAGTAAACTTGAAGTGAAGCATCGGAATCCATAACTAGTGCCACAGGAATGGTTCAAACATAGACAGTAAGAAAAGTCAGTCTTCTTGTACTTAAGTCGTCATCGTGATTTTTGTATTTAATTGCGACGCAATTTCTGTGTTTCATCGTCAATAAGATGGTCAGAGGGATACAGTAAACCGGAAGTGAAGCATCGGAATCTATAACTAGTGTCACAGGAATGGTTCAAATCATAGTCAGTAAGAGGAGTCACTCTTCTTGTCCTTAAGTCGGCATTGTGCCTTTTGTATTTAATTCCGATGCAATTTCTGTGTTTCATCGTCAATAAGAAGGTCCAAGAGATACAGTAAACCTGAAGTGAAGCATCGGAGTCAATAACTAGTGTCACAGGAATGGTTCAAAACATAGTCAGTAAGAAGAGTCAGTCGTCTTGTACTTAATTTCGCATTGTGCCTTTCGTGTTAAATTCCGATGCAATTTCTGTGCTTCACCGTCAATAAGATGGTCAGAGGGATACGGTAAACCTGAAGTGAAGCATCGGAATCTATAACTAGTGTCACAGGAATGGTTCAAACATAGACAGTAAGAAGAGTCAGTCTTCTTGTACTTAAGTCGGCATTGTGCCTTTTGTATTTAATTCCGATGCAATTTCTGTGTTTCATCGTTCATAAGAAGGTCAAAATGATACAGTAAACCAGAAGTGAAGCATCGCAATCTATAACTAGTGTCACAGGAATCGTTCAAAACATGGTCACTAAGAAGGGTCAGTCTTCCTGTACTTAAGTCGCCATTGTGCCTTTTGTATGTAGTTCCGATGCAATTTCTGTGTTTCATCGTCAATAGGAAGGTCCAAGGGATACAGTAAACCTGAAGTGAAGCATCGGAATCTATAACTAGTGTCACTGGTATGGTTCAGAATATAGACAGTAAGAAGAGTGAGTCTTCTTGTACTTAAGTCGGCATTGTGCCTTTTGTATTTAATTCCGATGCAATTTCCCCGATTCATCATCGATAAGAAGGTCCAAGGGATACAGTAAACATGAAGTGAAGCATCGGAATCTTTAACTAGTGTCACATGAATGGTTCAAAGCATAGACAGTACGAAGAGACACTCTCCTTGTACTTAAGTAGGCTTTGTGCCTTTTGTATTTAATTCCGATGCAATTTCTGTGTTTCATCGTCAATAAGAAGGTCCAAGGGATACAGTAAACCTGGAGTGAAGCAACGGAATCTATAACTAGTGTCACAGGAATGGTTCAAAACATAGACAGAAAGAAGAGTCAGTATTTTTGTACTTAAGTCGGCATTGTGCCTTTTCTATTTAATTCCGATGCCATTTCTGTGTCTCATCGTGAATAACAAGGTCCAAGGGATACAGTAAACCTCAAGTGAAGCATCGGAATCTATAACTAGTGTGACAGGAATGGTTCAAAACTTAGTCAGTAGGAAGAGTCGGTCTTCATGTACTTAAGTCGGCATTGTGCCTTTTGTATTTAATTCCGATGCTATTTCTGTGTTTCATCGTCAATAAGAAGGTCCAAGCGATACAGTAAACCAGAAGTGAAGCATCGGGATCTATAACTTGAGTCACACTAATGGTTCAAAGCAAAGTCAGTAAGAAGAGTCAGTCTTCTTGTCCTGAAGTCGGCATTGTGCCTTTTGTATTTAGTTCCGATACAATTTTGTGTTTCATCGTCAATAAGAATGTCCAAGCGATACAGTAAACCTGAAGTGAAGCATCGGAATCAATAACTAGTGTCACGGAATGGTTCAAGTCATTGTCAATAAGAAGAGTCGGTCTTCATGTACTTAAGTCGGCATTGTGCCTTTTGTATTTAATTCCGATGAAATTTATGTGTTTCATCGTCAATAAGAAAGTACAAGGGATACAGTAAACCTGAGGTGATGCATCGGAATCTATAACTGGTGTCACAGGAATGGTTCAAAACATAGACTGTAGGAAGAGTCAGTGTTCTTGTACTTAAGTTGGCATTGTGCCTTTTGTATTTAATTCCGATGCAATTTCTGTGTTTCATCGTCTATAAGAAGGTCCAAGGAATACAGTAAACCTGGAGTGAAGCATCGGAATCTATACCTAGTGTCACAGGAATGGTTCAAAACATAGTCAGTAAGAAGAGTCAGTCTTCTTGTTCTTAAGTCGGCATTGTGCCTTTTCTACTTAATACCGATGCAATTTCTGTGTATCATCGTCAATAAGAAGATCAGAGGGATTCAGTAAAGTTGAAGGGAGGTATCGGAATCTATAACTAGTGTCACAGAAATGGTTCAAAGCATAGTCAGTAAGAAGAGTCAGTCATCTTGAACTTAATTGGGCATTGTGCCTTTTCTATTTAATTCCGATGTAATTTCTGTGCTTCATCGTCAATAAGAAGGTCAGAGGGATAGAGTAAACCTGAAGTGAAGCATCGGACTCCAAAACTAGTGTCACAGTAATGGTTCAAAACATAGACAGTAGTAAGAACAAGTCTTCTTGTACGTAAGTCGGCATTGTGCCTTTTGTAATTAATTCCGATGCAATTTCTGTGTTTCATTGTCAATAAGAAGGTCCAAGGAATACAGTAAACCTGGAGTGAAGCATCAAAATCTATAACTAGTGTCACAGGAATGGTTCAAAACATAGTCAGTAAGAAGAGTCAGTCTTCTTGTCCTTAAGTCGGCATTGTGCGTTTTGTATTTAATTCCGATGCAATTTCTGTGTTTCATCGTCAATTAGAAGGTCAAAGGGATACAGTAAATCTGAAGTGAATCATCGGAATCTATAACTAGTGTCACTGGGATTGTTCAAAATATAGACAGTAAGAAGAGTCAGTCTTCTGTTACTTAAGTTGGCATTGTGCCTTTTGTTTTTAATTCCGATGCAATTTCTGTGATTCATCGTCAATAAGAAGGACCAAAGGATACGGTAAACCTGAAGTGAAGCATCGGACTCTATAACTAGTGTCACAGAAGTGGATTAAACCATAGACAGTAGGAAGAGTCAGTCTTCTTATACTTAAGTCGGCTTTGTGCCTTTTGTATTTAATTCCGATTCAATTTCTGTGTTTCATCGTCAATAAGAAGGTCCAAGGGAAACAGTAAACCTGAAGTGAAGCATCGGAATCTATAACTAGTGTCACAGGAATGGTTCAAAGCATAGACAGTACAAAGAGTCAGTCTTCATGTACATAAGTCGGCATTGTGGCTTTTGTGTTTAATTCTGATGCAATTTCTGTGTTTCTTCGTCTATCTGAAAGTCGGAGGGATACAGTAAACCGAAAGTGAAGCATCGGAATCTATAACTCGTGTGACAGCAATGGTTCAAAACAAAGACAGTATGAAGCGTCAGTCTTCTTGTACTTAAGTCGGCATTGTGGATTTTGTATTTAATTCCGATGCAATTTCTGTGTTTCATCGTCAATAAGAAGGTCCAAGGTATACAGTAAACCTGAAGTGAAGCATCGGAATCTATAAATAGTTTCACAGGAATGGTTTAAAACATAGACAGTAAGAAGAGTAAGTCTTCTTGTACTTAAGTCGGCATTGTGCCTTTTCTAATTAATTCCGATGCCATTTATGTGTTTCATCGTGAATAACAAGGTCCAAGGGATACAGTAAACCTCAAGTGAAGCATCGGCATCCATAACTAGTGTCACAGGAATGGTTCAAAACATAGACCGTAAGAAGAGTCAGTCTCCTTGTACGTAATTCGGCATTGTGCATTTTGTATATCATTCCTTTGCCATTTCTGTGTTTCATCGTCTATAAGAAAGTCAGAGGGATACAGTAAACCTGAAGTGAAGCATCGGAATCTATAGCTAGTGTCAGAGGAATGGTTCAAATCATAGTCAGTAAGAAGAGTCAGTCTTTTTGTCCTTAAGTTGGCATTGTGCCTTTTGTATTTAATTCCGATGCAATTTCTGTGTTTCATCGTCAATAAGAAGGTCCAAGAGGATACAGTAAACCTGGAGTAAAGCATCGGAATCTATAACTAGTGTCACAGCAATGGTTCAAACCATAGACAGAAAGAAGAGTCAGTCTTCTTGTCCTTAAGTCGGCATTGTGCCTTTTGTATTTAGTTCCGATAATATTTTGTGTTTCATCGTCAATAAGAATGTCCAAGGGATACACTAAAACTGAAGTGAAGCAACGGAATCAATAACTAGTGTCACAGGAATGGTTCAAATCATTGTCAATAAAGAGAGTCGGTCTTCATGTACTTAAGTCGGCATTGTGCCATTTGTATTTAATTCCGATGCAATTTCTGTGTTTCATCGTCAATAAGAAAGTACAAGCGACACAGTAAACCAGAAGTGAAGCATCGGAATCTATAACTAGTGTCACTGGAATGGTTCAAAATATAGACAGTAAGAAGAGTCAGCCTTCTTGTACTTAAGTTGGCATTGTGCCTTTTGTATTTAATTCCGATGCAATTTCTGTGATTCATCGTCAATAAGAAGGTCCAAGGTATACAGTAAACCTGAAGTGAAGCATCGGAATCTATAACTAGTTTCACAGGAATGGTTCAAAACATAGTCAGTAACAAGGGTCAGTCTTCTTGTACTTAAGTTGGCATTGTGCCTTTTCTATTTTATTCCGATGCAATTTCTGTGTTTCATCGTCAATAAGAAGGTCAGAGGGATACAGTAAACCGGATGTGAAGCATCGGAATCTATAACTAGTGTCACAGGAATGATGCAACACATAGTCAGTAAGAAGAGTCAGTCTTCTTGTCCTTAAGTCGGCATTGTGCCTTTTGTGTTTAATTCCGATGCAATTTCTGTGTTTCATCGTCAAATAGAATGTCCAAGGGATACAGTAAACCTGAAGTGAAGCATCGGAATCTATAACTAGTGTCACTGGAATGGTTCAAAATATAGACAGTTAGAAGAGTCAGCCTTCTTGTACTTAAGTTGGCATTGTGCCTTTTGTATTTAATTCCGATGCAATTTCTGTGATTCATCGTCAATAAGAAGGTCCAAAGATACAGTAAACCTGAAGTGAAGCATCGGACTCTATAACTAGTGTCACAGAAGTGGATCAAACCATAGACAGTACGAAGAGTCAGTCTTCATGTACATAAGTCGGTATTGTGGCTTTTGTATTTAATTCTGATGCAATTTCTGTGTTTCATCGTCAATCAGAAAGTCGGAGGGATACAGTAAACCTGAAGTGAAGCATCTGAATCTATAACTTGTGTCACAGGAATGGTTCAAAACCTAGTCAGTAAGAAGAGTCAGTATTCTTGTACTTAAGTCGGCATTGTGAATTTTGTATTTAATTCCTTTGCCATTTCTGTGTTTCATCGTCTACAAGAAAGTCAGAGGGATACAGTAAACCTGAAGTGAAGCATCGGAATCTATAGCTAGTGTCACAGGAATGGTTCAAAACATAGTCAGTAAGAAGAGTCAGTCTTCTTGTCCTTAAGTCGGCATTGTGCCTTTTGTATTTAATTCCGATGCAATTTCTGTGTTTGATCGTCAATAAGATGGTCCAAGGGATACAGTAAACCTAGAGTAAAGCATCGGAATCTATCACTAGTGTCACAGGAATGGTTCAAATCATAGACAGTAAGAAGAGTTAGTCTTCTTGTACTTAAGTCGGCATTGTGCCTTTTGTATTTAATTCCGATGTAATTTCTGTGTTTCTTCGTCAATAAGAAGGTCCAAGCGATACAGTAAACCAGAAGTGAAGCATCGGATTCTATAACTTGAGTCACACTAATGGTTCAAAACAAAGTCAGTAAGAAGAGTCATTCTTCTTGTCCTTAAGTCGGCATTGTGCCGTTTGTATTTAGTTCCGATACAATTTTGTGTTTCATCGTCAATAAGAATGTTCAAGGGATACAGTAAACCTGAAGTGAAGCAACGGAATCAATAACTAGTGTCACAGGAATGGTTCAAATCATTGTCAATAGGAAGAGTCGGTCTTCATGTACTTAAGTCGCATTGTGCCTTTTGTATTTAATTCCGATGCAATTTCTGTGTTTCTTCGTCAATAAAAAAGTACAAGGGATACAATAAACCTGAAGTGAAGCATCGGAATCTATGACTGGTGTCACAGGAATGGTTCAAAACATAGACAGTAGGAAGAGTCAGTGTTCTTGTACTTAAGTCGGCATTGTGCCTTTTGTATTTAATTCCGATGCAATTTCTGCGTTTCATCGTCAATAAGAAGGTCCAAGGGATACAGTAAACCTGAACTGAAGCATCGGAATCTACAACTAGTGTCACAGGATTGGTTCAAATCATAGACAGTAAGAAGAGTCAGTCTTCTAGTACTTAAGTCGGCATTGTGCCTTTTCTATTTAATACCGATGCAATTTCTGTGTATCATCGTCAATACGAAGGTCAGAGGGATTCAGTAAACCTGAAGTGAAGTATCGCAATCTATAACTAGTGTCACAGAAATGGTTCAAAGCATAGTCAGTAAGAAGAGTCAGTCATTTTGAACTTAATTGGGCATTGTGCCTATCGTATTTAATTCCGATGCAATTTCTGTGCTTCACCGTCAATTAGAAGGTCAGTGGGATACAGTAAACCTGAAGTGAAGCATCGGAATCTATAACTAGTGTCACAGGAATGGTTCAAACATAGACAGTAAGAAGAGTCAGTCTTCTTGTACTCAAGTCGGCATTGTGCCTTTTATATTTAATTGCGATGCAATTTATGTGTGTCATAGTCAATAGGAAGGTCTGAGGGATACAGTAAACCGGATGTGAAGCATCGGAATCTATAACTAGTGTCACAGGAATGGTTCAAAACATAGTCAGTAAGAAGAGTCAGTCTTCTTGTCCTTAAGTCGGCATTGTGCCTTTTGTATTTAATTCCGATGCAATTTCTGTGTTTCATCGTCAATAGGAAGGTCCAAGGGAAACAGTAAACCTGAAATGAAGCATCGGAATCTATAACTAGTGTCACAGGAATGGTTCAAAACATACACAGTACGAAGTGTCAGTATTCATGTACATAAGTCGGCATTGTGGCTTTTGTATTTAATTCTGATGCAATTTCTGTGTTTCATCGTCAATCAGAAGGTCAGAGGGATACAGTAAACCTGAAGTGAAGCATCGGAATCTATAACTAGTGTCACAGGAATGGTTCAAACATAGTCAGTAAGAAGAGTCAGTCATTTTGAACTTAATTGGGCATTGTGCCTATCGTATTTAATTCCGATGCAATTTCTGTGCTTCACCGTCAATTAGAAGGTCAGTGGGATACAGTAAACCTGAAGTGAAGCATCTGAATCTATAACTTGTGTCACAGGAATGGTTCAAAACCTAGTCAGTAAGAAGAGTCAGTATTCTTGTACTTAAGTCGGCATTGTGAATTTTGTATTTAATTCCTTTGCCATTTCTGTGTTTCATCGTCTACAAGAAAGTCAGAGGGATACAGTAAACCTGAAGTGAAGCATCGGAATCTATAGCTAGTGTCACAGGAATGGTTCAAAACATAGTCAGTAAGAAGAGTCAGTCTTCTTGTCCTTAAGTCGGCATTGTGCCTTTTGTATTTAATTCCGATGCAATTTCTGTGTTTGATCGTCAATAAGATGGTCCAAGGGATACAGTAAACCTAGAGTAAAGCATCGGAATCTATCACTAGTGTCACAGGAATGGTTCAAATCATAGACAGTAAGAAGAGTTAGTCTTCTTGTACTTAAGTCGGCATTGTGCCTTTTGTATTTAATTCCGATGTAATTTCTGTGTTTCTTCGTCAATAAGAAGGTCCAAGCGATACAGTAAACCAGAAGTGAAGCATCGGATTCTATAACTTGAGTCACACTAATGGTTCAAAACAAAGTCAGTAAGAAGAGTCATTCTTCTTGTCCTTAAGTCGGCATTGTGCCGTTTGTATTTAGTTCCGATACAATTTTGTGTTTCATCGTCAATAAGAATGTTCAAGGGATACAGTAAACCTGAAGTGAAGCAACGGAATCAATAACTAGTGTCACAGGAATGGTTCAAATCATTGTCAATAGGAAGAGTCGGTCTTCATGTACTTAAGTCGGCATTGTGCCTTTTGTATTTAATTCCGATGCAATTTCTGTGTTTCTTCGTCAATAAAAAAGTACAAGGGATACAGTAAACCTGAAGTGAAGCATCGGAATCTATGACTGGTGTCACAGGAATGGTTCAAAACATAGACAGTAGGAAGAGTCAGTGTTCTTGTACTTAAGTCGGCATTGTGCCTTTTGTATTTAATTCCGATGCAATTTCTGCGTTTCATCGTCAATAAGAAGGTCCAAGGGATACAGTAAACCTGAACTGAAGCATCGGAATCTACAACTAGTGTCACAGGATTGGTTCAAATCATAGACAGTAAGAAGAGTCAGTCTTCTAGTACTTAAGTCGGCATTGTGCCTTTTCTATTTAATACCGATGCAATTTCTGTGTATCATCGTCAATACGAAGGTCAGAGGGATTCAGTAAACCTGAAGTGAAGTATCGCAATCTATAACTAGTGTCACAGAAATGGTTCAAAGCATAGTCAGTAAGAAGAGTCAGTCATTTTGAACTTAATTGGGCATTGTGCCTATCGTATTTAATTCCGATGCAATTTCTGTGCTTCACCGTCAATTAGAAGGTCAGTGGGATACAGTAAACCTGAAGTGAAGCATCGGAATCTATAACTAGTGTCACAGGAATGGTTCAAACATAGACAGTAAGAAGAGTCAGTCTTCTTGTACTCAAGTCGGCATTGTGCCTTTTATATTTAATTGCGATGCAATTTATGTGTGTCATAGTCAATAGGAAGGTCTGAGGGATACAGTAAACCGGATGTGAAGCATCGGAATCTATAACTAGTGTCACAGGAATGGTTCAAAACATAGTCAGTAAGAAGAGTCAGTCTTCTTGTCCTTAAGTCGGCATTGTGCCTTTTGTATTTAATTCCAATGCAATTTCTGTGTTTCATCGTCAATAGGAAGGTCCAAGGGAAACAGTAAACCTGAAATGAAGCATCTGAATCTATAACTAGTGTCACAGGAATGGTTCAAAACATACACAATACGAAGTGTCAGTATTCATGTACATAAGTCGGCATTGTGGCTTTTGTATTTAATTCTGATGCAATTTCTGTGTTTCATCGTCAATCAGAAGGTCAGAGGGATACAGTAAACCTGAAGTGAAGCATCGGAATCTATAACTAGTGTCACAGGAATGGTTCAAACATAGTCAGTAAGAAGAGTCAGTCTTCTTGTCCTTAAGTCGGCATTGTGCCTTTTGTATTTAATTCCGATGCAGTTTCTGTGTTTCATCGGCAATAAGGTCAGTGGGATACAGTAAACCTGAAGTGAAGCATCGGAATCTATAAATAGTGTCACAGCAATGGTTCAAAACATAGACAGTATGAAGAGTCAGTCTTTTTGTACTTAAGTCGGCATTGTGCCTTTTGTATTTAATTCCGATGCAATTTCTGTGTTTCAACGTCAATAAGAAGGTCAGAGGGATACAGTAAACCTGAAGTGAAGCATCGGACTCCAAAACTAGTGTCACAGGAATGGTTCAAAACATAGACAGTAGGAAGAACCAGTCTTCTTGTACGTAAGTCGGCATTGTGCATTTTTTATTTAATTCCGATGCAATTTCTGTGTTTCATCGTCAATAAGAAGGTCCAAGGGATACAGTAAACCTGGAGTGAAGCATCGGAAACTATAACTAGTGTCACAGGAATGGATCAAACATAGACGGTAAGAAGAGTCAGACTTCTTGTACTTAAGTCGACATTGTGCCTTTTGTATTTAATTCCAATGCAATTTCTGTGCTTCACCGTCAATTAGAAGGTCAGTGGGATACAGTAAACCTGAAGTGAAGCATCGGAATCTATAACTAGTGTCACAGGAATGGTTCAAACATAGACAGTAAGAAGAGTCAGTCTTCTTGTACTCAAGTCGGCATTGTGCCTTTTATATTTAATTGCGATGCAATTTCTGTGTGTCATAGTCAATAGGAAGGTCTGAGGGATACAGTAAACCGGATGTGAAGCATCGGAATCTATAACTAGTGTCACAGGAATGGTTCAAAACATAGTCAGTAAGAAGAGTCAGTATTTTTGTACTTAAGTCGGCATTGTGCCTTTTCTATTTAATTCCGATGCCATTTCTGTGTCTCATCGTGAATAACAAGGTCCAAGGGATACAGTAAACCTCAAGTGAAGCATCGGAATCTATAACTAGTGTGACAGGAATGGTTCAAAACTTAGTCAGTAGGAAGAGTCGGTCTTCATGTACTTAAGTCGGCATTGTGCCTCTTGTATTTAATTCCGATGCTATTTCTGTGTTTCATCGTCAATAAGAAGGTCCAAGCGATACAGTAAACCAGAAGTGAAGCATCGGGATCCATAACTTGTGTCACACTAATGGTTCAAAGCAAAGTCAGTAAGAAGAGTCAGTCTTCTTGTCCTGAAGTCGGCATTGTGCCTTTTGTATTTAGTTCCGATACAATTTTGTGTTTCATCGTCAATAAGAATGTCCAAGCGATACAGTAAACCTGAAGTGAAGCATCGGAATCAATAACTAGTGTCACGGGAATGGTTCAAGTCATTGTCAATAAGAAGAGTCGGTCTTCATGTACTTAAGTCGGCATTGTGCCTTTTGTATTTAATTCCGATGAAATTTCTGTGTTTCATCGTCAATAAGAAAGTACAAGGGATACAGTAAACCTGAAGTGATGCATCGGAATCTATAACTGGTGTCACAGGAATGGTTCAAAACATAGACTGTAGGAAGAGTCAGTGTTCTTGTACTTAAGTCGGCTTTGTGCCTTTTGTATTTAATTCCGATGCAATTTCTGTGTTTCATCGTCAATAAGAAGGTCCAAGGAATACAGTAAACCTGGAGTGAAGCATCAAAATCTATAACAAGTGTCACAGGAATGGTTCAAAACATAGTCAGTAAGAAGAGTCAGTCTTCTTGTTCTTAATTCGGCATTGTGCCTTTTCTACTTAATACCGATGCAATTTCTGTGTATCATCGTCAATAAGAAGATCAGAGGGATTCAGTAAAGTTGAAGGGAGGTATCGGAATCTATAACTAGTGTCACAGAAATGGTTCAAAGCATAGTCAGTAAGAAGAGTCAGTCATCTTGAACTTAATTGGGCATTGTGCCTTTTCTATTTAATTCCGATGTAATTTCTGTGCTTCATCGTCAATAAGAAGGTCAGAGGGATAGAGTAAACCTGAAGTGAAGCATCGGACTCCAAAACTAGTGTCACAGTAATGGTTCAAAACATAGACAGTAGGAAGAACAAGTCTTCTTGTACGTAAGTCGGCATTGTGCCTTTTGTATTTAATTCCGATGCAATTTCTTTGTTTCATTGTCAATAAGAAGGTCCAAGGAATACAGTAAACCTGGAGTGAAGCATCGGAATCTATAACCAGTGTCACAGGAATGGTTCAAAACATAGTCAGTAAGAAGATTCAGTCTTCTTGTCCTTAAGTCGGCATTGTGCGTTTTGTATTTAATTCCGATGCAATTTCTGTGTTTCATCGTCAATTAGAAGGTCCAAGGGATACAGTAAATCTGAAGTGAAGCATCGGAATCTATAACTAGTGTCACTGGGATGGTTCAAAATATAGACAGTAAGAAGAGTCAGTCTTCTTTTACTTAAGTTGGCATTGTGCCTTTTGTTTTTAATTCCGATGCAATTTCTGTGATTCATCGTCAATAAGAAGGACCAAAGGATACAGTAAACCTGAAGTGAAGCATCGGACTCTATAACTAGTGTCACAGAAGTGGATTGAACGATAGACAGTAGGAAGAGTCAGGCTTCTTATACTTAAGTCGGCTTTGTGCCTTTTGTATTTAATTCCGATGCAATTTCTGTGTTTCATCGTCAATAAGAAGGTCCAAGGGAAACAGTAAACCTGAAGTGAAGCATCGGAATCTATAACTAGTGTCACAGGAATGGTTCAAAACATAGACAGTACAAAGAGTCAGTCTTCATGTACATAAGTCGGCTTTGTGGCTTTTGTATTTAATTCTGTTGCAATTTCTGTGTTTCTTCGTCTATCTGAAAGTCGGAGGGATACAGTAAACCGAAAGTGAAGCATCGGAATCTATAACTCGTGTGACAGCAATGGTTCAAAACAAAGACAGTATGAAGCGTCAGTCTTCTTGTACTTAAGTCGGCATTGTGGATTTTGTATTTAATTCCGATGCAATTTCTGTGTTTCATCGTCAATAAGAAGGTCAGAGGGATACAGTAAACCTGAAGTGAAGCATCGGACTCCAAAATTAGTGTCACAGGAATGGTTCAAAACATAGACAGTAGGACGAACCAGTCTTCTTGTTCGTAAGTCGGCATTGTGCCTTTTGTATTTAATTCTGATGCAATTTCTGTGTTTCATCGTCAATACGAAGGTCCAAGGTATACAGTAAACCTGAAGTGAAGCATCGGAATCTATAAATAGTTTCACGGGAATGGTTTAAAACATAGTCAGTAAGAAGATTCGGTCTTCTTGTACTTAAGTCGGCATTGTGCCTTTTGTATTTAATTCCGATGCAATTTCTGTGTTTCATCGTCAATAAGAAGGTCCAAGAGGATACAGTAAAGCTGGAGTGAAGCATCGGAATGTATAACTAGTGTCACGTGAATGGTTCAAACCATAGTCAGTAAGTAGAGTCAGTCGTCTTGTCCTTAAGTCGGCATTGTGCCTTTTGTATTTAATTCCAATGCAATTTCTGTGTTTCGTCGGCAATTTGGTCAGAGGGATACAGTAAACCTGAAGTGAAGCATCGGAAACTATAACTAGTGTCACAGCAATGGTTCAAAACATAGACAGTAGGAAGAGTCAGTCTTCTTGTACTTAAGTCGGCATTATGCCTTTTGTATTTAATTCCGATGCAATTTCTGTGTTTCATCGTCAATAAGAAGGTCAGAGGGATACAGTAAACCTGAAGTGAAGCATCGGAATCCAAAACTAGTGTCAAAGGAATGGTTCAAAACATAGACAGTAGGAAGAACCAGTCTTCTTGTCCTTAAGTCGGCATTGTGCCTTTTGTATTTAATTCCGATGCAATTTCTGTGTTTCATCGTCAATTAGAAGGTCCAAGGGAGACAGTAAACCTGAAGTGAAGCATCGGAATCTTTAACTAGTGTCACTGGAATAATTCAAAATATAGACAGTAAGAAGAGTCGGTCTTCTTGTACTTAAGTCGGCATTGTGTATTTTGTATTGAATTTCGATGCAATTTCTGTGATTCATCGTCAATAAGAAGGTCCAAAGGATACAGTAAACCTGAAGTGAAGCATCGGACTCTATAACTACTGTCACAGAAATGGATCAAACCATAGACAGTAGGAAGAGTCAGTCTTCTTGTACTTAAGTCGACATTGTGCCTTTTGTATTTAATTCCAACGCAATTTCTGTGTTTCATCGTCAATCAGAAGGTCAGAGGGATACAATAAACCTGAAGTGAAGCATCGGAATCTATAACTAGTGTCACTGGAATGGTTCAAAATATAGACAGTAAGAAGAGTCAGTCTTCTTGTACTTAAGTCGGCATTGTGCCTTTTGTATTTAATTCCGATGCAATTTCTGTGATTCATCGTCATTAAGAAGGTCCAAAGGATACCGTATACCTGAAGTGAAGGATCGGACTCTATAACTAGTGTCACAGAAATGGATCAAACCATAGATAGTAGGAAGAGTCAGTCTTCTTATACTTATGTCGGCATTGTGCCTTTTGTATTTAATTCCGATGCAATTTCTGTGTTTCATCGTCAATAAGAAGGTCCAAGGGAAACAGTAAACCTGAAGTGAAGCATCGGAATCTGTAACTAGTGTTACAGGAATGGTTCAAAACATACACAGTACGAAGAGTCAGTATTCATGTACATAAGTCGGCATTGTGGATTTTGTATTTAATTCCGATGCAATTTCTGTGTTTCATCGTCAATCAGTAGGTCGGAGGGATACAGTAAACCTGGAGTGAAGCATCGGAATCTATAACTAGTGTCACAGGAATGGTTCAAAACATAGACGGTAAGAAGAGTCAGTCTTCTTGTCCTTAAGTCGGCATTGTGCCTTTTGTATTTAATTCCGATGCACTTTCCGTGTTTCATCGTCAATAAGAAGCTCCAAGTGATACAGTATATGTGGAGCGAAGCATCGGAATCTATAACTAGTGTCACGTGAATGGTTCAAACCATAGTCAGTAAGAAGAGTCAGTCCTCTTGTCCTTAAGTCGGCATTGTGCCTTTTGTATTTAATTCCGATGCAATTTCTGTGTTTCGTCGGCAATATGGTCAGAGGGATACAGTGAACCTGAAGTGAAGCATTGGAATCTATAACTAATGTCACAGCAATGATTCAAAACATAGACAGTAGGAAGAGTCAGTATTCATGTACATAAGTCGGCATTGTGGATTTTGTATTAAATTCCGATGCAATTTCTGTGTTTCATCGTCAATCAGTAGGTCAGAGGGATACAGTAAACCTGGAGTGAAGCATCGGAATCTATAACTAGTGTCACAGGAATGGTTCAAAACATAGACAGTAAGAAGAGTCAGTCTTCATGTACTTAAGTCGGCATTGTGCCTTTTGTAATTAATTCCGATGCAATTTCTGTGTTTCATCGTCAATACGAAGGTCCAAGGGATACAGTGAACCTCAAGTGAAGCATCGGAATCTATAACTAGTGTCACAGGAATGGTTCAAAGCATACACAGTACGAAGAGTCAGTATTCATGTACATAAGTCGGCATTGTGGATTTTGTATTAAATTCCGATGCAATTTCTGTGTTTCATCGTCAATCAGTAGGTCAGAGGGATACAGTAAACCTGGAGTGAAGCATCGGAATCTATAACTAGTGTCACAGGAATGGTTCAAAACATAGACGGGAAGAAGAGTCAGACTTATTGTACTTAAGTCGACATTGTGCCTTTTGTATTTAATTCCAATGCAATTTCTGTGTTTCATCGTCAATATGAGTGTCAGAGGGATACAATGAACCTGAAGTGAAGCATCGGAATCTATAACTAGTGTCACGAGAATTATTCAAACCATAGTTAGTAAGAAGAGTCAGTCCTCTTGTCCTTAAGTCGGCATTGTGCCTTTTGTATTTAATTCCGATGCAAATTCAGTATTTCATCGACAATAAGAAGGTCCACGGAATACTGTAAACCTGAAGTGAAGCATCGGAATCTACAACTAGTGTCACAGCAATGGTTCAAAACATAGACAGTAGGAAGAGTCAGTCTTCTTGTACTTAAGTCGGCATTGTGCCATTTGTATTTAATTCCGATGCAATTTCTGTGTTTCATCGTCAATAAGAAGGTCAGAGGGATACAGTAAACCTGAAGTGAAGCATCGGAATCCAAAACTAGTGTCAAAGGAATGGTTCAAACATAGACAGTAGGAAGAACCAGTCTTCTTGTACGTTAGTCGGCATTGTGCCTGTTGTATTTAATTCCGAAGCAATTTCTGTGTTTCATCGTCAATAAGAAGGTCCAAGGTATACAGTAAACCTGAAGTAAAGCATCGGAATCTATAACTAGTTTCACAGGAATGGTTCAAAACATAGTCAGTAAGACGAGTCAGTCTTCTTGTACTTAAGTAGGCATTGTGCCTTTTCTACTTAATTCCGATGTAATTTCTGTGTTTCATCGTCAATAAGAAGGTCAGAGGGATACAGTAAACCGGATGTGAAGCATCGGAATCTATAACTAGTGTCACAGGAATGGTTCAAATCATAGTCAGTAAGAAGAGTCAGTCTTCTTGTTCTTAAGTCGGCATTGTGCCTTTTGTATTTAATTTCGATGCAATTTCTGTGTTTCACCGTCAATTTGAAGGTCCAAGGGATACAGTAAACCTGAAGTGAAGCATCGCAATCTTTAACTAGTGTCACTGGAATAATTCAAAATATAGACAGTAAGAAGAGTCGGTCTTCTTGTACTTAACTCGGCATTGTGCCTTTTGTATTTAATTCCGATGCAATTTCTGTGATTCATCGTCAATAAGAAGGTCCAAAGGATACAGTAAACCTGAAGTGAAGCATCGGACTCTATAACTAGTTTCACAGAAATGGATCAAACCATAGACAGTAGGAAGAGTCAGACTTATTGTACTTAAGTCGACATTGTGCCTTTTGTATTTAATTCCAATGCAATTTCTGTGTTTCACCGTCAATCAGAAGGTCAGAGGGATACAATAAAATTAAAATGAAGCATCGGAATCTATAACTAGTGTCACAGGAATATTTCAAAACAAAGTCAGTAAGAAGAGTCAGTCTTCTTGTCCTTAAGTCGGCATTGTGCCTTTTGTATCTAATTCCGATGTAATTTATGTTTCATCGTCAATAAGAAGTTCCAAGGGATACAGTATACCTGGAGTGAAACATCGGAATCTATAACTAGTGTCACAGGAATGGTTCAAAGCATAGACAGTACGAAGAGTCAGTCTTCATGTACATAAGTCGGCATTGTGGCTTTTGTATTTAATTCCGATGCAATTTCTGTGTTTCTTCGTCAAGATGAAGGTCAGAGGGATGCAGTAAACCTCAAGTGAAGCATCGGAATCTATAACTAGTGTCACAGGAATGCTTCAAATCTTAGTCAGTAGGAAAAGTCGGTCTTCATTTACTTAAGTCGGCATTGTGCCTTTTGTATTTAGTTCCGATGCAATATCTGTGTTTCATCGTCAATAAGAAGGTCCAAGCGATACAGTAAACCCAAAGTGAAGCATCGGAATCTATAACTTGTGTCACACTAATGGTTCAAAACAAAGTCAGTAAGAAGAGTCAGTCTTCTTGTCCTTAATTCGGCATTGTGCCTTTTGTATTTAGTTCCGATAAAATTTTGTGTTTCATCGTCAATACGAATGTTCAAGGGATACAGTAAACCTGAAGTGAAGCAACGGAATCAATAACTAGTGTCACAGGAATGGTTCATATCATTGTCAATAAGAAGAGTCGGTCTTCATGTACTTAAGTCGGCATTGTGCCTTTTGTATTTAATTCCGATGCAGTTTCTGTGTTTCATCGTCAATAAGAAAGTACAAGCGACACAGTAAACCAGAAGCGAAGGATCGGAATCTATAACTTGTGTCACACTAATGGTTCAAAACAAAGTCAGTAAGAAGAGTCAGTCTTCTTGTCCTTAAGTCGGCATTGTGCCTTTTGTATTTAGTTCCGATACAATTTTGTGTTTCATCGTCAATAAGATGGTCCAAGGGATTCAGTAAACCTGAAGTGAAGCATCGGAATCAATAACTAGTGTCACAGGAATGGTTCAAATCATTGTCAATAAGAAGAGTCGGTCTTCATGTACATAAGTCGGCGTTGTGCCTTTTGTATTTAATTCCGATGCAATTTCTGTGTTTCATCGTCAATAAAAAAGTACAAGGGATACAGTAAACCTGAAGTGAAGCATCGGAATCTCTGACTGGTGTCACAGGAATGGTTCAAAACATGGACAGTAGGAAGAGTCAGTGTTCTTGTACTTATGTCGGCATTGTGCCTTTTGTATTTAATTCCGATGCAATTTCTGTGTCTCATCGTCAATAAGAAGGTCAGTGGGATACAGTAAACCTGAAGTGAAGCTTCGGAATCCAAAACTAGTGTCACAGGAATGGTTCAAAACATAGACAGTAGGAAGAACCAGTCTTCTTGTACGTTAGTCGGCATTGTGCCTTTTGTATTTAATTCCGATGCAATTTCTGTGTTTCATCGTCAATAAGATGGTCCAAGGGATACAGTAAACCTGGAGTAAAGCATCGGAATCTATAACTAGTGTCACAGGAATGGTTCAAAACATAGACAGTAAGAAGAGTCGGTCTTCATGTACTTAAGTCGGCATTGTGCCTTTTGTATTTAATTCCGATGCAATTTCTGTGTTTCATCGTCAATACGAAGGTCCAAGGGATACAGTAAACCTCAAGTGAAGCATCGGAATCTATAACTAGTGTCACAGGAATGGTTCAAACATAGACTGTAAGAAGAGTCAGTCTTCTTGTACTTAAGTCGGCATTGTGCCTTTTGTATTTAATTGCGATGCAATTTCTGTGTTTCATAGTCAATTAGAAGGTCAGAGGGATACAGTAAACCGGATGTGAAGCATCGGAATCTATAACTAGTGTCACAGGAATGGTTCAAAACATAGTCAGTAAGAAGAGTCAGTCTTCTTGTGCTTCAGTCGGCATTGTGCCCTTTGTATTTAATTCCGATGCAATTTCTATGTTTCATCGTCAATAAGAAGGTCCAAGGGAATCAGTAAACCTGTAATGAAGCATCGGAATCTATAACTAGTGTCACAGGAATGGTTCAAAACATACACAGTACGAAGAGTCAGTATCCATGTACATAAGTCGGCATTGTGGCTTTTGTATTTAATTCTGATGCTATTTCTGTATTTCATTGTCAATCAGAAGGTCAGGGGGATACAGTAAACCTGAAGTGAAGCATCGGAATCTATAACTAGTGTCACAGGATTGGTTCAAAGCATAGACAGTAAGAAGAGTCAGTCTTCTTGTCCTTAAGTCGGCATTGTGCCTTTTGTATTTAATTCCGATGCAATTTCTGTGTTTCATCGTCAATAAGAAGTTCCAAGGGATACAGTAAACCTGGAGTGAAGCATCGGAATCTATAACTAGTGTCACAGGGATGGTTCAAAACATAGACGGTAAGAAGAGTTAGGCTTATTGTACTTAAGTCGACATTGTCCTTTTTGTATTTAATTCCAATGCAATTTCTGTGTTTCATCGTCAATACGAAGGTTAGATAGATACAGAAAACCTGAAGTGAAGCATTGGAATCTATAACTAGTGTCACGTGAATGGTTCAAACCATAGTCAGTAAGAAGATTCAGTCCTCTTGTCCTTAAGTCGGCATTGTGCCTTTTGTACTTCATTCCAATGCAATTTGTGGGTTTCGTGTGCAATTTGGTCAGAGGGATACAGTAAACCTGAAGTGAAGCATCGGAATCTATCACTAGTGTCACAGCAATGGTTCAAAACATAGACAGTAGGAAGAGTCAGTCTTCTTGTGCTTAAGTCGGCATTGTGCCTTTTGTATTTAATTCCGATGCAATTTCTGTGTTTCATCGTCAATACGAAGGTCCAAGGGAAACAGTAAACCTCAAGTGAAGCATCGGAATCTTTAACTAGTGTCACTGGAATAATTCAAAATATAGACAGTAAGAAGAGTCGGTCTTCTTGTACTTAAGTTGGCATTGTGCCTTTTGTATTTAATTCCTATGCAATTTCTGTGATTCATCGTCAATAAGAAGGTCCAAAGATACAGAAAACCTGAAGTGAAGCATCGGACTCTATAACTAGTGTCACAGAAATGGTTCAAACATAGACTGTAAGAAGAGTCAGTCTACTTGTACTCAAGTCGGCATTGTGCCTTTTGTATTTAATTGCGATGCAATTTCTGTGTTTCATAGTCAATAAGAAGGTCAGAGGGATAAAGTAAACCGGATGTGAAGCATCGGAATCTATAACTAGTGTCACAGGAATGGTTCAAAACATAGTCAGTAAGAAGAGTCAGTCTTCTTGTGCTTAAGTCGGCATTGTGCCTTTTGTATTTAATTCCGATGCAATTTCTGTGTTTCATCGTCAATACGAAGGTCCAAGGGAAACAGTAAACCTCAAGTGAAGCATCGGAATGTATAACTAGTGTCACAGGAATGGTTCAAACATAGACTGTAAGAAGAGTCAGTCTTCTTGTACTCAAGTCGGCATTGTGCCTTTTGTATTTCATTGCGATGCAATTTCTGTGTTTCATCGTCAATAAGAAGGTACAAGGGATACAGTAAACCTGAAGTGAAGCGTCGGAATCTATAACTAGTGTCACAGGAATGGTTCAAAACTTACACTGTAGGAAGAGTCACTGTTCTTGTACTTAAGACGGCATTGTGCCTTTTGAATTTAATTCCGATGCAATTTCTGTGTTTCATCGTCAATAAGAAGGTCCAAGGGATACAGTAAACCTGAAGTGAAGCATCGGAAACTACTACTAGTGTCACAGGATTGGTTCAAACATAGTCACTAAGAAGAGTCAGTCTTCTTGTACTTAAGTCGGTATTGTGCCTTTCGTATTTAATTCCGATGCAATTTCTGTGTTTCACCGTCAATAAGAAGGTCAGAGGGATACAGTAAACCTGAAGTGAAGCATCGGAATCTGTAACTAGTGTCACAGGAATGGTTCACACGTAGACAGTAAGAAGAGTCAGTCTTCTTGTACTTAAGTCGGCATTGTGCCTTTTCTATTTAATTCCGATGCAATTTCTGTGTTTCATCGTCAATACGAAGGTCCAAGGGATACAGTAAACCTCAAGTGAAGCATCGGAATCTATAACTAGTGTCACAGGAATGGTTCAAACATAGACTGTAAGAAGAGTCAGTCTTCTTGTACTCAAGTCGGCATTGTGCCTTTTGTATTTAATTGCGATGCAATTTCTGTGTATCATAGTCAATAAGAAGGTCAGAGGGATACAGTACACCTGGAGTAAAGCATCGGAATCTATAACTAGTGTCACAGGAATGGTTCAAAACATAGACAGTAAGAAGAGTCGGTCTTCATGTACTTAAGTCGGCATTGTGCCTTTTGTATTTAATTCCGATGCAATTTCTGTGTTTCATCGTCAATACGAAGGTCCAAGGGATACAGTAAACCTCAAGTGAAGCATCGGAATCTATAACTAGTGTCACAGGAATGGTTCAAACATAGACTGTAAGAAGAGTCAGTCTTCTTGTACTCAAGTCGGCATTGTGCCTTTTGTATTTAATTGCGATGCAATTTCTGTGTTTCATAGTCAATAAGAAGGTCAGAGGGATACAGTAAACCGGATGTGAAGCATCGGAATCTATAACTAGTGTCACAGGAATGGTTCAAAACATAGTCAGTAAGAAGAGTCAGTCTTCTTGTGCTTAAGTCGGCATTGTGCCCTTTGTATTTAATTCCGATGCAATTTCTATGTTTCATCGTCAATAAGAAGGTCCAAGGGAATCAGTAAACCTGTAATGAAGCATCGGAATCTATAACTAGTGTCACAGGAATGGTTCAAAACATACACAGTACGAAGAGTCAGTATTCATGTACATAAGTCGGCATTGTGGCTTTTGTATTTAATTCTGATGCAATTTCTGTATTTCATTGTCAATCAGAAGGTCAGGGGGATACAGTAAACCTGAAGTGAAGCATCGGAATCTATAACTAGTGTCACAGGAATGGTTCAAAGCATAGACAGTAAGAAGAGTCAGTCTTCTTGTCCTTAAGTCGGCATTGTGCCTTTTGTATTTAATTCCGATGCAATTTCTGTGTTTCATCGTCAATAAGAAGTTCCAAGGGATACAGTAAACCTGGAGTGAAGCATCGGAATCTATAACTAGTGTCACAGGGATGGTTCAAAACATAGACGGTAAGAAGAGTTAGGCTTATTGTACTTAAGTCGACATTGTGCTTTTTGTATTTAATTCCAATGCAATTTCTGTGTTTCATCGTCAATACGAAGGTTAGATAGATACAGAAAACCTGAAGTGAAGCATTAGAATCTATAACTAGTGTCACGTGAATGGTTCAAACCATAGTCAGTAAGAAGATTCAGTCCTCTTGTCCTTAAGTCGGCATTGTGCCTTTTGTACTTCATTCCAATGCAATTTGTGGGTTTCGTGTGCAATTTGGTCAGAGGGATACAGTAAACCTGAAGTGAAGCATCGGAATCTATCACTAGTGTCACAGCAATGGTTCAAAACATAGACAGTAGGAAGAGTCAGTCTTCTTGTACTTAAGTCGGCATTGTGCCTTTTGTATTTAATTCCGATGGAATTTCTGTGTTTCATCGTCAATAAGAAGGTCAGAGGGATACAGTAAACCTGAAGTGAAGCATCGGAATCCAAAACTAGTGTCAAAGGAATGGTTCAAATCATAGACAGTAAGAAGAGTCAGTCTTCTTGTACTTAAGTCGGCATTGCGCCTTTTCTATTTAATTCCGATGCAATTTCTGTGTTTCATCGTCAATAAGAAGGTCAGAGGGATACAGTAAACCGGATGTGAAGCATCGGAATCTATAACAAGTGTCACAGGACTGGTTCAAATCATAGTCAGTAAGAAGAGTCAGTCTTCTTGTCCTTAAGTTGGCATTGTGCCTTTTGTATTTAATTCTGATGCAATTTCTGTGTTTCATCGTCAATTAGAAGGTCCAAGGGATACAGTAAACCTGAAGTGAAGCATCGGAATCTTTAACTAGTGTCACTGGAATAATTCAAAATATAGACAGTAAGAAGAGTCGGTCTTCTTGTACTTAAGTTGGCATTGTGCCTTTTGTATTTAATTCCTATGCAATTTCTGTGATTCATCGTCAATAAGAAGGTCCAAAGATACAGAAAACCTGAAGTGAAGCATCGGACTCTATAACTAGTGTCACAGAAATGGTTCAAACATAGACTGTAAGAAGAGTCAGTGTTCTTGTACTCAAGTCGGCATTGTGCCTTTTGTATTTAATTGCGATGCAATTTCTGTGTTTCATAATCAATAAGAAGGTCAGAGGGATACAGTAAACCGGATGTGAAGCATCGGAATCTATAACTAGTGTCACAGGAATGGTTCAAAACATAGTCAGTAAGAAGAGTCAGTCTTCTTGTGCTTAAGTCGGCATTGTGCCTTTTGTATTTAATTCCGATGCAATTTCTGTGTTTCATCGTCAATACGAAGGTCCAAGGGATACAGTAAACCTCAAGTGAAGCATCGGAATCTAAACTAGTGTCACAGGAATGGTTCAAACATAGACAGTAAGAAGAGTCAGTCTTCGGAATCTATAACTAGTGTCACAGGAATGGTTCAAAACATAGTCAGTAAGAAGAGTCAGTCTTCTTGTGCTTAAGTCGGCATTGTGCCTTTTGTATTTAATTCCGATGCAATTTCTATGTTTCATCGTCAATAAGAAGGTCCAAGGGAATCAGTAAACCTGTAATGAAGCATCGGAATCTATAACTAGTGTCACAGGAATGGTTCAAAACATACACAGTACGAAGAGTCAGTATTCATGTACATAAGTCGGCATTGTGGCTTTTGTATTTAATTCTGATGCAATTTCTGTATTTCATTGTCAATCAGAAGGTCAGGGGGATACAGTAAACCTGAAGTGAAGCATCGGAATCTATAACTAGTGTCACAGGAATGGTTCAAAGCATAGACTGTAAGAAGAGTCAGTCTTCTTGTCCTTAAGTCGGCATTGTGCCTTTTGTATTTAATTCCTATGCAATTTCTGTGTTTCATCGTCAATAAGAAGTTCCAAGGGATACAGTATACCTGGAGTGAAGCATCGGAATCTATAACTAGTGTCACAGGGATGGTTCAAAACATAGACGGTAAGAAGAGTTAGGCTTATTGTACTTAAGTCGACATTGTGCTTTTTGTATTTAATTCCAATGCAATTTCTGTGTTTCATCGTCAATACGAAGGTTAGATAGATACAGAAAACCTGAAGTGAAGCATTGGAATCTATAACTAGTGTCACGTGAATGGTTCAAACCATAGTCAGTAAGAAGATTCAGTCCTCTTGTCCTTAAGTCGGCATTGTGCCTTTTGTACTTCATTCCAATGCAATTTGTGGGTATCGTGTGCAATTTGGTCAGAGGGATACAGTAAACCTGAAGTGAAGCATCGGAATCTATAACTAGTGTCACAGCAATGGTTCAAAACATAGACAGTAGGAAGAGTCAGTCTTCTTGTACTTAAGTCGGCATTGTGCCTTTTGTATTTAATTCCGATGGAATTTCTGTGTTTCATCGTCAATAAGAAGGTCAGAGGGATACAGTAAACCTGAAGTGAAGCATCGGAATCCAAAACTAGTGTCAAAGGAATGGTTCAAAACATAGACAGTAAGAAGAGTCAGTCTTCTTGTACTTAAGTCGGCATTGTGCCTTTTCTATTTAATTCCGATGCAATTTCTGTGTTTCATCGTCAATAAGAAGGTCAGAGGGATCCAGTAAACCGGATGTGAAGCATCGGAATCTATAACAAGTGTCACAGGACTGTTTCAAATCATAGTCAGTAAGAAGAGTCAGTCTTCTTGTCCTTAAGTTGGCATTGTGCCTTTTGTATTTAATTCTGATGCAATTTCTGTGTTTCATCGTCAATTAGAAGGTCCAAGGGATACAGTAAACCTGAAGTGAAGCATCGGAATCTTTAACTAGTGTCACTGGAATAATTCAAAATATAGACAGTAAGAAGAGTCGGTCTTCTTGTACTTAAGTCGGCATTGTGCCTTTTGTATTTAATTCCTATGCAATTTCTGTGATTCATCGTCAATAAGAAGGTCCAAAGGATACAGAAAACCTGAAG
Source organism: Schistocerca piceifrons (assembly GCF_021461385.2). Lineage (NCBI taxonomy): Eukaryota > Metazoa > Arthropoda > Insecta > Orthoptera > Acrididae > Schistocerca > Schistocerca piceifrons. The sequence goes on from NW_025728433.1 coordinate 127,738, forward strand.
TGAAGCATCGGACTCTATAACTAGTGTCACAGAAATGGATCAAACCATAGACAGTAGGAAGAGTCAGAATTCTTGTACTTAAGTCGACATTGTGCCTTTTGTATTTAATTCCAATGCAATTTCTGTGTTTCATCGTCAATAAGAAGGTCAGTGGGATACAAGAAACCGGAAGTCAAGCATCGGAATCTATAACTAGTGTCACAGGAATATCTCAAACAAAGTCAGTAAGAAGAGTCAGTCTTCTTGTCCTTAAGTCGGCATTGTGCCTATTGTATTTAATTCCGATGCAATTTCTGTGTTTCATCGTCAATAAGAAGCTCCAAGGGATACAGTATACGTGGAGTGAAGCATCGGAATCTATAACTAGTGTCACAGGAATGGTCCAAAGCATAGAGTCAGTCTTCATGTACAAAAGCCGGCATTGTGGCTTTTGAATTTAATTTAGATGCAATTTCTGTGTTTCATCGTCAATATGAAAGTCAGAGGGATGCAGTAAACCTGAAGTGAAGCATCGGAATCTATATCTAGTGTCACGTGAATGGTTCAAACCATAGTCAGTAAGAAGAGTCAGTTCTCTTGTCCTTAAGTCGGCATTTTGCATTTTGTATTTAATTCCGATGCAATTTCTGTGTTTCATCGTCAATAAGAAGGTCAGAGGGATACAGTAAACCTGAAGTGAAGCATCGGAATTCAAAACTAGTGTCACAGGAATGGTTCAAAACATAGACAGTAGTAAGAACCAGGCTTCTTGTACGTAAGCTGGCATTGTGAATTTTGTTTTTAATTCCGATGCCATTTCTGTGTTTCATCGTCAATAAGAAGGTCCAAGGTATACAGTAAACCTGAAGTGTAGAATCGGAATCTATAACTAGTGTCACAGGAATGGTTCAAAGCATACTCAGTAAGAAGAGTCATTCTTCTTGTCCTTAAATCGGCATTGTGCCTTTTGTATTTAATTCCCATGCAATTTCTGTGTTTCATCGTCAATTAGAAGGTCCAAGGGATACAGTAAACCAGAAGTGAAGCATCGGAATCTATAACTAGTGTCACTGGAATGGTTCAAAATATAGACAGTAAGAAGAGTCAGTCTTCTTGTACTTAAGTCGGCATTGTGCCTTTTGTATTTAATTCCGATGCAATTTCTGTGATTCATCGTCAATAAGAAGCTCCAAGGTATACAGTAAACCTGAAGTAAAGCATCGGAATCTATAACTAGTTTCACAGGAATGTTTCAAAACATAGTCAGTAAGAAGAGTCAGTCCTCTTGTACTTAAGTCGGCATTGTGCCTTTTCTATTTAATTCCGATGTAATTTCTGTGTTTCATCGTCAATAAGTAGGTCAGAGGGATACAGTAAACCGGATGTGAAGCATCGGAATCTATAACTAGTGTCACAGGAATATTTCAAAGCAAAGTCAGTAAGAAGAGTCAGTCTTCTTGTACTTAAGTCGGCATTGTGCCTTTTGTATTTAATTCCGATGCAATTTCTGTGTTTCATCGTCAATAAGAAGCTCCAAGGGATACAGTATACGTGGAGTGAAGCATCGGAATCTATAACTAGTGTCACAGGAATGGTCCAAAGCATAGACAGTACGAACAGTCAGTCTTCATGTACATAAGTCGGCATTGTGGGTTTTGTATTTAATTCCGATGCAATTTCTGTGTTAAATCGTCAATAAGAAGGTCAGAGGGATACAGTGAACCTGAAGTGAAGCATCGGAATCTATAAGTAGTGTCACGTGAATGGTTCAAACCATAGTCAGTAAGAAGAGTCAGTCCCCTTGTCCTTAAGTCGGCATTGTGACTTTTGTATTTAATTCCGATGTAATTTCTGTGTTTCATCGTCAATAAGAAGGTCCAAGGTATACAGTAAACCTGAAGTAAAGCATCGGAATCTATAACTAGTTCAACAGGAATGGTTCAAAGCAAACTCAGTAAGAAGAGTCATTCTTCTTGTGCTTAAATCGGCATTGTGCCTTTTGTATATAATTCCGATGCAATTTCTGTGTTTCATCGTCAATCAGAAGGTCAGAGGCATACAATAAACCTGAAGTGAAGCATCGGAATCTGTAACTAGTGTCACAGGAATATTTTAAACAAAGTCAGTAAGAAGAGTCAGTCTACTTGTCCTTAAGTCGGCATTGTGCCTTTTGTATTTAATTCCGATGTAATTTCTGTGTTTCATCGTCAACAAGAAGTTCCAAGGGATACAGGATACCTGGAGTGAAACATCGGAATCTATAACTAGTGTCACGTGAATGGTTCAAACCATCGTTAGTAAGAAGAGTTAGTCCTCTTGTCCTTAAGTCGGCATTGTGCCTTTTGTATTTAATTCCGATGCAATTTCTGTGTTTCGTCGGCAATATGGTCAGAGGGATACAGTAAACCTGAAGTGAAGCATCGGAATCTATAACTAGTGTCACAGCAATGGTTCAAAACTTAGACAGTAGGAAGAGTCAGTCTGCTTGTACTTAAGTCGGCATTGTGCCTTTTGTATTAAATTCCGATGCAATTTCTGTGTTTCATCGTCAATAAGAAGGTCAGAGGGATACAGTAAACCTGAAGTGAAGCATCGGAATCCAAAACTAGTGTCACGGGAACGGTTCAAAACATAGACAGTAGGAAGAACCAGTCTTCTTTTACATAAGTCATCATTGTGCCTTTTGTATTTAATTCCGATGCTATTTCTGTGTTTCATCGTCAATAAGAAGGTCCACGGTATACAGTATACGTGGAGTGAAGCATCGGAATCCATAACTAGTTTCACAGGAATGGTTCAAAACATAGTCAGTAAGAAGAGTCAGTCTTCTTGTACTTTAGTTGGCATTGTGCCTTTTCTATTTAATTCCGATGCAATTTCTGTGTTTCATCGTCAATAAGAAGGTCCAAGGGATACAGTAAACCTGGAGTGTAGCATCGGAATCAATAACTAGTGTCACAGGAATGGTTCAAAACAAAGTCAGTAAGAAGATTCATTCTTCTTGTCCTTAAATCGGCATTGTGCTTTTGTATTTAATTCCCATGCAATTTCCGTGTTTCATCGTCAATAAGAAGCTCCAAGAGATACAGTATACCTGGAGTGAAGCATCGGAATCTATAACTAGTGTCACAGGAATGGTTCAAAGCATAGACAGTAAAAAGAGTCAGTCTTCGTGTACTTAAGTCGGCACTTTGCCTTTTGTATTTCATTCCGATGCAATTGCTGTGTTTCATCGTCAATAAGTATGTCCAACGGATACAGTAAACCTGAAGTGAGGCATCTGAATCTATAACTAGTGTCACAGGAATGGTTCTACACATAGTAAGAAGAGTCAGTCTTCTTGTACTTAAGTCGGCATTGTGCCGTTTGTATTTAACTCCTATGCAATTTCTGTGTTTCATCGTCTATAAGAAAGTCACAGGGATACAGTAAACCTGAAGTGAAGCATCGGAATCTATAGCTAGTGTCACAGGAATGGTTCAAATCATAGTCAGTAAGAAGAGTCAGTCTTCTTGCCCTTAAGTCGGCATTGTGCTTTTTGTATTTAATTCCGATGCAATTTCTGTGTTTCATCGTCAATAAGAATGTCCAAGGGATACAGTAAACCTGGAGTAAAGCATCGTAATATATAACTAGTGTCACAGGAATGGTTCAAAGCATAGACAGTTAGAAGAGTCAGTCTTCTTGCCCTTAAGTCATCATTGTGCCTTTTGAATTTAATTCCGATGCATTTTCTGTGTTTCATCGTCAATAAGAAGGTCCAAGGGATACAGTAAACCTCAAGTGAAGCACCGGAATCAATAACTAGTGTCATAGGAATGGTTCAAATCATTGTCAATAAGTAGAGTCGGTCTTCATGTACTTAAGTCGGCATTGTGCCTTTTGTATTTAATTCCGATGCAATTTCTGTGTTTCATCGTCAATAAGAAAGTAGAAGGGATACAGTAAACCTGAAGTGAAGCATCGGAATCTATAACTGGTGTCCCAGGAATGGTTCAAAACATAGACAATAGGAAGGGTGTGTTCTTGTACTTAAGTCGGCATTGTGCCTTTTGTATTTAATTGCGATGCAATTTCTGTGTTTCATCGTCAACAAGAATGTCAGAGGGATACAGTAAACCCGAAGTGAAGTATAGGAATCAATAACTAGTGTCACTGAAATAGTTCAAAACATAGTCAGTAGGAAGAGATAGTCTTCTTGAACTTAATTGGGCATTGTGCCTTTCGTATTTAATTCCGATGCAATTTCCGTGCTTCACCGTCAATTAGAAGGTCAGAGGGATACAGTATACCTGAAGTCAAGCATCGGAATCTATAACTAGTGTCACAGGAATGGTTCAAACATAGACAGTAAGAAGAGTCAGTCTTCTTGTACTTAAGTCGGCATTGTGCCCTTTGTATTTAATTGCGATGCAATTTCTGTGTTTCATCGTCAATAAGAAGGTCAGACGCATACAGTAAACCGGAAGTGAAGCATCGGAATCTATAACTAGTGTCACAGGAATGGTTTAAAACATAGTCAGTAAGAAGAGTCAGTCTTCTTGCCCTTAAGTCGGCATTGTGCCTTTTGAATTTAATTCCGATGCATTTTCAGTGTTTCTTCGTAAATAAGAAGGTCCAAGGGATACAGTAAACCTGAAGTGAAGCATCGGAATCTATAACTAGTGTCAATGGAATGGTACAAAATATAGACAGTAAGAAGAGTCAGTCTTCTTGTACTTAAGTCGGCATTGTGCCTTTTGTATTGAATTCCGATGCAATTTCTGTGATTCATCGTCAATAAGAAGGTACAAATGATACAGTAAACCTGAAGTGAAGCATCGGACTCTATAACTAGTGTCACAGAAATGGATCAAAACATAGACAGTAGGAAGAGTCTGTCTTCTTATACTTAAGTCGGCATTGTGCCTTTTGTATTTAATTCCGATGCAATTTCTGTGTTTCATCGTCAATAAGAAGGTCCAAGGGGAGCAGTGAACCTGAAGTAAAGCTTCAGAATCTATAACTAGTGTCACCGGAATGGTTCAAAACATAGTACGAAGAGTCAGTCTTCATGTACATAAGTCGGCATTGTGGCTTTTGTATTTAATTCCGATGCAATTTCTGTGTTTCATCGCAATAAGAAGGTCAGAGGGGTACAGTAAACCTGAAGTGAAGCATCGGAATCTATAACTAGTGTCACAGGAATGGTTCAAAACATAGTCAGTAAGAGGAGTCAGTCTTCTTGTCCTTAAGTCGGCATTGTGCCTTTTGTATTTAATTCCGATGCAATTTCTGTGATTCATCGTCAATAAGAAGGTCAGATGGATAAAGTAAACCTGAAGTGAAGCATCGGAATCCAAAACTAGTGTCACAGGAATGGTTCAAAACATAGACAGTAGGAAGAACCAGTCATCTTGTACGTAATTCGGCATTGTGCCTTTTGTAATTATTTCCGATGCAATTTCTGTGATTCATCGTCAATAAGAAGTTCAAGGGATACAGTAAACCTGGAGTGAAGCATCGGAATCTATTACTAGTGTCACAGGAATGGTTTAAAACATAGACGGTAAGAAGAGTCAGACTTCATGTACTTAAGTCGACATTGTGCCTTTTGTATTTAATTCCAATGCAATTTCTGTGTTTCATCGTCAATAAGAAGGTCAGAGGGATACAATAAACCTGAAGTGAAGCATCGGAATCTATAACTAGTGTCACAGGAATGGTTCAAAGCTAAGTCAGTAAGAAGAGTCAGTCTTCTTGTCCTTAAGTCGGCATTGTGCCTTTTGTATTTAATTCCGATGCAATTTCTGTGTTTCATCGTCAATAAGAAGTTCCAAGGGATACAGTATACATGGACTGAAGCATCGGAATCTATAACTAGTGTCAGAGGAATGGTTCGAAGCATAGACAGTACGAAGAGTCTGTCTTCATGTACATAAGTCGGCATTGTGGATATTGTATTTATTTCCGATGCAATATCTGTGTTTCATCGTCAATAAGAAGGTCAGAGGGATACTGTAAACCTGAAGTGAAGCATCACAATCTATAACTAGTGTCACAGGAATGGTTTAAATCATTGTCAGTAAGAAGAGTAAGTCTTCTTGTACTTAAGTAGGCATTGTGCCTTTTGTATTTAATTCCCATGCAATTTCTGTGTTTCATCGTCAATAGGAAGGTCACAGGGATACAGTAAACCTGAAGTGAACGATCGGAATCTATAACTAGTGTCACAGCAATTGTGCAAAACATAGACAGTAGGAAGAGTCAGTCTTCTTGTACTTAAGTCGGCATTGTGCCTTTTGTATTTAATTCCGATGCAATTTCTGTGTTTCATCGTCAATAAGAAGGTCAGAGGGATACAGTAAACCTAAAGTGCAGCATCGGAATCCAAAACTAGTGTCACAGGAATGGTTCAAAACATAGACAGTTGGAAGAACCAGTCCTCTTGTCCTTAAGTCGGCATTGTGCCTTTTGTATTTAATTCCGATGCAATTTCGGTGTTTCATCGTCAGTAAGAAGGTCCAAGTTATACAGTAAATCTGAAGTGAAGCATCGGAATCTATAACTAGTTTCACTGGAATGGTTCAAAACATTGTCAGTAAGAAGAGTCAGTCTTCTTGTCCTTAAGTCGGCATTTTGCTTTTGTATTTAATTCCGATGCAATTGCTGTGTTTCATCGTCAATAAGAATGTCCAACGGATACAGTAAACCTGAACTGAAGCATCGGAATCTATAACTAGTGTCACTGGAATGGTTCAAAATATAGACAGTAAGAAGAGTCAGTCTTCTTGTACTTAAGTCATCATTGTGCCTTTTGTATTTAATTCCGATGCAATTTCTGTGATTCATCGTCAATAAGAAGGCCCAAGGGATACAGTAAACCTGAAGTGAAGCATCGGACTCTATAACTAGTGTCACAGAAGTGGTTCAAAACATAGACAGTAGAAGAGTCAGTCTTTGTGTACTTAAGTCGGCATTGCGCCTTTTGTATTTAATTCCGATGCAATTTCTGTGTTTCATCGGCAATAAGGTCAGTGGGATACAGTAAACCTGAAGTGAAGCATCGGTATCTATAACTAGTGTCAAAGGAATGGTTCAAAACATAGACAGTAGGAAGAGTCAGTCTTCTTGTAGTTAAGTAGGCATTGTGCCTTTTGTATTTAATTCCGATGCAATTTCTGTGTTTCATCGTCAATTGCAAAGTCAGAGGGATACAGTAAACCTGAAGTGAAGCATCGGAATCTAAAACTAGTGTCAAAGGAATGGTTCAAAACTTAAACAGTAGGAAGAGCCAGGCTTCTTGTACTTAAGTCCCCATTGTGCCTTTTGTATTTAATTCCGATGCAATTTCTGTGTTTCATCGTCAATAAGAAGGTCACAGGGATACAGTAAACCTGAAGTGAAGCATCAGAATCTGTAACTAGTGTCACAGGAATGGGTCAAAACATAGTCAGTAAGAAGAGACAGTCTTCTTGTACTTAAGTCGGCATTGTGCCTGTTGTATTTAATTCCGATGCAATTTCTGTGTTTCATCGTCAGTAAGATGGTCCAAGGGATACAGTAAACCTGGAGTGAAGCCTCGGAATCTATAACTAGTGTCACAGGGCGGTTCAAAACATAGACAGTAAGATGTGTCAGTATTCTTGTACTTCAGTCGGCATTGTGCTTTTAGTATTTATTTCCGATGCAATTTCTGTGTTTCATCGTCAATAAGAAGGTCCAAGGGATACTGTAAACCTCAAGTGAAGCATCGGAATCTATAACTAGTGTCACAGGAATGGTTCAAATCATTGTCAATAAGAAGAGTCGGTCTTCATATACTTAAGTCGGCATTGTGCCTTTTGTATTTCATTCCGATGCAATCTCTGTGTTTCATCGTCAATAAGAAAGTACAAGGGATACAGTAAACCTGAAGTGAAACATCGGAATATATAACTAGTGTTCTTAGTACGAAGGCTTTTACGACCGGATGACATATCTTCTGGTAAACCTTGCGGGATGTAAGGTCGTGGTCCATGAATCTCTTCAGCTCCTAACGTTTCGTCCAGTGCTTCGCTTGACATCTTCAGAGGGGTGTTTCTCCTCCGGTGAGTCTTGCCGACTGACGGGTCGGACGTCTGAGAGCCACTAATGTATCGTAGAAAGTGGGCGTGACCAGAGTTACACGTGATATGCAGAGATAACCTTTGTCAGAGATAAAACTTAACTATCGATCGTAATCTTGTCATGGATAAAACTGTCTAGCAATTCTGTAGTGCTACCGTCCAAATATCACTAAGTATCATGGTCTCTTCTTTCCGATTAAAATTATCACTATGTTTATATATTTCAATTGCTTCTCTACAAAGCCGTGGGTAATAGTTCGTCGTCGTAGATAAAATTTTTGTTTCGGAAAACTTCACTTGATGATTTCCTGGCTGAAAAGCGTGTTCTGCTACAGCCGATTTATCTGTTTTTCCTAATCGGCAAAGACTTCTGTGTTCTTTTAACCGTGTATTTACGCTTCTTTTTGTTGTTCCAATATAAACTTTTCCACATGTACACGGAATTTTATATACGCCACTGGCTGATAGAGGAGCGCGTTTATCTTTTACAGACCGAAGAACATGACAAATTTTCTTCGTTGGTCTAAAAACAGGTCTAATATCATGTTTACTTAAAATCTTTCCAATCTGATCCGTTACTTTCTTTATAAAAGGGAGAGAGACTGTATTCTTCCATCGTTTTTCGGACTTGTCCTTAAGCTTTTTGTTGTTTGGGTGCAGAATTCTGCTTACTTCTTTCTTTGAGTAGCCATTTTTCTCAAAAGCGTGCTTCAGATGTTTTAATTCGTCGTCTAGACACTCCGGCGTGCAAATCCGTCTGGCTCTGTCAACGACACTTGTAATCACACCTCTTTTTTGTTTTGGATGGTGGTTAGAGTTTTTATGTAAGTATCTGTCTGTGTGCGTTATTTTTCTAAAAATCTGTTGTTTCAAGCTTCCATCCGTCTGTCTCATAACTAAAACATCCAAAAACGGCATTTTGTTATCATTTTCTCTCTCCATGGTAAACTGGATTCTTGGATTTATATTATTAAGGTACTCAAAAAATTCGCCTAAGGCTTCTCTACCATGTGGCCAGACCACAAATGTATCGTCTACATACCGATACCAGCGAGATGGTTTCTTATCTGCTTTTTCCAAGGCTGACTGTTCGAATTTCTCCATGTAGAAATTAGCTACTGCAGGACCCAATGGGTTACCCATTGCTACGCCATTAAGTTGTTCGTAAAATTCATTATTCCACTGGAAATGACTGGACGTGAGACAGTGTCTGAAAAGAGCAGTCAGATCTTCTGGAAAAATATCCGTTATAAAATCCATAACTTCATTAACTGGAATCATAGTAAATAAAGATACTACATCGAAACTTACTAAAATATCTTCAGGAGTCAGAATTAAACCTTCAATTTTCTCTATAAAATGATGTGAGTCCTTTATATATGAGTCCGTTTTTCCTAAATATGGTTGTAAGCGAGTTGTTAGATATCTTGCTATTTCGTACGTAGGAGAATTGATAGCACTAACAATCGGTCTCAGAGGAAGGTCCTTCTTATGTACCTTGTGTAGGCCATAGAGTCTAGGACACATAGCTTCAGTCTTCAATAAAGCTCTTTTTTCTTCTTTTTGAATACAAAAAACTTAAGAAAGATCCTACAGCCAGGATACTACGGAAAACAAATAATTTGATAAAATCGGCCACTTCTATTCAAAAAGAAGAAAAAAGAGCTTTATTGAAGACTGAAGCTATGTGTCCTAGACTCTATGGCCTACCCAAGGTACATAAGAAGGAACTTCCTCTGAGACCGATTGTTAGTGCTATCAATTCTCCTACGTACGAAATAGCAAGATATCTAACAACTCGCTTACAACCATATTTAGGAAAAACGGACTCACATATAAAGGACTCACGTCATTTTATAGAGAAAATTGAAGGTTTAATTCTGACTCCTGAAGATATTTTAGTAAGTTTCGATGTAGTATCTTTATTTACTATGATTCCAGTTAATGAAGTTATGGATTTTATAACGGATATTTTTCCAGAAGATCTGACTGCTCTTTTCAGACACTGTCTCACTTCCAGTCATTTCCAGTGGAATAATGAATTTTACGAACAACTTAATGGCGTAGCTATGGGTAACCCATTGGGTCCTGCAGTAGCTAATTTCTACATGGAGAAATTCGAACAGTCAGCCTTGGAAAAAGCAGATAAGAAACCATCTCGCTGGTATCGGTATGTAGACGATACATTTGTGGTCTGGCCACATGGTAGAGAAGCCTTAGGCAAATTTTTTGAGTACCTTAATAATATAAATCCAAGAATCCAGTTTACCATGGAGAGAGAAAATGATAACAAAATGCCGTTTTTGGATGTTTTAGTTATGAGACAGACGGATGGAAGCTTGAAACAACAGATTTTTAGAAAAATAACGCACACAGACAGATACTTACATAAAAACTCTAACCACCATCCAAAACAAAAAGAGGTGTGATTACAAGTCTCGTTGACAGAGCCAGACGGATTTGCACGCCGGAGTGTCTAGACGACGAATTAAAACATCTGAAGCACGCTTTTGAGAAAAATGGCTACTCAAAGAAAGAAGTAAGCAGAATTCTGCACCCAAACAACAAAAAGCTTAAGGACAAGTCCGAAAAACGATGGAAGAATACAGTCTCTCTCCCTTTTATAAAGAAAGTAACGGATCAGATTGGAAAGATTTTAAGTAAACATGATATTAGACCTGTTTTTAGACCAACGAAGAAAATTTGTCATGTTCTTCGGTCTGTAAAAGATAAACGCGCTCCTCTATCAGCCAGTGGCGTATATAAAATTCCGTGTACATGTGGAAACGTTTATGTTGGAACAACAAAAAGAAGCGTAAATACACGGTTAAAAGAACGCAGAAGTCTTTGCCGATTAGGAAAAACAGATAAATCGGCTGTAGCAGAACACGCTTTTCAGCCAGGAAATCATCAAGTGAAGTTTTCCGAAACAAAAATTTTATCTACGACGACGAACTATTACCCACGACTTTGTAGAGAAGCAATTGAAATATATAAACATAGGGATAATTTTAATCGGAAAGAAGAGAACATGAAACTTAGTGATATTTGGACAGTAGCACTACAGAATTGCTAGACAGTTTTATCCGTGGCAAGATTACGATCGATAGTTCAGTTTTATCCCTGACAAAGGTTATCTCTGCATATCACGTGTAACTCTGGTCACGCCCACTTCCTACGATACATAAGTCGCTCTCAGACGTCCAACCCGTCAGTCGGCAAGACTCACCGGAGGAGAAACACCCCTCTAAAGATGTCAAGCGAAGCACTGGACGAAACGTTAGGAACTGAAGAGTTTCATGGACCACGACCTTACATCCCGCAAGGTTTACCAGAAGATATAACTAGTGTCACAGGAATGGTTCAAAACATAGTCAGTAAGAAGAGTCAGTCTTCTTGTCCTTAAGTCGGCATTGTGCCCTTTGCATTTAATTCCGATGCAATTTTGTGTTTCATCGTCAATACCAAAGTACAAGGGATACAGTAAACCTGAAGTGAAGCATCGGAATCTATAACTAGTGTCACAGGAATGGTTCAAAACATAGACAGTAGGAAGAGTCAGTGTTCTTGTACTTAAGTCGGCATTGTGCCTTTTGTATTGAATTCCGATGCAATTTCTGTATTTCATCGTCAATAAGAAGGTCCAATTGATACAGTAAAACTGAAGTGAAGCATCTCAATCTACAACTAGTTTCACAGGATTGGTTCAAAACATAGACAATAAGAAGAGTCAGTCTTCTTGTACTTAAGTCGGCATTGTGCCTTTTCAATTTAATACCGATGCAATTTCTGTGTTTCATCGTCAATAAGAAGGTCAGAGGGATACAGTAAACCTGAAGTGAAGCATCGGAATCTATAACTAGTGTCACAGGAATGGTTCAAAACATAGTCAGAGAGAAGAGTCAGTCTTCTTGTACTTAATTGGGCATTGTGGTTTTCGTATTTAATTCCGATGCAATTTCTGTGCTTCACCGTCAATAAGAAGGTCAGAGGGGTACAGTAAACCTGAAGTGAAGCATCGGAATCTATAACTAGTGTCACATGAATGGTTCAAACATAGACAGTAAGAAAAGTCAGTCTTCTTGTCCTTAAGTCGGCATTGTGCATTTTGTATTTAATTCCGATGCAATTTCTGTATTTGATCGTCTATAAGAAGGTCCAGGGGATACAGTAAACCTGGAGTGAAGCATCGGAATCTATAACTAGAGTCACAGTAATGGTTCAAAATATAGACAGTAAGAAGAGTCAGTCTTCTTGTACTTAAGTCGGCATTGTGCATTTTGTATTTAATTCCGATGCAATTTCTGTGATTCATCGTCAATAAGAAGTTCCAAGGGATACAGTAAACCTGAAGTGAAGCATCGGACTCTATAACTAGTGTCACAGGAATGGTTCAAAACATAGTCAGTAAGAAGAGTCAGTCTTCTTGTACTTAAGTCGTCATTGTGCCTTTTGTATTTAATTCCGATGCAATTTCTGTGTTTCATCGTCAATTAGAAGGTGCAAGCGATACAGTAAACCGGAAGTGAAGCATCGGAATCAACAAATAGTTTCACACTAATGGTTCAAATCAAATTCAGTAAGAAGAGTCATTCTTCTTGTCCTTAAGTCGGCATTGTGCCTTTTGTATTTAATTCCGATGCAATTTCTGTGTTTCATCGTCAATAACAATGTCCAAGAGATACTGTAAACCTTAAGTGAAGCATCGGAATCTATAACTAGTGTCACAGGAATGGTTCAAATCATTGTCAATAAGAAGAGTCGGTCTTCATGTACTTATGTCGGCATTGTGCCTTTTGTATTTAATTCCGACGCAATTTCTGTGTTTCATCGTCAATAAGAAGGTCCAAGGGATACAGTAAACCTGAAGTGAAGCATCGGAATCTACAACTAGTGTCACAGGATAGGTTCAAAACATAGACAGTAAGAAGAGTCAGTCTTCTTGAACTTAAGTTGTTATTATGCCTTTTCTATTTAATACCGATGCAATTTCTGTGATTCGTCGTCAATACGAAGGTCAGAGGGATACAGTGAACCTGAAGTGAAGCATCGGAAAATATAACTAGTGTCACAGGAATGGTTGAAAACATAGTCAGGAAGAAGAGTCAATCTTCTTGTACTTAATTCGGCATAGTGCCTTTCGTATTGAATTCCGATGCAATTTCTGTGATTCACCGAGAATAACAATGTCAGAGGGATACAGTAAACCTGAAGTGAAGCATCGGAATCTATAACTAGTGTCACAGGGACGGTTCAAAACATAGACAGTAAGATGAGTCAGTATTCTTGTACTTAAGTCGGCATTGTGCTTTTTGTATTTATTTCCGATGCAATTTCTGTGTTTCATCGTCAATAAGAAGGTCCAAGGGATACTGTAAACCTCCAGTGAAACATCGGAATCTATAACTAGTGGCACAGGAATGGTTCAAATCATTGTCAATAAAAATAGTCGGTCTTCATGTACTTAAGTCGGCATTGTGCCTTTTGTATTTAATTCCGATGCAATTTCTGTGTTTCATCGTCAATAAGAAAGTACAAGGGAAACAGTAAACCTGAAGTGAGCATCGGAATCTATAACTAGTGTCACAGGAATGGTTCAAAACATAGACAGTAAGAAGAGTCAGTCTTCTTGTACTTAAGTCGGCATTGTGCCTTTTGTATTTAATTCCGATGCAGTTTCAGTGTTTCATCGTCATTAAGAAGGTCCAAGGGATACAGTAAACCTGAAGTGAAGCATCTGAATCTACAACTAGTGTCACTGGATTGGTTCAAGGCATAGACAATAAGAAGAGTCAGTCTTCTTGTACTTCAGTCGGCATTGTGCCTTTTGTATTTAATTCCGATGCAATTTCTGTGTTACTTCGTCAATAAGAAGGTCACAGGGATACAGTAAACCTGATGTGAAGCTTCGAAATCCATAACTAGTGTCACAGGAATGGTTCAAAGCATAGTCAGTAAGAAGAGACAGTCTTCTTGTACTTAAGTCGGCATTGTGCCTTTTGTATTTGATTCCGATGCAATTTCTGTGTTTCATCGTCAATAAGATGGTCCAAGGGATACAGTAAACCTGGAGGGAAGCATCGGAATCTATAACTAATGTCACAGGGACGGTTCAAAACATAGACAGTAAGATGAGACAGTATTCTTGTACTTAAGTCGGCATTGTGCTTTTTGTATTTATTTCCGATGCAATTTCTGTGTTTCATCGTCAATAAGAAGGTCCAAGGGATACAGTAAACCTCCAGTGAAACATCGGAATCTATAACTAGTGGCACAGGAATGGTTCAAATCATTGTCAATAAAAATAGTCGGTCTTCATGTACTTAAGTCGGCATTGTGCCTTTTGTATTTAATTCCGATGCAATTTCTGTGTTTCAACGTCAATAAGAAAGTACAAGGGAAACAATAAACCTGAAGTGAGCATCGGAATCTATAACTAGTGTCACAGGAATGGTTCAAAACATAGACAGTAGGAAGAGTCAGTCTTCTTGTACTTAAGTCGGCATTGTGCCTTTTGTATTTAATTCCGATGCAGTTTCAGTGTTTCATCGTCAATAAGAAGGTCCAAGGGATACAGTAAACCTGAAGTGAAGCATCTGAATCTACAACTAGTGTAACTGGATTGGTTCAAGGCATAGACAATAAGAAGAGTCAGTCTTCTTGTACTTCAGTCGGCATTGTGCCTTTTCTATTTAATACTGATGCAATTTCTGTGTTTCATCGTCAATAAGAAGGTCAGAGGGATACAGTAAACCTGAAGTGAAGCATCGGAATCTATAACTAGTGTCACAGGAATGGTTTAAAACATAGTCAGTGAGAAGAGTCAGTCTTCTTGCACTTAAGTCGGCATTGTGCCTTTTGAATTTAATTCCGTTGCATTTTCTGTGTTGCATCGTCAATAAGAAGGTCCAAGGGATACAGTAAACCTGAAGTGAAGCATCGGAATCTATAAATAGAGTCACAGTAATGGTTCAAAATATAGACAGTAAGAAGAGTCAGTCTTCTTGTACTTAAGTCGGCATTGTGCATTTTGTATTTAATTCCGATGCAATTTCTGTGACTCAAAGTCAATAAGAAGGTCCAAGGGATACAGTAAACCCGAAGTGAAGCATCGGACTCTATAACTAGTGTCACAGAAATCAATCAAAACATAGACAGTAGGAAGAGTCAGTCTTCTTATACTTAAGTCGGCATTGTGCCTTTTGTATTTAATTCCGATGCAATTTCTGTGTTTCATCGTCAATAAGAAGGTCCAAGGGATACAGGAAACCTAAAGTGAAGCATCGGAATCTATAACTAGTGTCTCAGGAATGGTTCAAATCATAGTCAGTAGGAAGAGTCGGTCTTCATGTACTTGAGTCGGCATTGTGCCTTTTGTATTTAATTGCGATGCAATTTCTGTGTTTCATCGTCAATTAGAAGGTCCAAGGGATACAGTAAACCTGAAGTGAAGCATCTGAATCTACAACTAGTGTCACAGGATTGGTTCAAGGCATAGACAATAAGAAGAGTCAGTCTTCTTGTACTTAAGTCGTCATTGTGCCTTTTGTATTTAATTCCGATGCAATTTCTGTGTTTCATCGTCAATTAGAAGGTGCAAGCGATACAGTAAACCGGAAGTGAAGCATCGGAATCAACAAATAGTTTCACACTAATGGTTCAAATCAAATTCAGTAAGAAGAGTCAGTCTTCTTGTCCTTAAGTCGGCATTGTGCCTTTTGTATTTAATTCCGATGCAATTTCTGTGTTTCATCGTCTATAAGAATGTCCAAGAGATAATGTAAACCTTAAGTGAAGCATCGGAATCTATAACTAGTGTCACAGGAATGGTTCAAATCATTGTCAATAAGAAGAGTCGGTCTTCATGTACTTATGTCGGCATTGTGCCTTTTGTATTTAATTCCGACGCAATTTCTGTGTTTCATCGTCAATAAGAAGGTCCAAGGGATACAGTAAACCTGAAGTGAAGCATCGGAATCTACAACTAGTGTCACAGGATAGGTTCAAAACATAGACATTAGGAAGAGTCAGTCTTCTTGAACTTAAGTTGTTATTATGCCTTTTCTATTTAATACCGATGCAATTTCTGTGATTCGTCGTCAATAAGAAGGTCAGAGGGATACAGTGATCCTGAAGTGAAGCATCGGAATCTATAACTAGTGTCACAGGAATGGTTCAAAACATAGTCAGGAAGAAGAGTCAATCTTCTTGTACTTAATTCGGCATTGTGCCTTTCGTATTGAATTCCGATGCAATTTCTGTGATTCATCGCCAATAACAATGTCAGAGGGATACAGTAAACCTGAAGTGAAGCATCGGAATCTATAACTAGTGTCACAGGAATGTTTCAAATCATAGTCAGTAAGAAGAGTCGGTCTTCATGTACTTAAATCGGCATTGTGCCTTTTGTAATTAATTCCGATGCAATTTCTGTGTTTCATCGTCAATAAGAAGGTCCAAGCGATACAGTAAACCGGAAGTAAAGCATCGGAATCTATAACTAGTGTCACACTAATGGTTCAAAACAAAGTCAGTAAGAAGAGTTAGTCTTCTTATCCTTAAGTCGGCATTGTGCCTTTTATATTTCATTCCGATGCAATTTCTGTGTTTCATCGTCAATAAGAATGTCCAAGGGATACAGTATACCTGAAGTGAAGCATCGGAATCTATAACTAGTGTCACAGGAATGGTTCAAATCATTGTCAATAAGAAGAGTCGGTCTTCATGTACTTAAGTCGGCATTGTGCCTTTTGTATTTAATTCCGATGCAATATCTGTGTTTGATCGTCAATAAGAAGGTCCAAGCGATACAGTAAACCGGAAGTGAAGCATCGGAATCTATAACTAGTGTCACACTAATGGGTCAAAACAAAGTCAGTAAGAAGAGTCAGTCTTCTTATCCTTAAATCGGCATTGTGCCTTTTATATTTAATTCCGATGCAATTTGTGTGTTTCATCGTCAATAAGAAGGTTAGAGGGATACAGTAAACCCGAAGTGAAGTATCGGAATCTATAACTAGTGTCACAGAAATGATTCAAAGCATAGTCAGTAAGAAGAGTCAGTCTTCTTGTACTTAATTGGGCATTGTGGTTTTCGTATTTAATTCCGATGCAATTTCTGTGCTTCACCGTCAATAAGAAGGTCAGAGGGATACAGTAAACCTGAAGTGAAGCATCGGAATCTATAACTAGTGTCACAGGAATGGTTCAAACATAGACAGTAAGAAAAGTCAGTCTTCTTGTCCTTAAGTCGGCATTGTGTATTTTGTATTTAATTCCGATGCAATTTCTGTGTTTGATCGTCTATAAGAAGGTCCAGGGGATACAGTAAACCTGGAGTGAAACATCGGAATCTATAACTAGAGTCACAGTAATGGTTCAAAATATAGACAGTAAGAAGAGTCAGTCTTCTTGTACTTATGTCGGCATTGTGCATTTTGTATTTAATTCCGATGCAATTTCTGTGATTCATCGTCAATAAGAAGGTCCAAGGGATACAGTAAACCTGAAGTGAAGCATCGGACTCTATAACTAGTGTCACAGAAATGGATCAAAACATAGACAGTAGGAAGAGTCAGTCTTCTTATACTTAAGTCGGCATTGTGCCTTTTGTATTTAATTCCGATGCAATTTCTGTGTTTCATCGTCAATAATAAGGTCCAAGGGATACAGTAAACCTAAAGTGAAGCATCGGAATCTATAACTAGTGTCACAGGAATGGTTCAAATCATTGTCAATAAGAAGAGTCGGTCTTCATGTACTTAAGTCGGCATTGTGCCTTTTGTATTTAATTCCGATGCGATTTCTGTGTTTCATCGTCAATTAGAAGGTGCAAGCGATACAGTAAACCGGAAGTGAAGCATCGGAATCTATAACTAGTGTCACAGGAATGGTTCAAATCATTGTCAATAAGAAGAGTCGGTCTTCATGTACTTAAGTCGGCATTGTGCCTTTTGTATTTAATTCCGATGCAATTTCTGTGTTTCATCGTCAATAAGAAGGTCCAAGCGATACAGTAAACCGGAAGTGAAGCATCGGAATCTATAACTAGTGTGACACTAATGGGTCAAAACAAAGTCAGTAAGAAGAGTCAGTCTTCTTATCCTTAAATCGGCATTGTGCCTTTTATATTTAATTCCGATGCAATTTGTGTGTTTCATCGTCAATAAGAAGGTTAGAGGGATACAGTAAACCCGAAGTGAAGTATCGGAATCTATAACTAGTGTCACAGAAATGATTCAAAGCATAGTCAGTAAGAAGAGTAAGTCATCTTGAACTTAATTGGGAATTGTGCCTGTCGTATTTAATTCCGATGCAATTTCTGTGTTTCATCGTCAATAAGAAGGTCAGAGGGATACAGTAAACCTGAAGTGAAGCATCGGAATCTAAAACTAGTGTCACAGGAATGGTTCAAAACATAGACAGTAGGAAGAGTCAGCCTTCTTGTACTTAAGTCGCCATTGCGCCTTTTGTATTTAATTCCGATGCTATTTCTGTGTTACTTCGTCAATAAGAAGGTCACAGGGATACAGTAAACCTGATGTGAAGCTTCGAAATCCATAACTAGTGTCACAGGAATGGTTTAAAGCATAGTCAGTAAGAAGAGACAGTCTTCTTGTACTTAAGCCGGCATTGTGCCTTTTGTATTTGATTCCGATGCAATTTCTGTGTTTCATCGTCAATAAGATGGTCCAAGGGATACAGTAAACCTGGAGTGAAACATCGGAATCTATAACTAGTGTTACAGGGACGGTTCAAAACATAGACAGTAAGATGAGTCAGTATTCTTGTATTTAAGTCGGCATTGTGCTTTTTGTATTTATTTCCGATGCAATTTCTGTGTTTCATCGTCAATAAGAAGGTCCAAGGGATACTGTAAACCTCCAGTGAAACATCGGAATCTATAACTAGTGTCACAGGAATGGTTCAAATCATTGTCAATAAAACAGTCGGTCTTCATGTACTTAAGTCGGCATTGTGCCTTTTGTATTTAATTCCGATGCAATTTCTGTGTTTCATCGTCAATAAGAAAGTACAAGGGAAACAGTAAACCTGAAGTGAGCATCGGAATCTATAACTAGTGTCACAGGAATGGTTCAAAACATAGACAGTAAGAAGAGTCAGTCTTCTTGTACTTAAGTCGGCATTGTGCTTTTGTATTTAATTCCGATGCAGTTTCAGTGTTTCATCGTCAATAAGAAGGTCCAAGGGATACAGTAAACCTGAAGTGAAGCATCTGAATCTACATCTAGTGTCACTGGATTGGTTCAAGGCATAGACAATAAGAAGAGTCAGTCTTCTTGTACTTCAGTCGGCATTGTGCCTTTTTTTTGTAATACTGATGCATTTTCTGTGTTTCATCGTCAATAAGAAGGTCAGAGGGATACACTAAACCTGAAGTGAAGCATCGGAATCTATAACTAGTGTCACAGGAATGGTTCAAAACATAGTCAGAAAGAAGAGTCAGTCTTCTTGTACTTAATTGGGCATTATGCCTTTCGTATTTAATTCCGATGCAATTTCTGCGCTTCACCGTCCATAAGAAGGTCACAGGGATACAGTAAACCTGAAGTGAAGCATTGGAATCTATAACTAGTGTCACAGGAATGGTTCAAACATAGACAGTAAGAAGAGTCAGTCTTCTTGTCCTTAAGTCGACATTGTGCCTATTGTATTTAATTCCGATGTAATTTCTGTGTTTCATCGTCAATAAGAAGGTCCAGGGGATACAGTAAACCGGACGTGAAGCATCGGAATCTATAACTAGTGTCACAGGAATGGTTTAAAACATAGTCAGTAAGAAGAGTCAGTCTTCTTGCACTTAGGTCGGCATTGTGCATTTTGAATTTAATTCCGATGCATTTTCTGTGTTGCATCGTCAATAAGAAGGTCCCAGGGATACAGTAAACCTGAAGCGATGCATCGGAATCTATAACTAGTGTCACAGGAATGGTTCAAACATAGACAGTAAGAAAAGTCAGTCTTCTTGTCCTTAAGTCGGCATTGTGCATTTTGTATTTAATTCCGATGCAATTTCTGTGTTTGATCGTCTATAAGAAGGTCCAGGGGATACAGTAAACCTGGAGTGAAGCATCGGAATCTATAACTAGAGTCACAGAAATGGTTCAAAATATAGACAGTAAGAAGAGTCAGTCTTCTTGTACTTAAGTCGGCATTGTGCATTTTGTATTTAATTCCGATGCAATTTCTGTGATTCAAAGTCAATAAGAAGGTCCAAGGGATACAGTAAACCCGAAGTGAAGCATCGGACTCTATAACTAGTGTCACAGAAATGGATCAAAACATAGACAGCAGGAAGAGTCAGTCTTCTTATACTTAAGTCGGCATTGTGCCTTTTGTATTTAATTCCGATGCAATTTCTGTGTTTCATTGTCAATAAGAAGGTCCAAGGGATACAGTAAACCTAAAGTGAAGCATCGGAATCTATAACTAGTGTCACAGGATTGGTTCAAATCATAGTCAGTAGGAAGAGTCGGTCTTCATGTACTTGAGTCGGCATTGTGCCTTTTGTATTTAATTGCGATGCAATTTCTGTGTTTCATCGTCAATTAGAAGGTCCAAGGGATACAGTAAACCTTAAGTGAAGCATCGGAATCTATAACTAGTGTCACAGGAATGGTTCGAATCATAGACAGCAGGAAGAGTCAATTTTCTTGTACTTAAGTCAGCATTGTGCCTTTTGTATTTAATTCCGATGTTATTTCTGTGTTTCATCGTCAATAAGATAGTCCAAGGTATACAGTAAACCTGAAGTGAAGCATCGGAATATATAACTAGTGTCACAGGAATGGTTCAAAACATAGTCAGTAAGAAGAGTCAGTCTTCTTGTACTTAAGTCGTCAATGTGCCTTTTGTATTTAATTCCGATGCAATTTCTGTGTTTCATCGTCAATTAGACGGTGCAAGCGATACAGTAAACCGAAAGTGAAGCATCGGAATCAACAAATAGTTTCACACTAATGGTTCAAATCAAATTCAGTAAGAAGAGTCAGTCTTCTTGTCCTTAAGTCGGCATTGTGCCTTTTGTATTTAATTCCGATGCAATTTCTGTGTTTCATCGTCAATAAGAAGGTCCAAGGGATACAGTAAACCTGAAGTGAAGCATCGGAATCTACAACTATTGTCACAGGATAGGTTCAAAACATAGACATTAAGAAGAGTCAGTCTTCTTGAACTTAAGTTGTTATTATGCCTTTTCTATTTAATACCGATGCAATTTCTGTGATTCGTCGTCAATAAGAAGGTCAGAGGGATACAGTGAACCTGAAGTGAAGCATCGGAATCTATAACTAGTGTCACAGGAATGGTTCAAAACATAGTCAGGAAGAAGAGTCAATCTTCTTGTACTTAATTGGGCATTGTGCCTTTCGTATTGAATTCCGATGCAATTTCTGTGATTCATCGCCAATAACAATGTCAGAGGGATACAGTAAACCTGAAGTGAAGCATCGGAATCTATAACTAGTGTCACAGGAATGGTTCAAATCATAGTCAGTAAGAAGAGTCGGTCTTCATGTACTTAAATCGGCATTGTGCCTTTTGTAATTAATTCCGATGCAATTTCTGTGTTTCATCGTCAATAAGAAGGCCCAAGCGATACAGTAAACCGGAAGTAAAGCATCGGAATCTATAACTAGTGTCACACTAATGGTTCAAAACAAAGTCAGTAAGAAGAGTTAGTCTTCTTATCCTTAAGTCGGCATTGTGCCTTTTATATTTAATTCCGATGCAATTTCTGTGTTTCATCGTCAATAAGAATGTCCAAGGGATACAGTATACCTGAAGTGAAGCATCGGAATCTATAACTAGTGTCACAGGAATGGTTCAAATCATTGTCAATAAGAAGATTCGGTCTTCATGTACTTAAGTCGGCATTGTGCCTTTTGTAATTAATTCCGATGCAATATCTGTGTTTCATCGTCAATAAGAAGGTCCAAGCGATACAGTAAACCGGAAGTGAAGCATCGGAATCTATAACTAGTGTCACACTAATGGGTCAAAACAAAGTCAGTAAGAAGAGTCAGTCTTCTTATCCTTAAATCGGCATTGTGCCTTTTATATTTAATTCCGATGCAATTTGTGTATTTCATCGTCAATAAGAAGGTTAGAGGGATACAGTAAACCCGAAGTGAAGCATCGGAATCTATAACTAGTGTCACAGAAATGATTCAAAGCATAGTCAGTAAGAAGAGTCAGTCTTCTTGTACTAAATTGGGCATTGTGGTTTTCGTATTTAATTCCGATGCAATTTCTGTGCTTCACCGTCAATAAGAAGGTCAGAGGGATACAGTAATCCTGAAGTGAAGCATCGGAATCTACAACTAGTGTCACAGGAATGGTTCAAACATAGACAGTAAGAAAAGTCAGTCTTCTTGTCCTTAAGTCGGCATTGTGTATTTTGTATTTAATTCCGATGCAATTTCTGTGTTTGATCGTCTGTAAGAAGGTCCAGGGGATACAGTAAACCTGGAGTGAAACATCGGAATCTATAACTAGAGTCACAGTAATGGTTCAAAATATAGACAGTAAGAAGAGTCAGTCTTCTTGTACTTAAGTCGGCATTGTGCATTTTGTATTTAATTCCGATGCAATTTCTGTGATTCATCGTCAATAAGAAGGTCCAAGGGATACAGTAAACCTTAAGTGAAGCATCGGACTCTATAACTAGTGTCACAGAAATGGATCAAAACATAGACAGTAGGAAGAGTCAGTCTTCTTATACTTAAGTCGGCATTGTGCCTTTTGTATTTAATTCCGATGCAATTTCTGTGTTTCATCGTCAATAATAAGGTCCAAGGGATACAGTAAACCTAAAGTGAAGCATCGGAATCTATAACTAGTGTCACAGGAATGGTTCAAATCATAGTCAGTAGGAAGAGTCGGTCTTCATGTACTTGAGTCGGCATTGTGCCTTTTGTATTTAATTGCGATGCAATTTCTGTGTTTCATCGTCAATTAGAAGGTCCAAGGGAGACAGTAAACCTTAAGTGAAGCATCGGAATCTATAACTAGTGTCACAGGAATGGTTCAAATCATAGACAGCAGGAAGAGTCAATTTTCTTGTACTTAAGTCAGCATTGTGCCTTTTGTATTTAATTCCGATGCAATTTCTGTGTTTTATCGTCAATAAGATAGTCCAAGGTATACAGTAAACCTGAAGTGAAGCATCGGAATCTGTAACTAGTGTCACAGGAATGGTTCAAAACATAGTCAGTCAGAAGAGTCAGTCTTCTTGTACTTAAGTCGTCATTGTGCCTTTTGTATTTAATTCCGATGCGATTTCTGTGTTTCATCGTCAATTAGAAGGTGCAAGCGATACAGTAAACCGGAAGTGAAGCATCGGAATCAACAAATAGTTTCACACTAATGGTTCAAATCAAATTCAGTAAGAAGAGTCAGTCTACTTGTCCTTAAGTCGGCATTGTGCCTTTTGTTTTTAATTCCGATGCAATTTCTGTGTTTCATCGTCAATAAGAATGTCCAAGGGATACTGTAAACCTTACGTGAAGCATCGGAATCTATAACTAGTGTCACACTAATGGGTCAAAACATAGTCAGTGAGAAGAGTCAGTCTTCTTATCCTTAAATCGGCATTGTGCCTTTTATATTTAATTCCGATGCAATTTGTGTGTTTCATCGTCAATAAGAAGGTTAGAGGGATACAGTAAACCCGAAGTGAAGTATCGGAATCTATAACTAGTGTCACAGAAATGATTCAAAGCATAGTCAGTAAGAAGAGTAAATCATCTTGAACTTAAGTGGGCATTGTGCCTGTCGTATTTAATTCCGATGCAATTTCTGTGTTTCATCGTCAATAAGAAGGTCAGAGGGATACAGTAAACCTGAAGTGAAGCATCGATATCTAAAACTAGTGTCACAGGAATGGTTCAAAACATAGACAGTAGGAAGAGTCAGCCTTCTTGTACTTAAGTCGCCATTGCGCCTTTTGTATTTAATTCCGATGCAATTTCTGTGTTTCTTCGTCAATAAGAAGGTCACAGGGATACAGTAAACCTGATGTGAAGCTTCGAAATCCATAACTAGTGTCACAGGAATGGTTCAAAGCATAGTCAGTAAGAAGAGACAGTCTTCTTGTACTTAAGTCGGCATTGTGCCTTTTGTATTTGATTCCGATGCAATTTCTGTGTTTCATCGTCAATAAGATGGTCCAAGGGATACAGTAAACCTGGAGTGAAGCATCGGAATTTATAACTAGTGTCACAGGGACGGTTCAAAACATAGACAGTAAGATGAGTCAGTATTCTTGTACTTAAGTCGGCATTGTGCTTTTTGTATTTATTTCCGATGCAATTTCTGTGTTTCATCGTCAATAAGAAGGTCCAAGGGATACTGTAAACCTCCAGTGTAACATCGGAATCTATAACTAGTGTCACAGGAATGGTTCAAATCATTGTCAATAAAAATAGTCGGTCTTCATGTACTTAAGTCGGCATTGTGCCTTTTGTATTTAATTCCGATGCAATTTCTGTGTTTCATCGTCAATAAGAAAGTACAAGGGAAACAGTAAACCTGAAGTGAGCATCGGAATCTATAACTAGTGTCACAGGAATGGTTCAAAACATAGACAGTAAGAGGAGTCAGTCTTCTTGTACTTCAGTCGGCATTGTGCCTTTTCTATTTAATACTGATGCAATTTCTGTGTTTCATCGTCAATAAGAAGGTCAGAGGGATACAGTAAACCAGAAGTGAAGCATCGGAATCTATAACTAGTGTCACAGGAATGGTTCAAAACATAGTCAGAAAGAAGAGTCAGTCTTCTTGTACTTAATTGGGCATTGTGCCTTTCGTATTTAATTCCGATGCAATTTCTGCGCTTCACCGTCAATAAGAAGGTCACAGGGATACAGTAAACCTGAAGTGAAGCTTTGGAATCTATAACTAGTGTCACAGGAATGGTTCAAACATAGACAGTAAGAAGAGTCAGTCTTCTTGTCCTTAAGTCGGCATTGTGCCTTTTGTATTTAATTCCGATGCAATTTCTGTGTTTCATCGTCAATAAGAA
Source organism: Schistocerca piceifrons (assembly GCF_021461385.2). NCBI lineage: Eukaryota > Metazoa > Arthropoda > Insecta > Orthoptera > Acrididae > Schistocerca > Schistocerca piceifrons. The sequence continues at coordinate 152,848 of NW_025728433.1, forward strand.
GGTCCAGGGCATACAGTAAACCTGGAGTGAAGCATCGGAATCTATAACTAGAGTCACAGTAATGGTTCAAAATATAGACAGTAAGAAGAGTCAGTCTTCTTGTACTTAAGTCGGCATTGTGCATTTTGTATTTAATTCCGATGCAATTTCTGTGATTCATCGTCAATAAGAAGGTCCAAGGGATACAGTAACCCTGAAGTGAAGCATCGGACTCTATAACTAGTGTCAAAGAAATGGATCAAAACATAGACAGTAGGAAGAGTCAGTCTTGTTATACTTAAGTCGGCATTGTGCCTTTTGTATTTAATTCCGATGCAATTTCTGTGTTTCATCGTCAATAAGAAGGTCCAAGGGATACAGTAAACCTAAAGTGAAGCATCGGAATCTATAACTAGTGTCACAGGAATGGTTCAAATCATTGACAGCAGGAAGAGTCCATTTTCTTGTACTTAAGTCAGCGTTGTGTCTTTTGTATTTAATTCCGATGCAATTTCTGTGTTTCATCGTCAATAAGATAGTCCAAGGTATACAGTAAACCTGAAGTGAAGCATCGGAATCTATAACTAGTGTCACAGGAATGGTTCAAAACATAGTCAGTAAGAAGAGTCAGTCTTCTTGTACTTAAGTCGTCATTGTGCCTTTTGTATTTAATTCCGATGCAATTTCTGTGTTTCATCGCCAATTAGAAGGTGCAAGCGATACAGTAAACCGGAAGTGAAATATCGGAATCAACAAATAGTTTCACACTAATGGTTCAAATCAAATTCAGTAAGAAGAGTCAGTCTTCTTGTCCTTAAGTCGGCATTGTGCCTTTTGTATTTAATTCCGATTCAATTTCTGTGTTTCATCGTCAATAAGAATGTCCAAGGGATACTGTAAACCTTAAGTGAAGCATCGGAATCTATAACTAGTGTCACAGGAATGGTTCAAATCATTGTCAATAAGAAGAGTCGGTCTTCATGTACTTATGTCGGCATTGTGCCTTTTGTATTTAATTCCGACGCAATTTCTGTGTTTCATCGTCAATAAGAAGGTCCAAGGGATACAGTAAACCTGAGGTGAAGCATCGGAATCTACAACTAGTGTCACAGGATAGGTTCAAAACATAGACAGTAAGAAGAGTCAGTCTTCTTGAACTTAAGTTGTTATTATGCCTTTTCTATTTAATACCGATGCAATTTCTGTGATTCGTCGTCAATAAGAAGGTCAGAGGGATACAGTGAACCTGAAGTGAAGCATCGGAATCTATAACTAGTGTCACAGGAATGGTTCAAAACATAGTCAGGAAGAAGAGTCAATCTTCTTGTACTTAATTCGGCATTGTGCCTCTCGTATTGAATTCCGATGCAATTTCTGTGATTCACCGCCAATAACAATGTCAGAGGGATACAGTAAACCTGAAGTGAAGCATCGGAATCTATAACTAGTGTCACAGGAATGGTTCAAATCATAGTCAGTAGGAAGAGTCGGTCTTCATGTACTGAAATCGGCATTGTGCATTTTGTATTAAATTCCGATGCAATTTCTGTGTTTCATCGTCAATAAGAAGGTCCAAAGGATACAGTATACCTGAAGTGAAGCATCGGAATCTATAACTAGTGTCACAGGAATGGTTCAAATCGTTGTCAATAAGAAAAGTCGGTCTTCATGTACTTAAGTCGGCATTGTGCCTTTTGTATTTAATTCCGATGCAATTTCTGTCTTTCATCGTCAATAAGAAGGTCCAAGCGATACAGTAAACCGGAAGTGAAGCATCGGAATCTATAACTAGTGTCACACTAATGGGTCAAAGCAAAGTCAGTAAGAAGAGTCAGTCTTCTTATCCTTAAATCGGCATTGTGCCTTTTATCTTTAATTCCGATGCAATTTGTGTGTTTCATCGTCAATAAGAAGGTTAGAGGGATACAGTAAACCCGAAGTGAAGTATCGGAATCTATAACTAGTGTCACAGAAATGATTCAAAGCATAGTCGGTAAGAAGAGTAAGTCATCTTGAACTTAATTGGGCATTGGGCCTGTCGTATTTAATTCCGATGCAATTTCTGTGTTTCATCGTCAATAAGAAGGTCAGATAGATACAGTAAACCTGAAGTGAAGCATCGGAATCTTAAACTAGTGTCACAGGAATGGTTCAAAACATAGACAGTAGGAAGAGTCAGCCTTCTTGTACTTAAGTCGCCATTGCGCCTTTTGAATTTAATTCCGATGCAATTTCTGTGTTTCGTCGTCAATAAGAAGGTCACAGGGATACAGTAAACCTGATGTGAAGCTTCGAAATCCATAACTAGTGTCACAGGAATGGTTCAAAGCATAGTCAGTAAGAAGAGACAGTCTTCTTGTACTTAAGTCGGCATTGTGCATTTTGTATTTGATTCCGATGCAATTTCTGTGTTTCATCGTCAATAAGATGGTCCAAGGGATACAGTAAACCTGGAGTGAAGCATCGGAATTTATAACTAGAGTCACAGGGACGGTTCAAAACATAGAGAGTAAGATGAGTCAGTATTCTTGTACTTAAGTCGGCATTGTGCTTTTTGTATTTATTTCCGATGCAATTTCTGTGTTTCATCGTCAATAAGAAGGTCCAAGGGATACTGTAAACCTCCAGTGAAACATCGGAATCTATAACTAGTGTCACAGGAATGGTTCAAATCATTGTCAATAAAAATAGTCGGTCTTCATGTACTTAAGTCGGCATTGTGCCTTTGGTATTTAATTCCGATGCATTTTCTGTGTTTCATCGTCAATAAGAAAGTACAAGGGAAACAGTAAACCTGAAGTGAGAATCGGAATCTATAACTAGTGTCACAGGAATGGTTCAAAACATAGACAGTAAGAAGAGTCAGTCTTCTTGTACTTAAGTCGGCATTGTGCCTTTTGTATTTAATTCCGATGCAGTTTCAGTGTTTGATCGTCAATAAGAAGGTCCAAGGGATACAGTAAACCTGAAGTGAAGCATCTGAATCTACAACTAGTGTCACAGGATTGGTTCAAGGCATAGACAATAAGAAGAGTCAGTCTTCTTGTACTTCAGTCGGCATTGTGCCTTTTCTATTTAATACTGATGCAATTTCTGTGTTTCATCGTCAATAAGAAGGTCCAGGGGATACAGTAAACCTGGAGTGAAGCATCGGAATCTATAACTAGAGTCACAGTAATGGTTCAAAATATAGACAGTAAGAAGAGTCAGTCTTCTTGTACTTAAGTCGGCATTGTGCATTTTGTATATAATTCCGATGCAATTTCTGTGATTCATCGTCAATAAGAAGGTCCAAGGGATACAGTAAACCTGAAGTGAAGCATCGGACTCTATAACTAGTGTCACAGAAATGGATCAAAACATAGACAGTAGGAAGAGTCAGTCTTCTTATACTTAAGTCGGCATTGTGCCTTTTGTATTTAATTCCGATGCAATTTCTGTGTTTCATCGTCAATAAGAAGGTCCAAGGGATACAGTAAACCTAAAGTGAAGCATCGGAATCTATAACTAGTGTCACAGGAATGGTTCAAATCATAGTCAGTAGGAAGAGTCGGTCTTCATGTACTTGAGTCGGCATTGTGCCTTTTGTATTTAATTGCAATGCAATTTCTGTGTTTCATCGTCAATTAGAAGGTCCAAGGGATACAGTAAACCTTACGTGAAGCATCGGAATCTATAACTAGTGTCACAGGAATGGTTCAAATCATAGACAGCAGGAAGAGTCAATTTTCTTGTACTTAAGTCAGCATTGTGCCTTTTGTATTTAATTCCGATGCAATTTCTGTGTTTCATCGTCAATAAGATAGTCCAAGGTATACAGTAAACCTGAAGTGAAGCATCGGAATCTATAACTAGTGTCACAGGAATGGTTCAAAACATAGTCAGTAAGAAGAGTCAGTCTTCTTGTACTTAAGTCGTTATTGTGCCTTTTGTATTTAATTCCGATGCAATTTCTGTGTTTCATCGTCAATTAGAAGGTGCAAGCGATACAGTAAACCGGAAGTGAAGCATCGGAATCAACAAATAGTTTCACACTAATGGTTCAAATCAAATTCAGTAAGAAGAGTCAGTCTTCTTGTCCTTAAGTCGGCATTGTGCCTTTTGTATTTAATTCCGACGCAATTTCTGTGTTTCATCGTCAATAAGAAGGTCCAAGGGATACAGTAAACCTGAAGTGAAGCATCGGAATCTACAACTAGTGTCACAGGATAGGTTCAAAACATAGACAGTAAGAAGAGTCAGTCTTCTTGAACTTAAGTTGTTATTATGCCTTTTCTATTTAATACCGATGCAATTTCTGTGATTCGTCGTCAATAAGAAGGTCAGAGGGATACAGTGAACCTGAAGTGAAGCATCGGAATCTATAACTAGTGTCACAGGAATGGTTCAAAACATAGTCAGGAAGAAGAGTCAATCTTCTTGTACTTAATTCGGCATTGTGCCTTTCGTATTGAATTCCGATGCAATTTCTGTGATTCACCGCCAATAACAATGTCAGAGGGATACAGTAAACCTGAAGTGAAGCATCGGAATCTATAACTAGTGTCACAGGAATGGTTCAAATCATAGTCAGTAGGAAGAGTCGGTCTTCATGTACTTAAATCGGCATTGTGCCTTTTGTATTAAATTCCGATGCAATTTCTGTGTTTCTTCGTCAATAAGAAGGTCCAAGGGATACAGTATACCTGAAGTGAAGCATCGGAATCTATAACTAGTGTCACAGGAATGGTTGAAATCGTTGTCAATAAGAAGAGTCGGTCTTCATGTACTTAAGTCGGCATAGTGCCTTTTGTATTTAATTCCGATGCAATTTCTGTGTTTCATCGTCAATAAGAAGGTCCAAGCGATACAGTAAACCGGAAGTGAAGCATCCGAATCTATAACTAGTGTCACACTAATGGGTCAAAACAAAGTCAGTAAGAAGAGTCAGTCTTCTTATCCTTAAATCGGCATTGTGCCTTTTATATTTAATTCCGATGCAATTTGTGTGTTTCATCGTCAATAAGAAGGTTAGAGGGATACAGTAAACCCGAAGTGAAGTATCGGAATCTATAACTAGTGTCACAGAAATGATTCAAAGCATAGTCAGTAAGAAGAGTAAGTCATCTTGAACTTAATTGGGCATTGTGCCTGTCGTATTTAATTCCGATGCAATTTCTGTGTTTCATCGTCAATAAGAAGGTCAGAGGGATACAGTAAACCTGAAGTGAAGCATCTGAATCTAAAACTAGTGTCACAGGAATGGTTCAAAACATAGACAGTAGGAAGAGTCAGCCTTCTTGTACTTAAGTCGCCATTGCGCCTTTTGTATTTAATTCCGATGCAATTTCTGTGTTTCTTCGTCAATAAGAGGGTCACAGGGATACAGTAAACCTGATGTGAAGCTTCGAAATCCATAACTAGTGTCACAGGAATGGTTCAAAGGATAGTCAGTAAGAAGAGACAGTCTACTTGTACTTAAGTCGGCATTGTGCCTTTTGTATTTGATTCCGATGCAATTTCTGTGTTTCATCGTCAATAAGATGGTCCAAGGGATACAGTAAACCTGGAGTGAAGCATCGGAATCCATAACTAGTGTCACAGGGACGGTTCAAAACATAGACAATAAGATGAGTCACTATTCTTGTACTTAAGTCTTCATTGTGCTTTTTGTATTTATTTTCGATGATATTTCTGTGTTTCATCGTCAATAAGAAGGTCCAAGGGATACTGTAAATCTCCAGTGAAACATCGGAATCTATAACTAGTGTCACAGGAATGGTTCAAATCATTGTCAATAAAAATAGTCGGTCTTCATGTACTTAAGTCGGCATTGTGCCTTTTGTATTTAATTCCGATGCAATTTCTGTGTTTCATCGTCAATAAGAAAGTACAAGGGAAACAGTAAACCTGAAGTGAGCATCGGAAACTATAACTAGTGTCACAGGAATGGTTCAAAACATAGACCGTAAGAAGAGTCAGTCTTCTTGTACTTAAGTCGGCATTGTGCCTTTTGTGTTTAATTCCGATGCAGTTTCAGTGTTTCATCGTCAATAAGAAGGTCCAAGGGATACAGTAAACCTGAAGTGAAGCATCGGAATCTATAACTAGTGTCACAGGAATGGTTCAAAACATAGTCAGAAAGAAGAGTCAGTCTTTTTGTACTTAATTGGGCATTGTGCCTTTCGTATTTAATTCCGATGCAATTTCTGCGCTTCACCGTCAATAAGAAGGTCACAGGGATACAGTAAACCTGAAGCGATGCATCGGAATCTATAACTAGTGTCACTGGAATGGTTCAAAATATCGACAGTAAGAAGAGTCAGTCTTCTTGTACTTTAGTCGGCAGTGTGCCTTTTGTATTTAATTCCGATGTAATTTCTGTGATTCATCGTCAATAAGAAGGTCCAAGGGATACAGTAAAACTGAAGTGAAGCATCGGACTCTATAACTAGTGTCACAGAAATGGATCAAAACATAGACAGTAGGAAGAGTCTGTCTTCTTATACTTAAGTCGGCATTGTGCCTTTTGTATTTAATTCCGATGCAATTTCTGTGTTTCATCGTCAATAAGAAGGTCCAACGGAAACAGTAAACCTGAAGTAAAGCTTCGGAATCTATAACTAGTGTTACAGGAATGGTTCAAAACATAGACAGTACGAAGAGTCAGTCTTCTTGTACTTAAGTCAGCATTGTGCCTTTTGTATTTCATTCCGATGCAATTTCTGTGTTTCATCGTCAATAAGAAGGTCAGATGGATACAGTAAACCTGAAGTGAAGCATCGGAATCCAAAACTAGTGTCACAGGAATGGTTCAAAACATAGACATTAGGAAGAACCAGTCATCTTGTACGTAAGTCGGCGTTGTGCCTTTTGTATTTATTTCCGATGCAATTTCTGTGTTTCATCGTCGATAAGAAGGTCCAAGGGACACAGTAAACCTGGAGTGAAGCATCGGAATCTATAACTAGTGTCACAGGAATGGTTTAAAACATAGACGGTAAGAAGAGTCAAACTTCATGTACTTAAGTCGACATTGTGCCTTTTGTATTTAATTCCAATGCAATTTCTGTGTTTCTTCGTCAATAAGAATGTCAGAGGGATACAATAAACCAGAAGTGAAGCATCGGAATCTATAACTAGTGTCAGAGGAATGGTTCAAAGCATAGACAGTACGAAGAGTCTGTCTTCATGTACATAAGTCGGCATTGTGGATATTGTATTTATTTCCGATGCAATTTCTGTGTTTCATCGTCAATAAGAAGGTCAGAGGGATACTGTAAACCTGAAGTGAAGCATCGCAATCTATAACTAGTGTCACAGGAATGGTTTAAATCATAGTCAGTAAGAAGAGTAAGTCTTTTTGTACTTAAGTAGGCATTGTGCCTTTTGTATTTAATTCCGATGCAATTTCTGTGTTTCATCGTCAATAAGAAGGTCACAGGGATACAGTAAACCTGAAGTGAAGCATCGGAATCTATAACTAGTGTCACAGGAATGGTTTAAATCATAGTCAGTAAGAAGAGTAAGTCTTCTTGTCCTTAAGTCGGCATTTTGCCTTTTGTATTTAATTCTGATGCAATTGCTGTGTTTCATCGTCAATAAGAATGTCCAACGGATACAGTAAACCTGAACTGATGCATCGGAATCTACAACTAGTGTCACAGGAATTGTTCAATTCATAGTCAGTAAGAAGAGTCAGTCTTCTTGTACTTAAGTCAGCATTTTGCCTTTTCTATTTAATTCCGATGCAATTTCTGTGTTTCATCGTCAATAACAAGGTCCAAGGGATACAATAAACCTGGAGTGAAGCATCGGAATCTATAACTAGTGTCACAGAAATGGTTCAAAACATAGACAGTAGGATGAGTCAGTTTTCTTGTACTTATGTAGGCATTGTGCCATATGTATTTAATTCCGATGCAACTTCTGTGTTTCATCGGCAATAAGGTCAGAGGGATACAGTAAACCTGAAGTGAAGCATCGGAATCTATAAGTAGTGTCACAGAAATGGTTCAAAACATAGACAGTAGGAAGAGTAAGTCTTCTTGTACTTTAGTAGGCATTGTGCCTGTTGTATTTAATTCCGATGCAATTTCTGTGTTTCATCGTCAATAAGAAGGTCACGGGATACAGTAAACCTGAAGTGAAGCATCGGAATCCATAACTAGTGTCACAGGAATGGTTCAAAACATAGTCAGTAAGAAGAGACAGTCTTCTTGTACTTAAGTCGGCATTTTGCCTTTTGTATTGAATTCCGATGCAATTTCTGTGTTTCATCGTCAATAAGATGGTCCACGAGATACAGTAAACCTGGAGTGAAGCATCGGAATCTATAACTAGTGTCACAGGGACGGTTCAAAACATAGACAGTAAGATGAGTCAGTATTCTTGTACTTAAGTCGGCATTGTGCTTTTTGTATTTATTTCCGATGCAATTTCTGTGTTTCATCGTCAATAAGAAGGTCCTAAGGATACTGTAAACCTTTAGTGAAGCATCGGAATCCATAACTAGTGTCACAGGAATGGTTCAAGTAATTGTCAATAAGAAGTGTCGGTCTTCATGTACTTAAGTCGGCATTGTGCCTTTTGTATTTAATTCCGATGCAATTTCTGAGTTTCATCGCCAATAAGAAAGTCAGAGGGATACAGTAAACCTGAAGTGAGGCATCGGAATCCAAAACTAGTGTCACAGGAATGGTTCAAAACATAGACAGTAGGAAGAACCAGTCTTCTTGTACGTAAGTCGGCATTGTGCCTTTTGTATTTAATTCTGATGCAATTTCTGTGTTTCATCGTCAATAAGACGGTCCAAGGTATACAGTAAACCTGAAGTGAAGCATCGGAATCTATAACTAGTTTCACAGGAATGGTTCAATACATAGTCAGTAAGAAGAGTCAGTCTTCTTGTACTTAAGTCGGCATTGTGCCTTTTCTATTTAATTCCGATGCAATATCTGTGTTTCATCGTCAATACGAAGGCCCAAGGGATACAGTAAACCTGGAGTGAAGCATCGGAATCTATAACTAGTGTCACAGGAATGGTTCTAAACAACGTCAGTAAGAAGAGTCAGTCTTCTTGTCCTTAAGTCGGCATTTTGCCTTTTGTATTTAATTCCGATGCAATTTCTGTGTTTCATCGTCAATAAGAATGTCCAACGGATACAGTAAACCTGAACTGAAGCATCGGAATATATAACTAGTGTCATAGGAATTGTTCAATTCATAGTCAGTAAGAAGAGTCAGTCTTCTTGTCCTTAAGTCGGCATTTTGCCTTTTGTATTTAATTCCGATGCAATTGCTGTGTTTCATCGCCAATAAGAATGTCCAACGGATACAGTAAAACTGAACTGAAGCATCGGAATCTATAACTAGTGTCACAGAAGTGGTTCAAAACATAGTCAGTAGAAGAGTCAGTCTTCGTGTACTTAAGTCGGCATTGCGCCTTTTGTATTTAATTCCGATGCAATTTCTGTGTTTCATCGTCAATAAGAATGTCCAAGGGAAACAGTAAACCTGAGGTGAAGCATCGGAATCTATAACTAGTGTCACAGGAATGGTTCAAAACATAGTCAGTAAGAAGAGTCAATCTTCTTGTCCTTAAGTCGGCATTGCGCCTTTTGTATTTAATTCCGATGCAATTTCTGTGTTTCATCGGCAATAAGGTCAGAGGGATACAGTAAACCTGAAGTGAAGCATCGGAATCTATAACTAGTGTCAAAGGAATGGTTCAAAACATAGACAGTAAGAAGAGTCAGTCTTCTTGTACTTAAGTAGGCATTGTGCCTTTTGTATTTAATTCCGATGCAATTTCTGTGTTTCATCGTCAATAGGAAGGTCTGAGGGATACAGTAAACCTGAAGTGAAGCATCGGAATCTAAAACTAGTGTCACAGGAATGGTTCAAAACATAGACAGTAGGAAGAGTGTGGCTTCTTGTACTTAAGTCGCCATTGTGCCTTTTGTATTTAATTCCGATGCAATTTCTGTGTTTCATCGTCAATAAGAAGGTCACAGGGATACAGTAAACCTGAAGTGAAGCATCGGAATCTGTAACTAGTGTCACAGGAATGGTTCAAAGCATAGTCAGTAAGAAGAGACAGTCTTCTTGTACTTAAGTCGGCATTGTGCCTTTTGTATTTAATTCCGATGCAATTTCTGTGTTTCATCGTCAGTAAGATGGTCCAAAGGATACAGTAAACCTGGAGTGAAGCCTCGGAATCTATAACAAGTGTCACAGGGACGGTTCAAAACATAGACAGTAAGGTGTGTCAGTATTCTTGTACTTCAGTCGGCATTGTGCTTTTTGTATTTAATTCCGATGCAATTTCTGTGTTTCATCGTCAATAAGAAGGTCCAAGGGATACAGTATACCTGAAGTGAAGCATCGGAATCTATAACTAGTGTCACAGGAATGGTTCAAATCGTTGTCAATAAGAAGAGTCGGTCTTCATGTACTTAAGTCGGCATTGTGCCTTTTGTATTTAATTCCGATGCAATTTCTGTGTTTCATCGTCAATAAGAAGGTCCAAGCGATACAGTAAACCGGAAGTGAAGCATCCGAATCTATAACTAGTGTCACACTAATGGGTCAAAACAAAGTCAGTAAGAAGAGTCAGTCTTCTTATCCTTAAATCGGCATTGTGCCTTTTATATTTAATTCCGATGCAATTTGTGTGTTTCATCGTCAATAAGAAGGTTAGAGGGATACAGTAAACCCGAAGTGAAGTATCGGAATCTATAACTAGTGTCACAGAAATGATTCAAAGCATTGTCAGTATGAAGAGTAAGTCATCTTGAACTTAATTGGGCATTGTGCCTGTCGTATTTAATTCCGATGCAATTTCTGTGTTTCATCGTCAATAAGAAGGTCAAGGGGTACAGTAAACCTGAAGTGAAGCATCGGAATCTAAAACTAGTGTCACAGGAATGGTTCAAAACATAGACAGTAGGAAGAGTCAGCCTTCTTGTACTTAAGTCGCCATTGCGCCTTTTGTATTTAATTCCGAGGCAATTTCTGTGTTTCTTCGTCAATAAGAGGGTCACAGGGATACAGTAAACCTGATGTGAAGCTACGAAATCCATAACTAGTGTCACAGGAATGGTTCAAAGCATAGTCAGTAAGAAGAGACAGTCTACTTGTACTTAAGTCGGCATTGTGCCTTTTGTATTTGATTCCGATGCAATTTCTGTGTTTCATCGTCAATAAGATGGTCCAAGGGATACAGTAAACCTGGAGTGAAGCATCGGAATCCATAACTAGTGTCACAGGGACGGTTCAAAACATAGACAATAAGATGAGTCAGTATTCTTGTACTTAAGTCGGCATTTTGCTTTTTGTATTTATTTTAGATGAAATTTCTGTGTTTCATCGTCAATAAGAAGGTCCAAGCGATAGTGTAAACCTCCAGTGAAACATCGGAATCTATAACTAGTGTCACAGGAATGGTTCAAATCATTGTCAATAAAAATAGTCGGTCTTCATGTACTTAAGTCGGCATTATGCCTTTTGTATTTAATTCCGATGCAATTTCTGTGTTTCATCGTCAATAAGAAAGTACAAGGGAAACAGTAAACCTGAAGTGAGCATCGGAAACTATAACTAGTGTCACAGGAATGGTTCAAAACATAGACAGTAAGAAGAGTCAGTCTTCTTGTACTTAAGTCGGCATTGTGCCTTTTGTATTTAATTCCGATGCAGTTTCAGTGTTTCATCGTCAATAAGAAGGTCCAAGGGATACAGTAAACCTGAAGTGAAACATCTGAATCTACAACTAGTGTCACAGGATTGGTTCAAGGCATAGACAATAAGAAGAGTCAGTCTTCTTGTACTTCAGTCGGCATTGTGCCTTTTCTATTTAATACTGATGCAATTTCTGTGTTTCATCGTCAATAAGAAGGTCAGAGGGATACAGTAAACCTGAAGTGAAGCATCGGAATCTATAACTAGTGTCACAGGAATGGTTCAAAACATAGTCAGAAAGAAGAGTCAGTCTTCTTGTACTTAATTGGGCATTGTGCCTTTCGTATTTAATTCCGATGCAATTTCTGCGCTTCACCGTCAATAAGAAGGTCACAGGGATACAGTAAACCTGAAGCGATGCATCGGAATCTATAACTAGTGTCACTGGAATGGTTCAAAATATAGACAGTAAGAAGAGTCAGCCTTCTTGTACTTAAGTCGGCAGTGTGCCTTTTGTATTTAATTCCGATGCAATTTCTGTGATTCATCGTCAATAAGAAGGTCCAAGGGATACAGTAAAACTGAAGTGAAGCATCGGACTGTATAACTAGTGTCACAGAAATGGATCAAAACATAGACAGTAGGAAGAGTCTGTCTTCTTATACTTAAGTCGACATTGTGCTTTTTGTATTTAATTCCGATGCAATTTCTGTGTTTCATCGACAATAAGAAGGTCCAACGGAAACAGTAAACCTGAAGTAAAGCTTCGGAATCTATAACTAGTGTCACAGGAATGGTTCAAAACATAGACAGTACGATGAGTCAGTCATCATGTACATAAGTCGGCATTGTGGCTTTTGTATTTAATTCCGATGCAATATCTGTGTTTCATCGTCAATAAGAAGGTCAGAGGGGTACAGTAAACCTGAAGTGAAGCATCGGAATCTATAACTAGTGTCACAGGAATGGTTCAAAACATAGTCAGTAAGAGGAGTCAGTCTTCTTGTCCTTAAGTCGGCATTGTGCTTTTGTATTTAATTCCGATGCAATTTCTGTGATTCATCGGCAATAAGGTCAGAGGGATACAGTAAACCTGAAGTGAAGCATAGGAATCTATAACTAGTGTCACAGCAATGGTTCAAAACATAGACAGTAGGAGGAGTCAGTCTTCTTGTACTTAAGTCGGCATTGTGCCTTTTGTATTTCATTCCGATGCAATTTCTGTGTTTCATCGTCAATAAGAAGGTCAGATAGATACAGTAAACCTGAAGTGAAGCATCGGAATCCAAAACTAGTGTCACAGGAATGGTTCAAATCATAGACATTAGGAAGAACCAGTCATCTTGTACGTAAGTCGGCGTTGTGCCTTTTGTATTTATTTCCGATGCAATTTCTGTGTTTCATCGTCGATAAGAAGGTCCAAGGGATACAGTAAACCTGGAGTGAAGCATCGGAATATATAACTAGTGTCACAGGAATGGTTTAAAACATAGACGGTAAGAAGAGTCAAACTTCATGTACTTAAGTCGACATTGTGCCTTTTGTATTTAATTCCAATGCAATGTCTGTGTTTCTTCGTCAATAAGAATGTCAGAGGGATACAATAAACCAGATGTGAAGCATCGGAATCTATAACTAGTGTCAGAGGGATGGTTCAAAGCATAGACAGTACGAAGAGACTGTCTTCATGTACATAAGTCGGCATTGTGGATATTGTATTTATTTCCGATGCAATTTCTGTGTTTCATCGTCAATAAGAAGGTCAGAGGGATACTGTAAACCTGAAGTGAAGCATCGCAATCTATAACTAGTGTCACAGGAATGGTTTAAATAATAGTCAGTAAGAAGAGTAAGTCTTCTTGTACTTAAGTAGGCATTGTGCCTTTTGTATTTAATTCCGATGCAATTTCTGTGTTTCATCGTCAATAAGAAGGTCACAGGGATACAGTAAACCTGAAGTGAAGCATCGGAATCTATAACTAGTGTCACAGAAATTGTTCAAAACATAGACAGTAGGAAGAGTCAGTCTTCTTGTACTTAAGTCTGCATTGTGCCTTTTGTATTTAATTCCGATGCAATTTCTGTAATTCATCGTCAATAAGAAGGTCAGAGGGATACAGTAAACGTAAAGTGAAGCATCGGAATCCAAAACTAGTGTCACAGGAATGTTTCTAAACAAAGTCAGTAAGAAGAGTCAGTCTTCTTGTCCTTAAGTCGGCATTTTGCCTTTTGTATTTAATTCTGATGCAATTGCTGTGTTTCATCGTCAATAAGAATGTCCAACGGATACAGTAAACCTGAACTGATGCATCGGAATCTACAACTACTGTCACAGGAATTGTTCAATTCATAGTCAGTAAGAAGAGTCAGTCTTCATGTACTTAAGTCAGCATTTTGCCTTTTCTATTTAATTCCGATGCAATTTCTGTGTTTCATCGTCAATAACAAGGTCCAAGGGATACAATAAACCTGGAGTGAAGCATCGGAATCTATAACTAGTGTCACAGAAATGGTTCAAAACATAGACAGTACGATGAGTCAGTCTTCTTGTACTTATGTAGGCATTGTGCCTTATGTATTTAATTCCGATGCAATTTCTGTGTTTAATCGGCAATAAGGTCAGAGGGATACAGTAAACCTAAAGTGAAGCATCGGAATCTATAACAAGTGTCACAGAAATGGTTCAAAACATAGACAGTAGGAAGAGTAAGTCTTCTTGTACTTTAGTAGGCATTGTGCCTTTTGTATTTAATTCCGATGCAATTTCTGTGTTTCATCGTCAATAAGAAGGTCACAGGGATACAGTAAACCTGAAGTGAAGCATCGGAATCCATAACTAGTGTCACAGGAATGGTTCATAACATAGTCAGTAAGAAGAGACAGTCTTCTTGTACTTAAGTCGGCATTTTGCCTTTTGTATTTAATTCCGATGCAATTTCTGTGTTTCATCGTCAATAAGATGGTCCACGAGATACAGTAAACATGGAGTGAAGCATCGGAATCTATAACTAGTGTCACAGGGACGGTTCAAAACATAGACAGTAAGATGAGTCAGTATTCTTGTACTTAAGTCGGCATTGTGCTTTTTGTATTTATTTCCGATGCAATTTCTGTGTTTCATCGTCAATAAGAAGGTCCTAAGGATACTGTAAACCTTTAGTGAAGCATCGGAATCCATAACTAGTGTCACAGGAATGGTTCAAGTCATTGTCAATAAGAAGTGTCGGTCTTCATGTACTTAAGTCGGCATTGTGCCTTTTGTATTTAAATCCGATGCAATTTCTGAGTTTCATCGCCAATAAGAAAGTCAGAGGGATACAGTAAACCTGAAGTGAAGCACCGGAATCCAAAACTAGTGTCACAGGAATGGTTCAAAACATAGACAGTAGGAAGAACCAGTCTTCTTGTACGTAAGTCGGCATTGTGCCTTTTGTATTTAATTCCGATGCGATTTCTGTGTTTCATCGTCAATAAGACGGTCCAAGGTATACAGTAAACCTGAAGTGAAGCATCGGAATCTAAAACTAGTTTCACAGGAATGGTTCAATACATAGTCAGTAAGAAGAGTCAGTCTTCTTGTACTTAAGTCGGCATTGTGCCTTTTCTATTTAATTCCGATGCAATTTCTGTGTTTCATCGTCAATACGAAGGTCCAAGGGATACAGAAAACCTGGAGTGAAGCATCGGAATCTATAACTAGTGTCACAGGAATGGTTCAAAACAACGTCAGTAAGAAGAGTCAGTCTTCTTGTCCTTAAGTCGGCATTTTGCCTTTTGTATTTAATTCCGATGCAATTGCTGTGCTTCATCGTCAATAAGAATGTCCAACGGATACAGTAAACCTGAACTGAAGCATCGGAATATATAACTAGTGTCACAGGAATTGTTCAATTCATAGTCAGTAAGAAGAGTCAGTCTTCTTGTCCTTAAGTCGGCATTTTGCCTTTTGTATTTAATTCCGATGCAATTGCTGTGTTTCATCGTCAATAAGAATGTCCAACGGATACAGTAAACCTGAACTGAAGCATCGGAATCTATAACTAGTGTCACAGAAGTGGTTCAAAACGTAGTCAGTAGAAGAGTCAGTCTTCGTGTACTTAAGTCGGCATTGCGCCTTTTGTATTTAATTCCGATGCAATTTCTGTGTTTCATCGTCAATAAGAAGGTCCAAGGGAAACAGTAAACCTGAGGTGAAGCATCGGAATCTATAACTAGTGTCACAGGAATGGTTCAAAACATAGTCAGTAAGAAGAGTCAGTCTTCTTGTCCTTAAGTCGGCATTGCGCCTTTTGTATTTAATTCCGATGCAATTTCTGTGTTTCATCGGCAATAAGGTCAGAGGGATACAGTAAACCTGAAGTGAAGCATCGGAATCTATAACTAGTGTCACAGGAATGGTTCAAAACATAGACAGTAAGAAGAGTCAGTCTTCTTGTACTTAAGTAGGCATTGTGCCTTTTGTATTTAATTCCGATGCAATTTCTGTGTTTCATCGTCAATAGGAAGGTCTGAGGGATACAGTAAACCTGAAGTGAAGCATCGGAATCTAAAACTAGTGTCACAGGAATGGTTCAAAACATAGACAGTAGGAAGAGTCTGGCCTCTTGTACTTAAGTCGCCATTGTGCCTTTTGTATTTAATTCCGATGCAATTTCTGTGTTTCATCGTCAGTAAGATGGTCCAAAGGATACAGTAAACCTGGAGTGAAGCCTCGGAATCTATAACTAGTGTCACAGGGACGGTTCAAAACATAGACAGTAAGGTGTGTCAGTATTCTTGTACTTCAGTCGGCATTGTGCTTTTTGTATTTATTTCCGATGCAATTTCTGTGTTTCATCGTCAATAAGAAGGTCCAAGGGATACTGTAAACCTCAAGTGAAGCATCGGAATCTATAACTAGTGTCACAGGAATGGTTCAAATCATTGTCAATAAGAAGAGTCGGTCTTCATGTACTTAAGTCGGCATTGTGCCTTTTGTATTTCATTCCGATGCAATTTCTGTGTTTCATCGTCAATAAGAAAGTACAAGGGATACAGTAAACCTGAAGTGAAGCATCGGAATCTATAACTAGTGTTCATAGTATGAAGGCTTTCACGACCGGATGACATATCTTCTGGTAAACCTTGCGGGATGTAAGGTCGTGGTCCATGAAACTCTTCAGCTCCTAACGTTTCGTCCAGTGCTTCGCTTGACATCTTCAGAGGGGTGTTTCTCCTCCGGTGAGTCTTGCCGACTGACGGGTCGGACGTCTGAGAGCGACTTATGTATCGTAGAAAGTGGGCGTGACCAGAGTTACACGTGATATGCAGAGATAACCTTTGTCAGAGATAAAACTTAACTATCGATCGTAATCTTGTCATGGATAAAACTGTCTAGCAATTCTGTAGTGCTACTGTCCAAATATCACTAAGTATCATGGTCTCTTCTTTCCGATTAAAATTATCACTATGTTTATATACACTCCTGGAAATTGAAATAAGAACACCGTGAATTCATTGTCCGAGGAAGGGGAAACTTTATTGACACATTCCTGGGGTCAGATACATCACATGATCACACTGACAGAACCACAGTCACATAGACACAGGCAACAGAGCATGCACAATGTTGGCACTAGTACAGTGTATATCCACCTTTCGCAGCAATGCAGGCTGCTATTCTCCCATGGAGACGATCGTATAGATGCTGGATGTAGTCCTGTGGAACGGCTTGCCATGCCATTTCCACCTGGCGCCTCAGTTGGACCAGCGTTCGTGCTGGACGTGCAGACCGCGTGAGACGACGCTTCATCCAGTCCCAAACATGCTCAATGGGGGACAGATCCGGAGATCTTGCTGGCCAGGGTAGTTGACTTACACCTTCAAGAGCACGTTGGGTGGCACGGGATACATGCGGACGTGCATTGTCCTGTTGGAACAGCAAGTTTCCTTGCCGGTCTAGGAATGGTAGAACGATGGGTTCGATGACGGTTTGGATGTACTGTGCACTATTCAGTGTCCCCTCGACGATCACCAGTGGTGTACGGCCAGTGTAGGAGATCGCTCCCCACACCATGATGCCGGGTGTTGGCCCAGTGTGCCTCGGTCGTATGTAGTCCTGATTGTGGCGCTCACCTGCACGGCGCCAAACACGCATACGACCATCATTGGCACCAAGGCAGAAGCGACTCTCATCGCTGAAGACGACACGTCTCCATTCGTCCCTCCATTCACGCCTGTCGCGACACCACTGGAGGCGGGCTGCACGATGTTGGGGCGTGAGCGGAAGACGGCCTAACGGTGTGCGGGACCGTAGCCCAGCTTCATGGAGACGGTTGCGAATGGTCCTCGCCGATACCCCAGGAGCAACAGTGTCCCTAATTTGCTGGGAAGTGGCGGTGCGGTCCCCTACGGCACTGCGTAGGATCCTACGGTCTTGGCGTGCATCCGTGCGTCGCTGCGGTCCGGTACCAGGTCGACGGGCACGTGCACCTTCCGCCGACCACTGGCGACAACATCGATGTACTGTGGAGACCTCACGCCCCACGTGTTGAGCAATTCGGCGGTACGTCCACCCGGCCTCCCGCATGCCCACTATATGCCCTCGCTCAAAGTCCGTCAACTGTACATACGGTTCACGTCCACGCTGTCGCGGCATGCTACCAGTGTTAAAGACTGCGATGGAGCTCCGTATGCCACGGCCAACTGGCTGACACTGACGGCGGCGGTGCACAAATGCTGCGCAGCTAGCGCCATTCGACGGCCAACACCGCGGTTCCTGGTGTGTCCGCTGTGCCGTGCGTGTGATCATTGCTTGTACAGCCCTCTCGCAGTGTCCGGAGCAAGTATGGTGGGTCTGACACACCGGTGTCAATGTGTTCTTTTTTCCATTTCCAGGAGTGTATTTCAATTGCTTCTCTACAAAGCCGTGGGTAATAGTTAGTCGTCGTAGATAAAATTTTTGTTCCGGAAAACTTCACTTGATGATTTCCTGGCTGAAAAGCGTGTTCTGCTACAGCCGATTTATCTGTTTTTCCTAATCGGCAAAGACTTCTGTGTTCTTTTAACCGTGTATTTACGCTTCTTTTTGTTGTTCCAACATAAACTTTTCCACATGTACACGGAATTTTATATACGCCACTGGCTGATAGAGGAGCGCGTTTATCTTTTACAGAACGAAGAACATGACAAATTTTCTTCGTTGGTCTAAAAACAGGTCTAATATCATGTTTACTTAAAATCTTTCCAATCTGATCCGTTACTTTCTTTATAAAAGGGAGAGAGACTGTATTCTTCCATTGTTTTTCGGACTTGTCCTTAAGCTTTTTGTTGTTTGGGTGCAGAATTCTGCTTACATCTTTCTTTGAGTAGCCATTTTTCTCAAAAGCGTGCTTCAGATGTTTTAATTCGTCGTCTAGATACTCCGGCGTGCAAATCCGTCTGGCTCTGTCAACGAGACTTGTAATCACACCTCTTTTTTGTTTTGGATGGTGGTTAGAGTTTTTATGTAAGTATCTGCCTGTGTGCGTTATTTTTCTAAAAATCTGTTGTTTCAAGCTTCCATCCGTCTGTCTCATAACTAAAACATTAAAAAACGGCATTTTGTTATCATTTTCTCTCTCCATGGTAAACTGGATTCTTGGATTTATATTATTAAGGTACTCAAAAAGTTCGCCTAAGGCTTCTCTACCATGTGGCCAGACCACAAATGTATCGTCTACATACCGATACCAGCGAGATGGTTTCTTATCTGCTTTTTCCAAGGCTGACTGTTCGAATTTCTCCATGTAGAAATTAGCTACTGCAGGACCCAATGGGTTACCCATTGCTACGCCATTAAGTTGTTCGTAAAATTCA
This sequence comes from Schistocerca piceifrons, assembly GCF_021461385.2. Lineage (NCBI taxonomy): Eukaryota > Metazoa > Arthropoda > Insecta > Orthoptera > Acrididae > Schistocerca > Schistocerca piceifrons. Next base: position 172,324 of record NW_025728433.1, read on the forward strand.
TTATTCCACTGGAAATGACTGGAAGTGAGACAGTGTCTGAAAAGAGCAGTCAGATCTTCTGGAAAAATATCCGTTATAAAATCCATAACTTCATTAACTGGAATCATAGTAAATAAAGATACTACATCGAAACTTACTAAAATATCTTCAGGAGTCAGATTTAAACCTTCAATTTTCTCTATAAAATGACGTGAGTCCTTTATATATGAGTCCGTTTTTCCTAAATATGGTTGTAAGCGAGTTGTTAGATATCTTGCTATTTCGTACGTAGGAGAATTGATAGCACTAACAATCGGTCTCAGAGGAAGGTCCTTCTTATGTACCTTGGGTAGGCCATAGAGTCTAGGACACATAGCTTCAGTCTTCAATAAAGCTCTTTTTTCTTCTTTTTGAATACAAAAAACTTAAGAAAGATCCTACAGCCAGCGTACTACGGAAAACAAATAATTTGATAAAATCGGCCACTTCTATTCAAAAAGAAGAAAAAAGAGCTTTATTGAAGACTGAAGCTATGTGTCCTAGACTCTATGGCCTACACAAGGTACATAAGAAGGACCTTCCTCTGAGACCGATTGTTAGTGCTATCAATTCTCCTACGTACGAAATAGCAAGATATCTAACAACTCGCTTACAACCATATTTAGGAAAAACGGACTCATATATAAAGGACTCACGTCATTTTATAGAGAAAATTGTCGGTTTAATTCTGACTCCTGAAGATATTTTAGTAAGTTTCGATGTAGTATCTTTATTTACTATGATTCCAGTTAATGAAGTTATGGATTTTATAACGGATATTTTTCCAGAAGATCTGACTGCTCTTTTCAGACACTGTCTCACTTCCAGTCATTTCCAGTGGAATAATGAATTTTACGAACAACTTAATGGCGTAGCAATGGGTAACCCATTGGGTCCTGCAGTAGCTAATTTCTACATGGAGAAATTCGAACAGTCAGCCTTGGAAAAAGCAGATAAGAAACCATCTCGCTGGTATCGGTACGTAGACGATACATTTGTGGTCTGGCCACATGGTAGAGAAGCCTTAGGCGAATTTTTTGAGTTCCTTAATAATATAAATCCAAGAATCCAGTTTACCATGGAGAGAGAAAATGATAACAAAATACCGTTTTTGGATGTTTTAGTTATGAGACAGACGGATGGAAGCTTGAAACAACAGATTTTTAGAAAAATAACGCACACAGACAGATACTTACATAAAAACTCTATCCACCATCCAAAACAAAAAAGAGATGTGATTCAAGTCTCGTTGACAGAGCCAGACGCATTTGCACGCCGGAGTATCTAGACGACGAATTAAAACATCTGAAGCACGCTTTTGAGAAAAATGGCTACTCAAAGAAAGATGTAAGCAGAATTCTGCACCCAAACAACAAAAAGCTTAAGGACAAGTCCGAAAAACGATGGAAGAACACAGTCTCTCTCCCTTTTATAAAGAAAGTAACGGATCAGATTGGAAAGATTTTGAGTAAACATGATATTAGAACTGTTTTTAGACCAACGAAGAAAATTTGTCATGTTCTTCGGTCTGTAAAAGATAAACGCGCTCCTCTATCAGCCAGTGGCGTATATAAAATTCCGTGTACATGTGGAAAAGTTTATGTTGGAACAACAAAAAGAGGCGTAAATACACGGTTAAAAGAACACAGAAGTCTTTGCCGATTAGGGAAAACAGATAAATCGGCTGTAGCAGAACACGCTTTTCAACCAGGAAATCATCAAGTGAAGTTTTCCGAAACAAAAATGTTATCTACGACGACGAACTATTACCCACGGCTTTGTAGAGAAGCAATTAAAATATATAAACATAGGGATAATTTTAATCGGAAAGAAGAGAACATGAAACTTAGTGATATTTGGACAGTAGCACTACAGGATTGCTAGACAGTTTTATCCGTGGCAAGATTACGATCGATAGTTAAGTTTTATCCCTGACAAAGGTTATCTCTGCATATCACGTGTAACTCTGGTCACGCCCACTTTCTACAATACATAAGTCGCTCTCAGACGTCCAACCCGTCAGTCGGCAAGACTCACCGGAGGAGAAACACCCCTCTGAAGATGTCAAGCGAAGCACTGGGCGAAACGTTAGGAGCTGAAGAGTTTCATGGACCACGACCTTACATCCCGCAAGGTTTACCAGAAGATATAACTAGTGTCACAGGAATGGTTCAAAACATAGACAGTAGGAAGAGTCAGTGTTCTTGTACTTAAGTCGGCATTGTGCCTTTTGTATTTAATTCCGATGCAATTTCTGTGTTTCATCGTCAATACGAAAGTACAAGGGATACAGTAAACCTGAAGTGAAGCATCGGAATCTATAACTAGCGTCACAGGAATGGTTCAAAACATAGACAGTAGGAAGAGTCAGTGTTCTTGTACTTAAGTCGGCATTGTGCCTTTTGTATTTAATTCCGATGCAATTTCTGTGTTTCATCGTCAATAAGAAGGTCCAAGGGATACAGTAAAACTGAAGTGAAGCATCTGAATCTACAACTAGTGTCACAGGATTGGTTCAAAACATAGACAGTAAGAAGAGTCAGTCTTCTTGTACTTAAGTCGGCATTGTGCCTTTTCTATTTAATACCGATGCAATTTCTGTGTTTCATCGTCAATAAGAAGGTCAGAGGGATACAATAAACCTGAAGTGAAGCATCGGAATCTATAACTAGTGTCACAGGAATGGTTCAAAACATAGTCAGAAAGAAGAGTCAGTCTTCTTGTACTTAATTGGGCATTGTGGTTTTCGTATTTAATTCCGATGCAATTTCTGTGCTTCACCGTCAATACGAAGGTCAGAGGGATACAGTGAACCTGAAGTGAAGCATCGGAATCTATAACTAGTGTCACAGGAACGGTTCAAAAATAGACAGTAAGAAGAGTCAGTCTTCTTGTCCTTAAGTCGGCATTGTGCATTTTGTATTTAATTCCGATGCAATTTCTGTGTTTGATCGTCAATAAGAAGGTCCAAGGGATACAGTAAACCTGGAGTGAAGCATCGCAATCTCTAACTAGAGTCACAGTAATGGTTCAAAATATAGACAGTAAGAAGAGTCAGTCTTCTTGTATTTAAGTCGGCATTGTGAATTTTGTATTTAATTCCGATGCAATATCTGTGATTCATCGTCAACAAGAAGGTCCAAGGGATACAGTAAACCTGAAGTGAAGCATCGGACTCTATAACTAGTGTCACAGAAATGGATCAAAACATAGACAGTAGGAAGAGTCAGTCTTCTTATACTTAAGTCGGCATTGTGACTTTTGTATTTAATTCCGATGCAATTTCTGTGTTTCATCGTCAATAAGAAGGTCCAAGGGATACAGTAAACCTAAAGTGAAGCATCGGAATCTATAACTAGTGTCACAGGAATGGTTCAAATCTTAGTCAGTAGGAAGAGTCGGTCTTCATGTACTTGTGTCGGCATTGTGCCTTTTGTAATTAATTGCGATGCAATTTCTGTGTTTCATCGTCAATTAGAAGGTCCAAGGGATACAATAAACCTTAAGTGAAGCATCGGAATCTATAACTAGTGTCACAGGAATGGTTCAAATCATAGACAGCAGGAAGAGTCAGTTTTCTTGTACTTAAGTCGGCATTGTGCCTTTTGTATTTAATTCCGATGCAATTTCTGTGTTTCATCGTCAATAAAATAGTCCAAGGTATACAGTAAACCTGAAGTGAAGCATCGGAATCTATAACTAGCGTCACAGGATTGGTTCAAAACATAGTCAGTAAGAAGAGTCAGTCTTCTTGTACTTAAGTCGTCATTGTGCATTTTGTATTTAATTCCGATGAAATTTCTGTGTTTCATCGTCAATTAGAAGGTGCAAGCGATACAGTAAACCGAAAGTGAAGCATCGGAATCTATAAATAGTGTCACACTAATGGTTCAAATCAAATTCAGTAAGAAGAGTCAGTCTTCTTGTCCTTAAGTCGGCATTGTGCCTTTTGTATTTAATTCCGATGCAATTTCTGTGTTTCATCGTCAATAAGAATGTCGAAGAGATACTGTAAACCTGAAGTGAAGCATCGGAATCTATAACTAGTGTCACAGGAATGGTTCAAATCATTGTCAATAAGAAGAGTCGGTCATCATGTACTTAAGTCGGCATTGTGCCTTTTGTATTTAATTCCGATGCAATTTCTGTGTTTCATCGTCAATAAGACGGTCCAAGGGATACAGTAAACCTGAAGTGAAGCATCGGAATCTACAACTAGTGTCACAGGATAGGTTCAAATCATAGACAGTAAGAAGAGTCAGTCTTCTTGAACTTAAGTCGGCATTGTTCCTTTCCTATTTAAAACCGATGCAATTTCTGTGTTTCATCGTCAATAAGAAGGTCAGAGGGATACAGTAAACCGGAAGTGAAGCATCGGAATCTATAACTAGTGTCACAGGAATGGGTCAAAACATAGTCAGTAAGGAGAGTCAGTCTTCTTGTCCTTAAGTCGGCATTGTGCCTTTTGCATTTAATTCCGATGCAATTTTGTGTTTCATCGTCAATAAGAATGTCCAAGGGATGCAGTAAACCTGTAGTGAAGCATCGGAATCTATAACTAGTGTCACAGGAATGGTTCAAATCATTGCCAATAAGAAGAGTTGGTCCTCATGTACTTAAGTCGTCATTGTGCCTTTTGTATTTAATTCCGATGAAATTTCTGTGTTTCATCGTCAATTAGAAGGTGCAAGCGATACAGTAAACCGGAAGTGAAGCATCGGAATCTATAAATAGTGTCACACTAATGGTTCAAATCAAATTCAGTAAGAAGAGTCAGTCTTCTTGTCCTTAAGTCGGCATTGTGCCTTTTGTATTTAATTCCGATGCAATTTCTGTGTTTCATCGTCAATAAGAATGTCCAAGAGATACTGTAAACCTGAAGTGAAGCATCGGAATCTGTAACTTGTGTCACAGGAATGGTTCAAATCATTGTCAATAAGAAGAGTCGGTCTTCATGTACTTAAGTCGGCATTGTGCCTTTTGTATTTAATTCCGACGCAATTTCTGTGTTTCATCGTCAATAAGAAGGTCCAAGGGATATAGTAAACCTGAAGTGAAGCATCGGAATCTACAACTAGTGTCACAGGATAGGTTCAAAACATAGACAGTAAGAAGAGTCAGTCTTCTTGAACTTAAGTCGTTATTATGCCTTTTCTATTTAATATCGATGCATTTTCTGTGTTTCGTCGTCAATAAGAAGGTCAGAGGGATACAGTAAACCTGAAGTGAAGCATCGGAATCTATAACTAGTGTCACAGGAATGGTTCAAAACATAGTCAGGAAGAAGAGTCAATCTTCTTGTACTTAATTCGGCATTGTGCCTTTCGTATTGAATTCCGATGCAATTTCTGTGATTCACCGCCAATAACAATGTCAGAGGGATACAGTAAACCTGAAGTGAAGCATCGGAATCTATAACTAGTGTCACAGGAATGGTTTAAACATAGACAGTGGGAAGAGTCGGTCTTCATGTACTTAAGTCGGCATTGAGCCTTTTGTATTTAATCCCGATGCAATTTCTGTGTGACATCGTCAATAAGATGGTCAGAGGGATACAGTAAACCGGAAGTGAAGCATCGGAATCTATAACTAGTGTCACAGGAATGGTTCAAAACATAATCAGTACGAAGAGTCAGTCTTCTTATCCATAAGTCGGCATTGTGCCTTTTGTATTTAATTCCGATGCAATTTTGTGTTTCATCGTCAATAAGAATGTCCAAGGGATTCAGTAAACATGAAGTGAAGCGTCGGAATCTATAACTAGTGTCACAGGAATGGTTCAAATCATTGTCAATAAGTAGAGTCGGTCTTCATGTACTTAAATCGGCATTGTGCCTTTTGTATTTAATTCCGATGCAATTTCTGTGTTTCATCGTAAACAAGAAGGTCCAAGCGATACAGTAAAGCGGAAGTGAAGCATCGGAATCTATAACTAGTGTCACACTAATGGTTCAAAGCAAAGTCAGTAAGAAGAGTTAGTCTTCTTATCCTTAAGTCGGCATTGTGCCTTTTATATTTAATTCCGATGCAATTTCTGTGTTTCATCGTCAATAAGAATGTCCAAGAGATACTGTAAACCTGAAGTGAAGCATCGGAATCTATAACTAGTGTCACAGGAATGGTTCAAATCATTGTCAATGAGAAGAGTCGGTCATCATGTACTTAAGTCGGCATTGTGCCTTTTGTATTTAATTCCGATGCAATTTCTGTGTTTCTTCGTCAATAAGAAGGTCCAAGGGATACAGTAAACCTGAAGTGAAGCATCGGAATCTACAACTAGTGTCACAGGATAGGTTCAAATCATAGACAGTAAGAAGAGTCAGTCTTCTTGAACTTAAGTCGGCATTGTTCCTTTCCTATTTAAAACCGATGCAATTTCTGTGTTTCATCGTCAATAAGAAGGTCAGAGGGATACAGTAAACCGGAAGTGAAGCATCGGAATCTATAACTAGTGTCACAGGAATGGGTCAAAACATAGTCAGTATGGAGAGTCAGTCTTCTTGTCCTTAAGTCGGCATTGTGCCTTTTGCATTTAATTCCGATGCAATTTTGTGTTTCATCGTCAATAAGAATGTCCAAGGGATACAGTAAACCTGTAGTGAAGCATCGGAATCTATAACTAGTGTCACAGGAATGGTTCAAATCATTGTCAATTAGAAGAGTTGGTCCTCATGTACTTAAGTCGTCATTGTGCCTTTTGTATTTAATTCCGATGAAATTTCTGTGTTTCATCGTCAATTAGAAGGTGCAAGCGATACAGTAAACCAGAAGTGAAGCATCGGAATCTATAAATATTGTCACACTAATGGTTCAAATCAAATTCAGTAAGAAGAGTCAGTCTTCTTGTCCTTAAGTCGGCATTGTGCCTTTTGTATTTAATTCCGATGCAATTTCTGTGTTTCATCGTCAATAAGAATGTCCAAGAGATACTGTAAACCTGAAGTGAAGCATCGGAATCTGTAACTTGTGTCACAGGAATGGTTCAAATCATTGTCAATAAGAAGAGTCGGTCTTCATGTACTTAAGTCGGCATTGTGCCTTTTGTATTTAATTCCGACGAAATTTCTGTGTTTCATCGTCAATAAGAAGGTCCAAGGGATATAGTAAACCTGAAGTGAAGCATCGGAATCTACAACTAGTGTCACAGGATAGGTTCAAAACATAGACAGTAAGAAGAGTCAGTCTTCCTGAACTGAAGTCGTTATTATGCCTTTTCTATTTAATACCGATGCAATTTCTGTGTTTCGTCGTCAATAAGAAGGTCAGAGGGATACAGTAAACCTGAAGTGAAGCATCGTAATCTATAACTAGTGTCACAGGAATGGTTCAAAACATAGTCAGGAAGAAGAGTCAATCTTCTTGTACTTAATTCGGCATTGTGCCTTTCGTATTGAATTCCGATGCAATTTCTGTGATTCACCGCCAATAACAATGTCAGAGGGATACAGTAAACCTGAAGTGAAGCATCGGAATCTATAACTAGTGCCACAGGAATGGTTTAAACATAGACAGTGGGAAGAGTCGGTCTTCATGTACTTTAGTCGGCATTGTGCCTTTTGTATTTAATCCCGATGCAATTTCTGTGTGACATCGTCAATAAGATGGTCAGAGGGATACAGTAAACCGGAAGTGAAGCATCGGAATCTATAACTAGTGTCACAGGAATGGTTCAAAACATAATCAGTAAGAAGAGTCAGTCTTCTTATCCATAAGTCGGCATTGTGCCTTTTGTATTTAATTCCGATGCAATTTTGTGTTTCATCGTCAATAAGAATGTCCAAGGGATTCAGTAAACATGAAGTGAAGTGTCGGAATCTATAACTAGTGTCACAGGAATGGTTCAAATCATTGCCAATAAGTAGAGTCGGTCTTCATGTACTTAAATCGGCATTGTGCCTTTTGTATTTAATTCCGATGCAATTTCTGTGTTTCATCGTAAACAAGAAGGTCCAAGCGATACAGTAAAGCGGAAGTGAAGCATCGGAATCTATAACTAGTGTCACACTAATGGTTCAAAACAAAGTCAGTAAGAAGAGTTAGTCTTCTTATCCTTAAGTCGGCATTGTGCCTTTTATATTCAATTCCGATGCAATTTCTGTGTTTCATCGTCAATAAGAATGTCCAAGAGATACTGTAAACCTGAAGTGAAGCATCGGAATCTATAACTAGTGTCACAGGAATGGTTCAAATCATTGTCAATAAGAAGAGTCGGTCATCGTGTACTTAAGTCGGCATTGTGCCTTTTGTATTTAATTCCGATGCAATTTCTGTGTTTCATCGTCAATAAGAAGGTCCAAGGGATACAGTAAACCTGAAGTGAAGCATCGGAATCTACAACTAGTGTCACAGGATAGGTTCAAATCATAGACAGTAAGAAGAGTCAGTCTTCTTGAACTTAAGTCGGCATTGTTCCTTTCCTATTTAAAACCGATGCAATTTCTGTGTTTCATCGTCAATAAGAAGGTCAGAGGGATACAGTAAACCGGAAGTGAAGCATCGGAATCTATAACTAGTGTCACAGGAATGGGTCAAAACATAGTCAGTAAGGAGAGTCAGTCTTCTTGTCCTTAAGTCGGCATTGTGCCTTTTGCATTTAATTCCGATGCAATTTTGTGTTTCATCGTCAATAAGAATGTCCAAGGGATACAGTAAACCTGTACTGAAGCATCGGAATCTATAACTAGTGTCACAGGAATGGTTCAAATCATTGTCAATAAGAAGAGTCGGTCATCGTGTACTTAAGTCGGCATTGTGCCTTTAGTATTTAATTCCGATGCAATTTCTGTGTTTCATCGTCAATAAGAAAGTACAAGGGAAACAGTAAACCTGAAGTGAAGCTTCGGAATCTATAACTAGTGTCACAGGAATGGTTCAAAACATAGACAGTAAGAAGAGTCAGTCTTCTTGTACTTAAGTCGGCATTGTGCCTTTTGTATTTAATTCCGATGCAGTTTCTGTGTTTCATCGTCAATAAGAAGGTCCAAGCGATACAGTAAACCTGAAGTGAAGCATCAGAATCTATAACTAGTGTCACAGAAATTGTTCAAAACATAGTCAGGAAGAAGAGTCAGTCTTCTTGTACTTAATTCGGCATTGTGCCTTTCGTATTGAATTCCGATTCAATTTCTGTGTTTCACCGTCAATAAGAATGTCAGGGGGATACAGTAAACCTGAAGTGAAGTATCGGAATCTCTAACTAGTGTCACAGGATTGGTTCAAACATAGACAGTAAGAAGAGTCAGTCTTCATGTACTTAAGTCGGCATTGTGCCTTTTGTATTTAATCCCGATGCAATTTCTGTGTGACATCGTCAATAAGATGGTCAGAGGGATACAGTAAACCGGAAGTGAAGCATCGGAATCTATAACTAGTGTCACAGGAATGGTTCAAATCATTGTCAATAAGAAGAGTCGGTCTTCATGTAATTAAGTCAGCATTGTGCCTTTTGTATTTAATTCCGATGCAATTTCTGTGTTTCTTCGTCAATAAGATGGTCCAAGCGATACAGTAAACCGGAAGTGAAGCATCGGAATCTATAACTAGTATCACACTAATGGTTCAAAACAAAGTCAGTATGAGAAGTCAGTCTTCTTATCCTTAAGTCGGCATTGTGCCTTTTATATTTAATTCCGATGCAATTTCTGTGTTTCATCGTCAATAAGAATGTCCAAGGGATACAGTAAACCTGAAGTGAAGCATCGGAATCTATAACTAGTGTCACAGGAATGGTTAAAATCATTGTCAATAGCAAGAGTCGGTCTTCATGCACTTAAGTCGGCTTTGTGCCTTTTGTATTTAATTCCGATGCAATATCTGTGTTTCTTCGTCAATAAGAAAGTAGAAGGGATACAGTAAACCTGAAGTGAAGCATCGGAATCTATAACTAGTGTCACAGGAATGGTTCAAAACATAGACTGTAGGAAGAGTCAGTGTTTTTGTACTTAAGTCGGCATTGTGCCATTTGTGTTTAATTCCGATGCAATATCTGTGTTTCATCGTCAATAAGAAGGTCCAAGGGATACAGTTTACCTGAAGTGAGGCATCGGAATCTACAACTAGTGTCACAGGATTGGTTCAAAGCATAGAAAGTAAGAAGAGTCAGTCTTCTTGTACTTAAGTCGGCAATGTTCCTTTCCTATTTAAAACCGATGCAATTTCTGTGTTTCATCGTCAATAAGAAGGTCAGAGGGATACAGTAAACCGGAAGTGAAGCATCGGAATCTATAACTAGTGTCACAGGAATGGTTCAAATCATTGTCAATAAGAAGAGTCGGTCATCGTGTACTTAAGTCGGCATTGTGCCTTTTGTATTTAATTCCGATGCAATTTCTGTGTTTCATCGTCAATAAGAAGGTCCAAGGGATACAGTAAACCTGAAGTGAAGCATCGGAATCTACAACTAGTGTCACAGGATAGGTTCAAATCATAGACAGTAAGAAGAGTCAGTCTTCTTGAACTTAAGTCGGCATTGTTCCTTTCCTATTTAAAACCGATGCAATTTCTGTGTTTCATCGTCAATAAGAAGGTCAGAGGGATACAGTAAACCGGAAGTGAAGCATCGGAATCTATAACTAGTGTCACAGGAATGGGTCAAAACATAGTCAGTAAGGAGAGTCAGTCTTCTTGTCCTTAAGTCGGCATTGTGCCTTTTGCATTTAATTCCGATGCAATTTTGTGTTTCATCGTCAATAAGAATGTCCAAGGGATACAGTAAACCTGTACTGAAGCATCGGAATCTATAACTAGTGTCACAGGAATGGTTCAAATCATTGTCAATAAGAAGAGTTGGTCCTCATGTACTTAAGTCGTCATTGTGCCTTTTGTATTTAATTCCGATGATATTTCTGTGTTTCATCGTCAATTAGAAGGTGCAAGCGATACAGTAAACCGGAAGTGAAGTATCGGAATCTATAAATAGTGTCACACTAATGGTTCAAATCAAATTCAGTAAGAAGAGTCAGTCTTCTTGTCCTTAAGTCGGCATTGTGCCTTTTGTATTTAATTCCGATGCAATTTCTGTGTTTCATCGTCAATAAGAATGTCCAAGAGATACTGTAAACCTGAAGTGAAGCATCGGAATCTGTAACTTGTGTCACAGGAATGGTTCAAATCTTAGTCAATAAGAAGAGTCGGTCTTCATGTACTTAAGTCGGCATTGTGCCTTTTGTATTTAATTCCGACGCAATTTCTGTGTTTCATCGTCAATAAGAAGGTCCAAGGGATATAGTAAACCTGAAGTGAAGCATCGGAATCTACAACTAGTGTCACAGGATAGGTTCAAAACATAGACAGTAAGAAGAGTCAGTCTTCTTGAACTTAAGTCGTTATTATGCCTTTTCTATTTAATACCGTTGCAATTTCTGTGTTTCGTCGTCAATAAGAAGGTCAGAGGGATACAGTAAACCTGAAGTGAAGCATCGGAATCTATAACTAGTGTAACAGGAATGGTTCAAAACATAGTCAGGAAGAAGAGTCAATCTTCTTGTACTTAATTCGGCATTGTGCCTTTCGTATTGAATTCCGATGCAATTTCTGTGATTCACCGCCAATAACAATGTCAGAGGGATACAGTAAACCTGAAGTGAAGCATCGGAATCTATAACTAGTGTCACAGGAATGGTTTAAACATAGACAGTGGGAAGAGTCGGTCTTCATGTACTTAAGTCGGCATTGTGCCTTTTGTATTTAATCCCGATGCAATTTCTGTGTGACATCGTCAATAAGATGGTCAGAGGGATACAGTAAACCGGAAGTGAAGCATCGGAATCTATAACTAGTGTCACAGGAATGGTTCAAAACATAATCAGTAAGAAGAGTCAGTCTTCTTATCCATAAGTCGGCATTGTGCCTTTTGTATTTAATTCCGATGCAATTTTGTGTTTCATCGTCAATAAGAATGTCCAAGGGATTCAGTAAACATGAAGTGAAGTGTCGGAATCTATAAGTAGTGTCACAGGAATTGTTCAAATCATTGTCAATAAGAAGAGTCGGTCTTCATGTACTTAAATCGCATTGTGACTTTTGTATTTAATTCCGATGCAATTTCTGTGTTTCATCGTAAACAAGAAGGTCCAAGCGATACAGTAAAGCGGAAGTGAAGCATCGGAATCTATAACTTGTGCCACACTAATGGTTCAAAACAAAGTCAGTAAGAAGAGTTAGTCTTCTTATCCTTAAGTCGGCATTGTGCCTTTTATATTTAATTCCGATGCAATTTCTGTGTTTCATCGTTAATAAGAATGTCCAAGGTGTACAGTATACCTGAAGTGAAGCATCGGAATCTATAACTAGTGTCACAGGAATGGTTCAAATCTTGTCAATAAGAAGAGTCGGTCTTCATGTACTTAAGTCGGCATTGTGCCTTTAGTATTTAATTCCGATGCAATTTCTGTGTTTCATCGTCAATAAGAAAGTACAAGGGAAACAGTAAACCTGAAGTGAAGCTTCGGAATCTATAACTAGTGTCACAGGAATGGTTCAAAACATAGACAGTAAGAAGAGTCAGTCTTCTTGTACTTAAGTCGGCATTGTGCCTTTTGTATTTAATTCCGATGCAGTTTCTGTGTTTCATCGTCAATAAGAAGGTCCAAGCGATACAGTAAACCTGAAGTGAAGCATCAGAATCTATAACTAGTGCCACAGAAATTGTTCAAAACATAGTCAGGAAGAAGAGTCAGTCTTCTTGTACTTAATTCGGCATTGTGCCTTTCGTATTGAATTCCGATTCAATTTCTGTGTTTCACCGTCAATAAGAATGTCAGGGGGATACAGTAAACCTGAAGTGAAGTATCGGAATCTCTAACTAGTGTCACAGGATTGGTTCAAACATAGACAGTAAGAAGAGTCAGTCTTCATGTACTTAAGTCGGCATTGTGCCTTTTGTATTTAATCCCGATGCAATTTCTGTGTGACATCGTCAATAAGATGGTCAGAGGGATACAGTAAACCGGAAGTGAAGCATCGGAATCTATAACTAGTGTCACAGGAATGGTTCAAATCATTGTCAATAAGAAGAGTCGGTCTTCATGTAATTAAGTCAGCATTGTGCCTTTTGTATTTAATTCCGATGCAATTTCTGTGTTTCTTCGTCAATAAGATGGTCCAAGCGATACAGTAAACCGGAAGTGAAGCATCGGAATCTATAACTAGTATCACACTAATGGTTCAAAACAAAGTCAGTATGAGAAGTCAGTCTTCTTATCCTTAAGTCGGCATTGTGCCTTTTATATTTAATTCCGATGCAATTTCTGTGTTTCATCGTCAATAAGAATGTCCAAGGGATACAGTAAACCTGAAGTGAAGCATCGGAATCTATAACTAGTGTCACAGGAATGGTTAAAATCATTGTCAATAGCAAGAGTCGGTCTTCATGCACTTAAGTCGGCTTTGTGCCTTTTGTATTTAATTCCGATGCAATATCTGTGTTTCTTCGTCAATAAGAAAGTAGAAGGGATACAGTAAACCTGAAGTGAAGCATCGGAATCTATAACTAGTGTCACAGGAATGGTTCAAAACATAGACTGTAGGAAGAGTCAGTGTTTTTGTACTTAAGTCGGCATTGTGCCATTTGTGTTTAATTCCGATGCAATATCTGTGTTTCATCGTCAATAAGAAGGTCCAAGGGATACAGTTTACCTGAAGTGAGGCATCGGAATCTACAACTAGTGTCACAGGATTGGTTCAAAGCATAGAAAGTAAGAAGAGTCAGTCTTCTTGTACTTAAGTCGGCAATGTTCCTTTCCTATTTAAAACCGATGCAATTTCTGTGTTTCATCGTCAATAAGAAGGTCAGAGGGATACAGTAAACCGGAAGTGAAGCATCGGAATCTATAACTAGTGTCACAGGAATGGTTCAAGACATCGTCAGTAAGAAGAGTCAGTCTTCTTGTCCTTAAGTCGGCATTGTGCCTTTTGCACTTAATTCCGATGCAATTTTGTGTTTCATCGTCAATAAGAATGTCCAAGGGATACAGTAAACCTGTAGTGAAGCATCGCAATCTATAACTAGTGTCACAGGAATGGTTCAAATCATTGTCAATAAGAAGAGTTGGTCCTCATGTACTTAAGTCCTCATTGTGCCTTTTGTATTTAATTCCGATGCAATTTCTGTGTTTCATCGTCAATATGAAAGTACAAGGGATATAGTAAACCTGAAGTGAAGCATCGGAATCTATAACTAGTGTCACAGGAATGGTTCAAAACATAGACAGTAGGAAGAGTCAGTGTTCTTGTACTTAAGTCGGCATTGTGCCTTTTGTATTTAATTCCGATGCAATTTCTGTGTTTCATCGTCAATAAGAAGATCCAAGGGATACAGTAAAACTAAAGTGAAGCATCTGAATCTACAACTAGTGTCACAGGATTGGTTCAAAACATAGACAGTAAGAAGAGTCAGTCTTCTTGTACTTAAGTCGGCATTGTGCCATTTCTATTTAATACCGATGCAATTTCTGTGTTTCATCGTCAATAAGAAGGTCAGAGGGATACAGTAAACCTGAAGTGAAGCATCGGAATCTATAACTAGTGTCACAGGAATGGTTCAAAACATTGTCAGAAAGAAGAGTCAGTCTTCTTGTACTTAATTGGGCATTGTGGTTTTCGTATTTAATTCCGATGCAATTTCTGTGCTTCACCGTCAATAAGAAGGTCAGAGGGATACAGTAAACCTGAAGTGAAGCATCGGAATCTATAACTAGTGTCACAGGAATGGTTCAAACATAGACAGTAAGAAGAGTCATTCTTCTTGTCCTTAAGTCGGCATTGTGCATTTTGTATTTAATTCCGATGCAATTTCTGTGTTTGATCGTCAATAAGAAGGTCCAAGGGATACAGTAAACCTGGAGTGAAGCATCGGAATCTATAACTAGTGTCACAGGAATGGTTCAAATCATAGTCAGTAGGAAGAGTCGGTCTTCATGTACTTGAGTCGGCATTGTGCGTTTTGAATTTAATTGCGATGCAATTTCTGTGTTTCATCGTCAATTAGAAGGTCCAAGCGATACAGTAAACCGGAAGTTAAGCATCGGAATCTATAAATAGTGTCACACTAATGGTTCAAATCAAATTCAGTAAGAAGAGTCAGTCTTCTTGTCCTTAAGTCGGCATTGCGTCTTTTGTATTTAATTCCGATGCAATTTCTGTGTTTCATCGTCAATAAGAATGTCCAAGGGATACAGTAAACCTGTAGCGAAACATCGGAATCTATAACTAGTGTCACAGGATTGGTTCAAAACATAGACAGTAAGAAGAGTCAGTCTTCTTGTACTTAAGTCGGCAATGTTCCTTTCCTATTTGAAACCGATGCAATTTCTGTGTTTCATCGTCAATAAGAAGGTCAGAGGGATACAGTAGACCGGAAGTGAAGCATCGGAATCTATAACTAGTGTCACAGGAATGGTTCAAGACATCGTCAGTAAGAAGAGTCAGTCTTCTTGTCCTTAAGTCGGCATTGTGCCTTTTGCACTTAATTCCGATGCAATTTTGTGTTTCATCGTCAATAAGAATGTCCAAGGGATACAGTAAACCTGTAGTGAAGCATCGGAATCTATAACTAGTGTCACAGGAATGGTTCAAATCATTGTCAATAAGAAGAGTTGGTCCTCATGTACTTAAGTCCTCATTGTGCCTTTTGTATTTAATTCCGATGCAATTTCTGTGTTTCATCGTCAATACGAAAGTACAAGGGATATAGTAAACCTGAAGTGAGGCAACGGAATCTATAACTAGTGTCACAGGAATGGTTCAAAGCATTGTCAATAAGAAGAGTCGGTCATCATGTACTTACGTCGGCATTGTGCCTTTTGTATTTAATTCCGACGCAATTTCTATGTTTCATCGTCAATAAGAAGGTCCAAGGGATACAGTAAACCTGAAGTGAAGCATCGGAATCTACAACAAGTGTCACAGGATAGGTTTAAAACATAGACAGTAAGAAGAGTCAGTCTTCTTCAACTTAAGTCGTTATTATGCCTTTTCTATTTACTACCGTTGCAATTTCTGTGTTTCGTCGTCAATAAGAAGGTCAGAGGGATACAGTAAACCTGAAGTGAAGCATCGGAATCTATAACTAGTGTCACAGGAATGGTTCAAAACATAGTCAGGAAGAAGAGTCAATCTTCTTGTACTTAATTCGGCATTGTGCCTTTCGTATTGAATTCCGATGCAATTTCTGTGATTCACCGCCAATAACAATGTCAGAGGGATACAGTAAACCTGAAGTGAAACATCGGAATCTATAACTAGTGTCACAGGAATGGTTGAAAACATAATCAGTAAGAAGAGTCAGTCTTCTTATCCATAAGTCGGCATTGTGCCATTTGTATTTAATTCCGATGCAATTTTGTGTTTCATCGTCAATAAGAATGTCCAAGGGATACAGTAAACCTGAAGTGAAGCATCGGAATCTATAACTAGTGTCACAGGAATGGTTCAAATCATTGTCAATAAGATGAGTCGGTCTTCATGTACTTCATTCGGCATTGTGCCTTTTGTATTTAATTCCGATGCAATTTCTGTGTTTCATCGTCAATGAGAAGGTCCAAGCGATACAGTAAACCTGAAGTGAAGCATCGGAATCTATAACTAGTGTCACACTAATGGGTCAAAACAAAGTCAGTAAGAAGAGTCAGTCTTCTTAACCTGAAGTCGGCATTGTGCCTCTTATATTTAATTCCGATGCAATTTGTGTGTTTCATCGTCAATACGAAGGTCAGAGGGATACAGTAAACCTGAAGTGAAGTATCGGAATCTATAACTAGTGTCACAGAAATGATTCAAAGCATAGTCAGGAAGAAGAGTAAGTCATCTTGAACTTAATTGGGCATTGTGCCTGTCGTATTTAATTCCGATGCAATTTCTGTGTTTCATCGTCAATAAGAAGGTCAGAGGGATACAGTAAACCTGAAGTGAAGCATCGGAATCTAAAACTAGTGTCACAGGAATGGTTCAAAACATAGACAGTAGGAAGAGTCAGTCTTCTTGTACTTAAGTCGCCATTGTGCCTTTTGTATTTAATTCCGATGCAATTTCTGTGATTCTTCGTCAATAAGAAGGTCACAGGGATACAGTAAACATGATGTGAAGCATAGAAATCCATAAGTAGTGTGACAGGAATGGTTCAAAGCATAGTCAGTAAGAAGAGACAGTCTTCTTGTACTTAAGTCGGCATTGTGCCTTTTGTGTTTAATTCCGATGCAATTTCTGTGTTTCAGCGTCAATAAGAAAGTACAAGGGAAACAGTAAACCTGAAGTGAAGCTTCGGAATCTATAACTAGTGTCACAGGAATGGTTCAAAACATAGACAGTAAGAAGAGTCAGTCCTCTTGTACTTAAGTCGGCATTGTGCCTTTTGTATTTAATTCCGATGCAGTTTCTGTGTTTCATCGTCAATAAGAAGGTCCAAGGGATACAGTAAACCTGAAGTGAAGCATCTGAATCTACAACTAGTATCACAGGATTGGTTCAAAGCATAGACAGTAAGAAGAGTCAGTCATCTTGTACTTCAGTCGGCATTGTGCCTTTTCTATTTAATACAGATGCAATTTCTGTGTTTCATCGTCAATAAGAAGGTCAGAGGGATACAGTAAACCTGAAGTGAAGCATCGGAATCTATAACTAGTGTCACAGGAATGGTTCAAAACATAGTCAGAAAGAAGAGTCAGTCTTCTTGTACTTAATTGGGCATTGTGCCTTTCGTATTTAATTCCGATGCAATTTCTGTGCTTCACCGTCAATAAGAAGGTCGGAGGGATACAGTAAACCTGAAGTGAAGCATTGGAATCTATAAGTAGTGTCACAGGAATGGTTCAAACATAGACAGTAAGAAGAGACAGTCCTCTTGTCCTTAAGTTGGCATTGTGCCTTTTGTATTTAATTCCGATGCAATTTCTATGTTTCATCGTCAATAAGAAGGTCCAAGGGATACAGTAAACCTGGAGTGAAGCATCGGAATATATAACTAGAGTCACAGTAATGGTTCAAAACATACACAGTAAGAAGAGTCAGTCTTCTTGTACTTACGTCGACAATGTGCCTTTTCTATTTAATTCCGATGCAAATTCTGTGTTTCATCGTCAATAGGAAGGTCAGAGTGATACAATAAACCTGAAGGGAAGCATCGGAATCTATAACTAGTGTCACAGGAATGGTTCAAATCATTGTCAACAAGAAGAGTCGGTCTTCGTTTACTTAAGTCGGCATTGTCCCTTTTTTATTTAATTCCGACGCAATTTCTCTGTTTCATCGTCAATAAGAAGGTCCAAGGGATACAGTAAACCTGAAGTGAAGCATCGGAATCTACAACTAGTGTCACAGGATAGGTTCAAAACATAGACAGTAAGAAGAGTCAGTCTTCTTGAACTTAAGTCGTTATTATGCCTTTTTTATTTAATACCGATGCAATTTCTGTGTTTCGTCGTCAATAAGAAGGTCAGAGGGATACAGTAAACCTGAAGTGAAGCATCGGAATCTATAACTAGTGTCACAGGACTGGTTCAAAAATAGACAGTAAGAAGAGTCAGTCTTCTTGAACTTAATTCGGCATTGTGCCTTTTGTATTTAATTCCGATGCAATTTCTGTGTTTCAGCGTCAATAAGATAGTCCAAGGTATACAGTAAACCTGAAGTGAAGCATCGGAATCTCTAACTAGAGTCACAGTAATGGTTCAAAATATAGACAGTAAGAAGAGTCAGTCTTCTTGTACTTAAGTCGTCATTGTGCCTTTTGTATTTAATTCCGATGAAATTTCTGTGTTTCATCGTTAATTAGAAGGTGCAAGCGATACAGTACACCGGAAGTGAAGCATCGGAATCTATAAATAGTGTCACACTAATGGTTCAAATCAAATTCAGTAAGAAGAGTCAGTCTTCTTGTCCTTAAGTCGGCATTGTGCCTTTTGTATTTCATTCCGATGCAATTTCTGTGTTTCATCGTCAATAAGAATGTCCAAGAGATACTGTAAACCTGAAGTGAAGCATCGGAATCTATAACTAGTGTCACAGGAATGGTTCAAATCATTGTCAATAAGAAGAGTCGGACTTCATGTACTTAAGTCGGCATTGTCCCTTTTGTATTTAATTCCGACGCAATTTCTCTGTTTCATCGTCAATAAGAAGGTCCAAGGGATACAGTAAACCTGAAGTGAAGCATCGGAGTCTACAACTAGTGTCACAGGATAGGTTCAAAACATAGACAGTAAGAAGAGTCAGTCTTCTTGAACTTAAGTCGTTATTATGCCTTTTTTATTTAATACCGATGCAATTTCTGTGTTTCGTCGTCAATAAGAAGGTCAGAGGGATACAGTAAACCTGAAGTGAAGCATCGGAATCTATAACTAGTGTCACAGGAATGGTTCAAAACATAATCAGTAAGAAGAGTCAGTCTTCTTATCCATAAGTCGGCATTGTGCCTTTTGAATTTAATTCCGATGCAATTTTGTGTTTCATCGTCAATAAGAATGTCCAAGGGAAACTGTAAACCTGAAGTGAAGCATCGGAATCTATAACTAGTGTCACAGGAATGGTTCAAATCATTGTCAATAAGAAGAGTCGGTCTTCATGTACTTAAATCGGCATTGTGCCTTTTGAATTTAATTCCGATGCAATTTCTGTGTTTCATCGTCAACAAGAAGGTCCAAGCGATACAGTAAACCGGAAGTGAAGCATCGGAATCTATAACTAGTGTCACACTAATGGTTCAAAACAAAGTCAGTAAGAAGAGTCAGTCTTCTTATCCTTAAGTCGGCATTGTGCCTATTATATTTAATTCCGATGCAATTTGTGTGTTTCATCGTCAATAAGAAGGTCAGAGGGATACAGTAAACCTGAAGTGAAGCATCGGAATCTATAACTAGTGTCACAGAAATTATTCAAAGCATAGTCAGTAAGAAGAGTAAGTCATCTTGAACTTAATTGGGCATTGTGCCTGTCGTATTTAATTCCGATGCAATTTCTGTGTTTCATCGTCAATAAGAAGGTCAGAGGGATACAGTAAACCTGAAGTGAAGCATCGGAATCTAAAACTAGTGTCACAGGAATGGTTCAAAACATAGACAGTAGGAAGAGTCAGTCTTCTTGTACTTAAGTCGCCATTGTGCCTTTTGTATTTAATTCCGATGCAATTTCTGTGTTTCATCGCCCATAAGAAGGTCCAAGGGATACAGTAAACCTGGAGTGAAGCATCGGAATATGTAACTAGAGTCACAGTAATGGTTCAAAACATAGACAGTAAGAAGAGTCAATTCTCTTGTACATAAGTCGGCATTGTGCCTTTTGTATTTAATTCCGATGCAATTTCTGTGTTTCATCGTCATTAAGAAGGTCCAAGGGATACATTAAACCTGAAGTGAAGCATCGGACTCAATAACTAGTGTCACAGAAATGGATCAAAACATAGACAGTAGGAAGAGTCAGTGTTCTTGTACTTAAGTCGGCATTGTGCCTTTTGTATTTAATTCCGATGCAATTTCTGTGTTTCATCGTCAATAAGAAGATCCAAGGGATACAGTAAAACTAAAGTGAAGCATCTGAATCTACAACTAGTGTCACAGGATTGGTTCAAAACATAGACAGTAAGAAGAGTCAGTCTTCTTGTACTTAAGTCGGCATTGTGCCTTTTCTATTTAATACCGATGCAATTTCTGTGTTTCATCGTCAATAAGAAGGTCAGAGGGATACAGTAAACCTGAAGTGAAGCATCGGAATCTATAACTAGTGTCACAGGAATGGTTCAAAACATTGTCAGAAAGAAGAGTCAGTCTTCTTGTACTTAATTGGGCATTGTGGTTTTCGTATTTAATTCCGATGCAATTTCTGTGCTTCACCGTCAATAAGAAGGTCAGAGGGATACAGTAAACCTGAAGTGAAGCATCGGAATCTATAACTAGTGTCACAGGAATGGTTCAAACATAGACAGTAAGAAGAGTCATTCTTCTTGTCCTTAAGTCGGCATTGTGCATTTTGTATTTAATTCCGATGCAATTTCTGTGTTTGATCGTCAATAAGAAGGTCCAAGGGATACAGTAAACCTGGAGTGAAGCATCGGAATCTATAACTAGTGTCACAGGAATGGTTCAAATCATAGTCAGTAGGAAGAGTCGGTCTTCATGTACTTGAGTCGGCATTGTGCGTTTTGAATTTAATTGCGATGCAATTTCTGTGTTTCATCGTCAATTAGAAGGTCCAAGCGATACAGTAAACCGGAAGTTAAGCATCGGAATCTATAAATAGTGTCACACTAATGGTTCAAATCAAATTCAGTAAGAAGAGTCAGTCTTCTTGTCCTTAAGTCGGCATTGCGTCTTTTGTATTTAATTCCGATGCAATTTCTGTGTTTCATCGTCAATAAGAATGTCCAAGGGATACAGTAAACCTGTAGCGAAACATCGGAATCTATAACTAGTGTCACAGGATTGGTTCAAAACATAGACAGTAAGAAGAGTCAGTCTTCTTGTACTTAAGTCGGCAATGTTCCTTTCCTATTTAAAACCGATGCAATTTCTGTGTTTCATCGTCAATAAGAAGGTCAGAGGGATACAGTAAACCTGAAGTGAAGCATCGGAATCTAAAACTAGTGTCACAGGAATGGTTCAAAACATAGACAGTAGGAAGAGTCAGTCTTCTTGTACTTAAGTCGCCATTGTGCCTTTTGTATTTAATTCCGATGCAATATCTGTGTTTCATCGCCCATAAGAAGGTCCAAGGGATACAGTAAACCTGGAGTGAAGCATCGGAATATGTAACTAGAGTCACAGTAATGGTTCAAAACATACACAGTAAGAAGAGTCAATTCTCTTGTACATAAGTCGGCATTGTGCCTTTTGTATTTAATTCCGATGCAATTTCTGTGTTTCATCGTCATTAAGAAGGTCCAAGGGATACATTAAACCTGAAGTGAAGCATCGGACTCAATAACTAGTGTCACAGAAATGGATCAAAACATAGACAGTAGGAAGAGTCAGTGTTCTTGTACTTAAGTCGGCATTGTGCCTTTTGTATTTAATTCCGATGCAATTTCTGTGTTTCATCGTCAATAAGAAGATCCAAGGGATACAGTAAAACTAAAGTGAAGCATCTGAATCTACAACTAGTGTCACAGAATTGGTTCAAAACATAGACAGTAAGAAGAGTCAGTCTTCTTGTACTTAAGTCGGCATTGTGCCTTTTCTATTTAATACCGATGCAATTTCTGTGTTTCATCGTCAATAAGAAGGTCAGAGGGATACAGTAAACCTGAAGTGAAGCATCGGAATCTATAACTAGTGTCACAGGAATGGTTCAAAACATTGTCAGAAAGAAGAGTCAGTCTTCTTGTACTTAATTGGGCATTGTGGTTTTCGTATTTAATTCCGATGCAATTTCTGTGCTTCACCGTCAATAAGAAGGTCAGAGGGATACAGTAAACCTGAAGTGAAGCATCGGAATCTATAACTAGTGTCACAGGAATGGTTCAAACATAGACAGTAAGAAGAGTCATTCTTCTTGTCCTTAAGTCGGCATTGTGCATTTTGTATTTAATTCCGATGCAATTTCTGTGTTTGATCGTCAATAAGAAGGTCCAAGGGATACAGTAAACCTGGAGTGTAGCATCGGAATCTATAACTAGTGTCACAGGAATGGTTCAAATCATAGTCAGTAGGAAGAGTCGGTCTTCATGTACTTGAGTCGGCATTGTGCGTTTTGAATTTAATTGCGATGCAATTTCTGTGTTTCATCGTCAATTAGAAGGTCCAAGCGATACAGTAAACCGGAAGTTAAGCATCGGAATCTATAAATAGTGTCACACTAATGGTTCAAATCAAATTCAGTAAGAAGAGTCAGTCTTCTTGTCCTTAAGTCGGCATTGCGTCTTTTGTATTTAATTCCGATGCAATTTCTGTGTTTCATCGTCAATAAGAATGTCCAAGGGATACAGTAAACCTGTAGCGAAACATCGGAATCTATAACTAGTGTCACAGGATTGGTTCAAAACATAGACAGTAAGAAGAGTCAGTCTTCTTGTACTTAAGTCGGCAATGTTCCTTTCCTATTTAAAACCGATGCAATTTCTGTGTTTCATCGTCAATAAGAAGGTCAGAGGGATACAGTAGACCGGAAGTGAAGCATCGGAATCTATAACTAGTGTCACAGGAATGGTTCAAGACATCGTCAGTAAGAAGAGTCAGTCTTCTTGTCCTTAAGTCGGCATTGTGCCTTTTGCACCTAATTCCGATGCAATTTTGTGTTTCATCGTCAATAAGAATGTCCAAGGGATACAGTAAACCTGTAGTGAAGCATCGGAATCTATAACTAGTGTCACAGGAATGGTTCAAATCATTGTCAATAAGAAGAGTTGGTCCTCATGTACTTAAGTCCTCATTGTGCCTTTTGTATTTAATTCCGATGCAATTTCTGTGTTTCATCGTCAATACGAAAGTACAAGGGATATAGTAAACCTGAAGTGAGGCAACGGAATCTATAACTAGTGTCACAGGAATGGTTCAAAGCATTGTCAATAAGAAGAGTCGGTCATCATGTACTTACGTCGGCATTGTGCCTTTTGTATTTAATTCCGACGCAATTTCTATGTTTCATCGTCAATAAGAAGGTCCAAGGGATACAGTAAACCTGAAGTGAAGCATCGGAATCTACAACAAGTGTCACAGGATAGGTTTAAAACATAGACAGTAAGAAGAGTCAGTCTTCTTCAACTTAAGTCGTTATTATGCCTTTTCTATTTACTACCGTTGCAATTTCTGTGTTTCGTCGTCAATAAGAAGGTCAGAGGGATACAGTAAACCTGAAGTGAAGCATCGGAATCTATAACTAGTGTCACAGGAATGGTTCAAAACATAGTCAGGAAGAAGAGTCAATCTTCTTGTACTTAATTCGGCATTGTGCCTTTCGTATTGAATTCCGATGCAATTTCTGTGATTCACCGCCAATAACAATGTCAGAGGGATACAGTAAACCTGAAGTGAAACATCGGAATCTATAACTAGTGTCACAGGAATGGTTGAAAACATAATCAGTAAGAAGAGTCAGTCTTCTTATCCATAAGTCGGCATTGTGCCATTTGTATTTAATTCCGATGCAATTTTGTGTTTCATCGTCAATAAGAATGTCCAAGGGATACAGTAAACCTGAAGTGAAGCATCGGAATCTATAACTAGTGTCACAGGAATGGTTCAAATCATTGTCAATAAGATGAGTCGGTCTTCATGTACTTCATTCGGCATTGTGCATTTTGTATTTAATTCCGATGCAATTTCTGTGTTTCATCGTCAACAAGAAGGTCCAGGCGATACAGTAAACCGGAAGTGAAGCATCGGAATCTGTAACTAGTGTCACACTAATGGTTCAAAACAAAGTCAGTAAGAAGAGTTAGTCTTCTTATCCTTAAGTCGGCATTGTGCCTTTTATATTTAATTCCGATGCAGTTTCTGTGTTTCATCGTCAATAAGAATGTCCAAGGGATACAGTATACCTGAAGTGAAGCATCGGAATCTATAACTAGAGTCACAGGAATGGTTCAAATCATTTTCAATAAGAAGAGTCGGTCTTCATGTACTTAAGTCGGCATTGTGCCTTTTGTATTTAATTCCGATGCAATTTCTGTGTTTCATCGTCAATGAGAAGGTCCAAGCGATACAGTAAACCTGAAGTGAAGCATCGGAATCTATAACTAGTGTCACACTAATGGGTCAAAACAAAGTCAGTAAGAAGAGTCAGTCTTCTTAACCTGAAGTCGGCATTGTGCCTCTTATATTTAATTCCGATGCAATTTGTGTGTTTCATCGTCAATACGAAGGTCAGAGGGATACAGTAAACCTGAAGTGAAGTATCGGAATCTATAACTAGTGTCACAGAAATGATTCAAAGCATAGTCAGGAAGAAGAGTAAGTCATCTTGAACTTAATTGGGCATTGTGCCTGTCGTATTTAATTCCGATGCAATTTCTGTGTTTCATCGTCATTAAGAAGGTCCAAGGGATACATTAAACCTGAAGTGAAACATCGGACTCAATAACTAGTGTCACAGAAATGGATCAAAACATAGACAGTAGGAAGAGTCAGTGTTCTTGTACTTAAGTCGGCATTGTGCCTTTTGTATTTAATTCCGATGCAATTTCTGTGTTTCATCGTCAATAAGAAGATCCAAGGGATACAGTAAAACTAAAGTGAAGCATCTGAATCTACAACTAGTGTCACAGGATTGGTTCAAAACATAGACAGTAAGAAGAGTCAGTCTTCTTGTACTTAAGTCGGCATTGTGCCTTTTCTATTTAATACCGATGCAATTTCTGTGTTTCATCGTCAATAAGAAGGTCACAGGGATACAGTAAACCTGAAGTGAAGCATCGGAATCTATAACTAGTGTCACAGGAATGGTTCAAAACATTGTCAGAAAGAAGAGTCAGTCTTCTTGTACTTAATTGGGCATTGTGGTTTTCGTATTTAATTCCGATGCAATTTCTGTGCTTCACCGTCAATAAGAAGGTCAGAGGGATACAGTAAACCTGAAGTGAAGCATCGGAATCTATAACTAGTGTCACAGGAATGGTTCAAACATAGACAGTAAGAAGAGTCATTCTTCTTGTCCTTAAGTCGGCATTGTGCATTTTGTATTTAATTCCGATGCAATTTCTGTGTTTGATCGTCAATAAGAAGGTCCAAGGGATACAGTAAACCTGGAGTGAAGCATCGGAATCTATAACTAGTGTCACAGGAATGGTTCAAATCATAGTCAGTAGGAAGAGTCGGTCTTCATGTACTTGAGTCGGCATTGTGCGTTTTGAATTTAATTGCGATGCAATTTCTGTGTTTCATCGTCAATTAGAAGGTCCAAGCGATACAGTAAACCGGAAGTTAAGCATCGGAATCTATAAATAGTGTCACACTAATGGTTCAAATCAAATTCAGTAAGAAGAGTCAGTCTTCTTGTCCTTAAGTCGGCATTGCGTCTTTTGTATTTAATTCCGATGCAATTTCTGTGTTTCATCGTCAATAAGAATGTCCAAGGGATACAGTAAACCTGTAGCGAAACATCGGAATCTATAACTAGTGTCACAGGATTGGTTCAAAACATAGACAGTAAGAAGAGTCAGTCTTCTTGTACTTAAGTCGGCAATGTTCCTTTCCTATTTAAAACCGATGCAATTTCTGTGTTTCATCGTCAATAAGAAGGTCAGAGGGATACAGTAGACCGGAAGTGAAGCATCGGAATCTATAACTAGTGTCACAGGAATGGTTCAAGACATCGTCAGTAAGAAGAGTCAGTCTTCTTGTCCTTAAGTCGGCATTGTGCCTTTTGCACTTAATTCCGATGCAATTTTGTGTTTCATCGTCAATAAGAATGTCCAAGGGATACAGTAAACCTGTAGTGAAGCATCGGAATCTATAACTAGTGTCACAGGAATGGTTCAAATCATTGTCAATAAGAAGAGTTGGTCCTCATGTACTTAAGTCCTCATTGTGCCTTTTGTATTTAATTCCGATGCAATTTCTGTGTTTCATCGTCAATACGAAAGTACAAGGGATATAGTAAACCTGAAGTGAGGCAACGGAATCTATAACTAGTGTCACAGGAATGGTTCAAAGCATTGTCAATAAGAAGAGTCGGTCATCATGTACTTACGTCGGCATTGTGCCTTTTGTATTTAATTCCGACGCAATTTCTATGTTTCATCGTCAATAAGAAGGTCCAAGGGATACAGTAAACCTGAAGTGAAGCATCGGAATCTACAACAAGTGTCACAGGATAGGTTTAAAACATAGACAGTAAGAAGAGTCAGTCTTCTTCAACTTAAGTCGTTATTATGCCTTTTCTATTTACTACCGTTGCAATTTCTGTGTTTCGTCGTCAATAAGAAGGTCAGAGGGATACAGTAAACCTGAAGTGAAGCATCGGAATCTATAACTAGTGTCACAGGAATGGTTCAAAACATAGTCAGGAAGAAGAGTCAATCTTCTTGTACTTAATTCGGCATTGTGCCTTTCGTATTGAATTCCGATGCAATTTCTGTGATTCACCGCCAATAACAATGTCAGAGGGATACAGTAAACCTGAAGTGAAACATCGGAATCTATAACTAGTGTCACAGGAATGGTTGAAAACATAATCAGTAAGAAGAGTCAGTCTTCTTATCCATAAGTCGGCATTGTGCCATTTGTATTTAATTCCGATGCAATTTTGTGTTTCATCGTCAATAAGAATGTCCAAGGGATACAGTAAACCTGAAGTGAAGCATCGGAATCTATAACTAGTGTCACAGGAATGGTTCAAATCATTGTCAATAAGATGAGTCGGTCTTCATGTACTTCATTCGGCATTGTGCATTTTGTATTTAATTCCGATGCAATTTCTGTGTTTCATCGTCAACAAGAAGGTCCAGGCGATACAGTAAACCGGAAGTGAAGCATCGGAATCTGTAACTAGTGTCACACTAATGGTTCAAAACAAAGTCAGTAAGAAGAGTTAGTCTTCTTATCCTTAAGTCGGCATTGTGCCTTTTATATTTAATTCCGATGCAGTTTCTGTGTTTCATCGTCAATAAGAATGTCCAAGGGATACAGTATACCTGAAGTGAAGCATCGGAATCTATAACTAGAGTCACAGGAATGGTTCAAATCATTTTCAATAAGAAGAGTCGGTCTTCATGTACTTAAGTCGGCATTGTGCCTTTTGTATTTAATTCCGATGCAATTTCTGTGTTTCATCGTCAATGAGAAGGTCCAAGCGATACAGTAAACCTGAAGTGAAGCATCGGAATCTATAACTAGTGTCACACTAATGGGTCAAAACAAAGTCAGTAAGAAGAGTCAGTCTTCTTAACCTGAAGTCGGCATTGTGCCTCTTATATTTAATTCCGATGCAATTTGTGTGTTTCATCGTCAATACGAAGGTCAGAGGGATACAGTAAACCTGAAGTGAAGTATCGGAATCTATAACTAGTGTCACAGAAATGATTCAAAGCATAGTCAGGAAGAAGAGTAAGTCATCTTGAACTTAATTGGGCATTGTGCCTGTCGTATTTAATTCCGATGCAATTTCTGTGTTTCATCGTCAATAAGAAGGTCAGAGGGATACAGTAAACCTGAAGTGAAGCATCGGAATCTAAAACTAGTGTCACAGGAATGGTTCAAAACATAGACAGTAGGAAGAGTCAGTCTTCTTGTACTTAAGTCGCCATTGTGCCTTTTGTATTTAATTCCGATGCAATTTCTGTGATTCTTCGTCAATAAGAAGGTCACAGGGATACAGTAAACATGATGTGAAGCATAGAAATCCATAAGTAGTGTGACAGGAATGGTTCAAAGCATAGTCAGTAAGAAGAGACAGTCTTCTTGTACTTAAGTCGGCATTGTGCCTTTTGTGTTTAATTCCGATGCAATTTCTGTGTTTCAGCGTCAATAAGAAAGTACAAGGGAAACAGTAAACCTGAAGTGAAGCTTCGGAATCTATAACTAGTGTCACAGGAATGGTTCAATACATAGACAGTAAGAAGAGTCAGTCCTCTTGTACTTAAGTCGGCATTGTGCCTTTTGTATTTAATTCCGATGCAGTTTCTGTGTTTCATCGTCAATAAGAAGGTCCAAGGGATACAGTAAACCTGAAGTGAAGCATCTGAATCTACAACTAGTATCACAGGATTGGTTCAAAGCATAGACAGTAAGAAGAGTCAGTCTTCTTGTACTTCAGTCGGCATTGTGCCTTTTCTATTTAATACAGATGCAATTTCTGTGTTTCATCGTCAATAAGAAGGTCAGAGGGATACAGTAAACCTGAAGTGAAGCATCGGAATCTATAACTAGTGTCACAGGAATGGTTCAAAACATAGTCAGAAAGAAGAGTCAGTCTTCTTGTACTTAATTGGGCATTGTGCCTTTCGTATTTAATTCCGATGCAATTTCTGTGCTTCACCGTCAATAAGAAGGTCGGAGGGATACAGTAAACCTGAAGTGAAGCATTGGAATCTATAACTAGTGTCACAGGAATGGTTCAAACATAGACAGTAAGAAGAGACAGTCCTCTTGTCCTTAAGTTGGCATTGTGCCTTTTGTATTTAATTCCGATGCAATTTCTATGTTTCATCGTCAATAAGAAGGTCCAAGGGATACAGTAAACCTGGAGTGAAGCATCGGAATATATAACTAGAGTCACAGTAATGGTTCAAAACATACACAGTAAGAAGAGTCAATTCCCTTGTACATAAGTCGGCATTGTGCTTTTTGTATTTAATTCCGATGCAATTTCTGTGTTTCATCGTCAATAAGAAGATCCAAGCGATACAGTAAACCTGAAGTGAAGCATCAGAATCTGTAACTAGTGTCACAGGAATGGTTCAAAACATAGACAGTTGGAAGAGTCACTGTTCTTGTACTTAAGTCGGCATTGTGCCTTTTGTATTTAATTCCGATGCAATTTGTGTGTTTCATCGTCAATAAGAAGGTCAGAGGGATACAGTAAACCTGAAGTGAAGCATCGGAATCTATTACTAGTGTCACAGGAATGATTCAAAACATAGTCAGAAAGAAGAGTCAGTCTTCTTGTACTTAATTGGGCATTGTGGTTTTCGTATTTAATTCCGATGCAATTTCTGTGCTTCACCGTCAATAAGAAGGTCAGAGGGATACAGTAAACCTGAAGTGAAGCATCGGAATCTATAACTAGTGTCACAGGAATGGTTCAAACATAGACAGTAGAAGAGTCAGTCTTCTTGTCCTTAAGTCGGCATTGTGCATTTTGTATTTAATTCCGATGCAATTTCTGTGATTGATCGTCAATAAGAAGGTCCAAGGGATACAGTAAACCTGGAGTGAAGCATCGGAATCTATAACTAGAGTCACAGTAATGGTTCAAAATATAGACAGTAAGAAGAGTCAGTCTTCTTGTACTTAAGTCGGCATTGTGTATTTTGTATTTCATTCCGATGCAATTTCTGTGATTCATCGTCAGTAAGAAGGTCCAAGGGATACAGTAAACCTGAAGTGAAGCATCGGACTCTATAACTAGTGTCACAGAAACGGATCAAAACATAGACAGTAGGAAGAGTCAGTCTTCTTATACTTAAGTCGGCAGTGTGCCTTTTGTATTTAATTCCGATGCAATTTCTGTGTTTCATAGTCAATAAGAAGGTCCAAGGGATACAGTAAACCTAAAGTGAAGCATCGGAATCTATAACTAGTGTCACAGGAATGGTTCAAATCATAGTCAGTAGGAAGAGTCGGTCTTCATGTACTTGAGTCGGCATTGTGCCTTTTGTATTTAATTGCGATGTAATTTCTGTGTTTCATCGTCAATTAGAAGTTCCAAGGGATACAGTAAACCTTAAGTGAAGCATCGGAATCTATAACTAGTGTCACAGGACTGGTTCAAAAATAGACAGTAAGAAGAGTCAGTCTTCTTGAACTTAATTCGGCATTGTGCCTTTTGTATTTAATTCCGATGCAATTTCTGTGTTTCAGCGTCAATAAGATAGTCCAAGGTATACAGTAAACCTGAAGTGAAGCATCGGAATCTATAACTAGTGTCACAGGAATGGTTCAAAACATAGTCAGTAAGAAGAGTCAGTCTTCTTGTACTTAAGTCGTCATTGTGCCTTTTGTATTTAATTCCGATGAAATTTCTGTGTTTCATCGTTAATTAGAAGGTGCAAGCGATACAGTACACCGGAAGTGAAGCATCGGAATCTATAAATAGTGTCACACTAATGGTTCAAATCAAATTCAGTAAGAAGAGTCAGTCTTCTTGTCCTTAAGTCGGCATTGTGCCTTTTGTATTTCATTCCGATGCAATTTCTGTGTTTCATCGTCAATAAGAATGTCCAAGAGATACTGTAAACCTGAAGTGAAGCATCGGAATCTATAACTAGTGTCACAGGAATGGTTCAAATCATTGTCAATAAGAAGAGTCGGACTTCATGTACTTAAGTCGGCATTGTCCCTTTTGTATTTAATTCCGACGCAATTTCTCTGTTTCATCGTCAATAAGAAGGTCCAAGGGATACAGTAAACCTGAAGTGAAGCATCGGAATCTACAACTAGTGTCACAGGATAGGTTCAAAACATAGACAGTAAGAAGAGTCAGTCTTCTTGAACTTAAGTCGTTATTATGCCTTTTTTATTTAATACCGATGCAATTTCTGTGTTTCGTCGTCAATAAGAAGGTCAGAGGGATACAGTAAACCTGAAGTGAAGCATCGGAATCTATAACTAGTGTCACAGGAATGGTTCAAAACATAATCAGTAAGAAGAGTCAGTCTTCTTATCCATAAGTCGGCATTGTGCCTTTTGAATTTAATTCCGATGCAATTTTGTGTTTCATCGTCAATAAGAATGTCCAAGGGAAACTGTAAACCTGAAGTGAAGCATCGGAATCTGTAACTAGTGTCACAGGATTGGTTCAAATCATTGTCAATAAGAAGAGTCGGTCTTCATGTACTTAAATCGGCATTGTGCCTTTTGAATTTAATTCCGATGCAATTTCTGTGTTTCATCGTCAACAAGAAGGTCCAAGCGATACAGTAAACCGGAAGTGAAGCATCGGAATCTATAACTAGTGTCACACTAATGGTTCAAAACAAAGTCAGTAAGAAGAGTCAGTCTTCTTATCCTTAAGTCGGCATTGTGCCTATTATATTTAATTCCGATGCAATTTGTGTGTTTCATCGTCAATAAGAAGGTCAGAGGGATACAGTAAACCTGAAGTGAAGCATCGGAATCTATAACTAGTGTCACAGAAATTATTCAAAGCATAGTCAGTAAGAAGAGTAAGTCATCTTGAACTTAATTGGGCATTGTGCCTGTCGTATTTAATTCCGATGCAATTTCTGTGTTTCATCGTCAATAAGAAGGTCAGAGGGATACAGTAAACCTGAAGTGAAGCATCGGAATCTAAAACTAGTGTCACAGGAATGGTTCAAAACATAGACAGTAGGAAGAGTCAGTCTTCTTGTACTTAAGTCGCCATTGTGCCTTTTGTATTTAATTCCGATGCAATTTCTGTGTTTCATCGCCCATAAGAAGGTCCAAGGGATACAGTAAACCTGGAGTGAAGCATCGGAATATGTAACTAGAGTCACAGTAATGGTTCAAAACATACACAGTAAGAAGAGTCAATTCTCTTGTACATAAGTCGGCATTGTGCCTTTTGTATTTAATTCCGATGCAATTTCTGTGTTTCATCGTCATTAAGAAGGTCCAAGGGATACATTAAACCTGAAGTGAAGCATCGGACTCAATAACTAGTGTCACAGAAATGGATCAAAACATAGACAGTAGGAAGAGTCAGTCTTCTTATACTTAAGTCGGCATTGTGCTTTTTGTATCTAATTCCGATGCAATTTCTGTGTTTCATCGTCAATAAGAAGGTCCAAGGGATACAGTAAACCTAAAGTGAGGCATCGGAATCTATAACTAGTGCCACACGAATGGTTCAAATCATAGTCAGTAAGAAGAGTCGGTCTTCATGTACTTAAGTCAGCATTGTGCTTTTGGATTCAATCCCGGTGCAATTTCTGTGTGACATCGTCAATAAGATGGTCAGAGGGATACAGTAAACCGGAAGTGAAGCATCGGAATCTATAACTAGTGTCACAGGAATGGTTAAAATCATAGTCAATAACAAGAGTCGGTCTTCATGTACTTAAGTCGGCTTTGTGCCTTTTGTATTTAATTCCGATGCAATTTCTGTGTTTCATCGTCAATAAGAAAGTAGAAGGGATACAGTAAACCTGAAGTGAAGCATCGGAATCCATAACTAGTGTCACAGGAATGGTTCAAAACATAGACAGTAGGAAGAGCCAGTGTTTTTGTACTCAAGTCGGCAATGTGCCTTTTGTGCTTAATTCCGATGCAATATCTGTGTTTCATCGTCAATATGAATGTCCAAGGGATACAGTAAACCTGAAGTGAGGCATCGGAATCTACAACTAGTGTCACAGGATTGGTTCAAATCATAGTCAGTAGGAAGAGTCGGTCTTCATGTACTTGAGTCGGCATTGTGCCTTTTCTATTTAATACCGATGCAATTTCTGTGTTTCATCGTCAATAAGAAGGTCAGAGGGATACAGTAAACCTGAAGTGAAGCATCGCAATCTATAACTAGTGTCACAGGAATGGTTCAAAACATAGTCAGAAAGAAGAGTCAGTCTTCTTGTACTTAATTGGGCATTGTGGTTTT
This sequence comes from Schistocerca piceifrons, assembly GCF_021461385.2. Lineage (NCBI taxonomy): Eukaryota > Metazoa > Arthropoda > Insecta > Orthoptera > Acrididae > Schistocerca > Schistocerca piceifrons. Next base: position 205,498 of record NW_025728433.1, read on the forward strand.
CGTATTTAATTCCGATGCAATTTCTGTGCTTCACCGTCAATAAGAAGGTCAGAGGGATACATTAAACCTGAAGTGAAGCATCGGAATCTATAACTAGAGTCACAGGAATGGTTCAAATCATAGTCAGTAAGAAGAGTCAGTCTTCTTGTCCTTAAGTCGGCATTGAGCCTGTTGCATTTAATTCCGATGCAATTTTGTGTTTCATCGTCAATAAGAATGTCCAAGGGATACAGTGAACCTGTAGTGAAGCATCGGAATCTATAACTAGTGTCACAGGAATGGTTCAAATCATTGTCAATAAGAAGAGTCTGTCCTCATGTACTTAAGTCGGCATTGTGCCTTTTGTATTTAATTCCGATGCAATTTCTGTGTTTCATCGTCAATACGAAAGTACAAGGGATACAGTAAACCTGAAGTGAAGCATCGGAATCTAAAACTAGTGTCACAGGAATGGTTCAAAACATAGACAGTAGGAAGAGTCAGTGTTCTTGTACTTAAGTCGGCATTGTCCCTTTTGTATTTAATTCCGATGCAATTTCTGTGTTTCATCGTCAATAAGAAAGTCCAAGGGATACAGTAAAACTGAAGTGAAGCATCTGAATCTACAACTAGTGTCACAGGATTGGTTCTAAACATAGACAGTAAGAAGAGTCAGTCTTCTTGTACTTAAGTCGGCATTGTGCCTTTTCTATTTAATACCGATGCAATTTCTGTGTTTCATCGTCAATAAGAAGGTCAGAGGGATACAGTAAACCTGAAGTGAAGCATCGCAATCTATAACTAGTGTCACAGGAATGGTTCAAAACATAGTCAGAAAGAAGAGTCAGTCTTCTTGTACTTAATTGGGCATTGTGGTTTTCGTATTTAATTCCGATGCAATTTCTGTGCTTCACCGTCAATAAGAAGGTCAGAGGGATACATTAAACCTGAAGTGAAGCATCGGAATCTATAACTAGTGTCACAGGAATGGTTCAAACATAGACAGTAAGAAGAGTCAGTCTCCTTGTCCTTAAGTCGGCATTGTGCATTTTCTATTTAATTCCGATGCAATTTCTGTGTTTGATCGTCAATAAGAAATTTCAAGTGATACAGTAAACCTGGAGTGAAGCATCGGAATCTATAACTACAGTCACAGTAATGGTTCTAAATATAGACAGTAAGAAGAGTCAGTCTTCTTGTACTAAAGTCGGCATTGTGCATTTTGTATTTAATTCCGATGCAATTTCTGTGATTCATCGTCAATAAGAAGGTCCAAGGGATACAGTAAACCTGAAGTGAAGCATCGGAATCTATAACTAGTGTCACAGAAATGGATCAAAACATAGACAGTAGGAAGAGTCAGTCTTCTTATACTTAAGTCGGCATTGTGCCTTTTGTATTTAATTCCGATGTAATTTCTGTGTTTCATCGTCAATAAGAAGGTCCAAAGGATACAGTAAACCGGAAGTGAAGCATCGGAAGCTATAACTAGTGTCACACTAATGGTTCAAAACAAAGTCAGTAAGAAGAGTTAGTCTTCTTATCCTTAAGTCGGCATTGTGCCTTTGATATTTAATTCCGATGCAATTTCTGTGTTTCATCGTCAATAAGAATGTCCAAGGGATACAGTATACCTGAAGTGAAGCATCGGAATCTAGAACTAGTGTCACAGGAATGGTTCAAACCATTGACAATAAGAAGAGTCGGTCTTCATGTACTTAAGTCGGCATTGTGCCTTTTGTATTTAATTCCGATGCAATTTCTGTGTTTCATCGTCGATAAGAAGGTCCAAGCGATACAGTAAACCGGAAGTGAAGCATCGGAATCTATAACTAGTGTCACACTAATGGGTCAAAACAAAGTCAGTAAGAAGAGTCAGTCTTCTTATCCTTAAGTCGGCATTGTGCCTTTTATATTTAATTCCGATGCAATTTGTGTGTTTCATCGTCAATAAGAAGGTCAGAGGGATACAGTAAACCTGAAGTGAAGTATCGGAATCTATAACTAGTGTCACAGAAATGATTCAAAGCATAGTCAGTAAGAAGAGTAAGTCATCTTGAACTTAATTGGGCATTGTGCCTGTCGTATTTAATTCCGATGCAATTTCTGTGTTTCATCGTCAATAAGAAGGTCAGAGGGATACAGTCAACCCGAAGTGAAGCATCGGAATCTAAAACTAGTGTCACAGAAATGGTTCAATACATAGACAGTAGGAAGAGTCAGTCTTCTTGTACTTAAGTCGCCATTGTGCCCTTTGTATTTAATTCCGATGCAATTTCTGTGTTTCTTCGTCAATAAGAAGGTCACAGGGATACAGTAAACATGATGTGAAGCATCGAAATCCATAACTAGTGTCACAGGAATGGTTCAAAGCATAGTCAGTAAGAAGTGACAGTCTTCTTGTACTTAAGTCGGCATTGTGCCTTTTGTATTTAATTCCGATGCAATTTCTGTGTTTCATCGTCAATAAGTAGGTCCAAGGGATACAGTAAAACTGAAGTGAAGCATCTGAATCTACAACTAGTGTCACAGGATTGGTTCAAAACATAGACAGTAAGAAGAGTCAGTCTTCTTGTACTTAAGTCGGCATTGTGCCTTTTCTATTTAATACCGATGCAATTTCTGTGTTTCATCGTCAATAAGAAGGTCAGAGGGATACAGTTAACCTGAAGTGAAGCATCGCAATCTATAACTAGTGTCACAGGAATGGTTTAAAACATAGTCAGAAAGAAGAGTCAGTCTTCTTGTACTTAATTGGGCATTGTGGTTCTCGTATTTAATTCCGATGCAATTTCTGTGTTTCATCGTCAATAAGTAGGTCCAAGGGATACAGTAAAACTGAAGTGAAGCATCTGAATCTACAACTAGTGTCACAGGATTGGTTCAAAACATAGACAGTAAGAAGAGTCAGTCTCCTTGTCCTTAAGTCGGCATTGTGCATTTTGTATTTAATTCCGATGCAATTTCTGTGTTTGATCGTCAATAAGAAGGTCCAAGTGATACAGTAAACCTGGAGTGACGCATCGGAATCTATAACTAGAGTCACAGGAATGGTTCAAAATATAGACAGTAAGAAGAGTCAGTCTTCTTGTACTAAAGTCGGCATTGTGCATTTTGTATTTAATTCCGATGCAATTTCTGTGATTCATCGTCAATAAGAAGGTCCAAGGGATACAGTAAACGTGAAGTGAAGCATTGGAATCTATAACTAGTGTCACAGAAATGGATCAAAACATAGACAGTAGGAAGAGTCAGTCTTCTTATACTTATGTCGGCATTGTGCCTTTTGTATTTAATTCCGATGTAATTTCTGTGTTTCATCGTCAATAAGAAGGTCCAAGGGATACAGTAAACCTAAAGTGAAGCATCGGACTCTATAACTAGTGTCACAGGAATGGTTCAAATCATAGTCAGTAGGAAGAGTCGGTCTTCATGTACTTGAGTCGGCATTGTGCCTTTTGTATTGAATTGCGATGCAATTTCTGTGTTTCATCGTCAATTTGAAGGTCCAAGGGATACAGTAAACCTTAAGTGAAGCATCGGAATCTATAACTAGTGTCACAGGAATGGTTCAAATCATAGACAGCACGAAGAGTCAGTTTTCTTGTACTTAGGTCAGCATTGTGCCTTTTGTATTTAATTCCGATGCAATTTCTGTGTTGCATCGTCAATTAGAAGGTGCAAGCGATAAAGTAAACCGGAAGTGAAGCATCGGAATCTATAAATAGTGTCACAATAATGGTTCAAATCAAATTCAGTAAGAAGAGTCAGTCTTCTTGTTCTTAAGTCGGCATTGTGCCTTTTGTATTTGATTCCGATGCAATTTCTGTGTTTCATCGTCAATAAGAATGTCCACGATATACTGTAAATCTGAAGTGAAGCATCGGAATCTATAACTAGTGTCACAGGAATGGTTCAAATCATTGTCAATAAGAAGAGTCGGTCTTCATGTACTTAACTCGGCATTGTGCCTTTTGCATTTAATTCCGACATAATTTCTGTGTTTCATCGTCAATAAGAAGGTCCAAGGTATACAGTAAACCTGAAGTGAAGCATCGGAATCTACAACTAGTGTCACAGGATAGGTTCAAAACATAGACAGTAAGAAGAGTCAGTCTTCTTGAACTTAAGTCGTTATTATGCCTTTTCTATTTAATACCGATGCAATTTCTCTGTTTCGTCGTCAATAAGAAGGTCAGAGGGATACAGTAAACCTGAAGTGAAGCATCGGAATCTATAACTAGTGTCACAGGAATGGTTCAAAACATAGTCAGTAAGAAGAGTCAGTCTTCTTTTCCATAAGTCGGCATTGTGCCTTTTGTATTTAATTCCGATGCAATTTTGTGTTTCATCGTCAATAAGAATGTCCAAGGGATACAGTAAACCTGAAGTGAAGCATCGGAATCTATAACTAGTGTCACAGGAATGGTTCAAATCATTGTCAATAAGAAGAGTCGGCCTTCATGTACTTAAATCGGCATTGTGCCTTTTGTATTTAATTCCGATGCAATTTCTGTGTTTCATCGTCAACAAGAAGGTCCAAGCGATACAGTAAACCGGAAGTGAAGCATCGGAATCTATAACTAGTGTCACACTAATGGTTCAAAACAAAGTCAGTAAGAAGAGTTAGTCTTCTTATCCTTAAGTCGGCGTTGTGCCTTTTATATTTAATTCCGATGCAATTTCTGTGTTTCATCGTCAATAAGAATGTCCAAGGGATACAGTATACCTGAAGTGAAGCATCGGAATCTAGAACTAGTGTCACAGGAATGGTTCAAATCATTGTCAATAAGAGGAGTCGGTCTTCATGTACTTAAGTCGGCATTGTGCCTTTTGTATTTAATTCCGATGCAATTTCTGTGTTTCATCGTCAATAAGAAGGTCCAAGCGATACAGTAAACCGGAAGTGAAGCATCGGAATCTATAACTAGTGTCACACTAATGGGTCAAAACAAAGTCAGTAAGAAGAGTCAGTCTTCTTATCCTTAAGTCAGCATTGTGCCTTTTATATTTAATTCCGATTCAATTTGTGTGTTTCATCGTCAATAAGAAGGACAGATGGATACAGTAAACCTGAAGTGAAGTATCGGAATCTATAACTAGTGTCACAGAAATGATTCAAAGCATAGTCAGTAAGAAGAGTAAGACATCTTGAACTTAATTGGGCATTGTGCCTGTCGTATTTAATTCCGATGCAATTTCTGTGTTTCATCGTCAATAAGAAGGTCAGAGTGATACAGTAAACCCGAAGTGAAGCATCGGAATCTAAAACTAGTGTCACAGGAATGGTTCAAAACATAGACAGTAGGAAGAGTCAGTCTTCTTGTACTTAAGTCGCCATTGTGCCTTTTGTATTTAATTCCGATGCAATTTCTGTGTTTCTTCGTCAATAAGAAGGTCACAGGGATACAGTAAACATGATGTGAAGCATCGAAATCAATAACTAGTGTCACAGGAATGGTTCAAAGCATAGTCAGTAAGAAGAGACAGTCTTCTTGTACTTAAGTCGGCATTGTGCCTTTTGTATTTAATTCCGTCGCAATTTCTGTGTTTCATCGTCAATAAGAAAGTACAAGGGAAACAGTAAACCTGAAGTGAAGCTTCGGAATCTATAACTACTGTCACAGGAATGGTTCAAAACATAGACAGTAAGAAGAGTCAGTCTTGTTGTACTTAAGTCGGCATTGTGCCTTTTGTATTTATTTCCGATGCAGTTTCTGTGTTTCATCGTCAATAAGAAGGTCCAAGGGATACAGTAAACCTGAAGTGAAGCATCTGAATTTACAACTAGTGTCACAGGATTGGTTCAAAGCATAGACAGTAAGAAGAGTCAGTCTTCTTGTACTTCAGTCGGCATTGTGCCTTTTCTATTTAATACTGATGCAATTTCTGTGTTTCATCGTCAATAAGAAGGTCAGAGGGATACAGTAAACCTGAAGTGAAGCATTGGAATTTATAACTAGTGTCACAAGAATGGTTCAAAACATAGTCAGAAAGAAGAATCAGTCTTCTTGTACTTAATTGGGCATTGTGCCTTTCGTATTTAATTCCGATGCAATTTCTGTGCTTCACCGTCAATAAGAAGGTCAGAGGGATACAGTAAACCTGAAGTGAAGCATTGGAATCTATAACTAGTGTCACAGGAATGGTTCAAACATAGACAGTAAGAAGGTTCAGTCTTCTTGTCCTTAAGTCGCCATTGTGCCTTTTGTATTTAATTCCGATGCAATTTCTGTGTTTCATCGTCAATAAGAAGGTCCCAGGGATACAGTACACCTGGAGTGAAGCATCGGAATATATAATTAGAGTCACAGTATTGGTTCAAATCATACACAGTAAGAAGAGTCAATTCTCTTGTACATAAGTCGGCAATGTGCCTTTTGTATTTAACTCCGATGCAATTTCTGTGTTTCATCGTCAATAAGAAGGTCCAAGGGATACATTAATCCTGAAGTGAAGCATCGGAATCTATAACTAGTGTCACTGGAATGGTTCAAAGTACAGACAGTAAGAAGAGTCAGTCTTCTTGTACTTAAGTCGGCATTGTGCCTCTTGTATTTAATTCCGATGCAATTTCTGTGATTCATCGTCAATAAGAAGGTCCAAGGGATACAGTAAACATAAAGTGAGGCATCGGAATCTATAACTAGTGCCACAGGAATGATTCAAATCATAGTCAGTAGGAAGAGTCGGTCCTCATGTACTTAAGTCGGCATTGTGCCTTTTGTATTTAATTCTGATGCAATTTCTGTGTTTCATCGTCAATAAGAAGGTCCACGCGATACAGTAAACCTGAAGTGAAGCATCAGAATCTATAACTAGTGTCCAAGGAATGGTTCAAAACATAGACAGTAGGAAGAGTCAGCCTTCTTATACTTAAGTCGGCATTGTGCCTTTTGTATTTAATTCCGATGCAATTTCTGTGTTTCATCGTCAATAAGAAGGTCCAAGGGATACAGTAAACCTAAAGTGAGGCATCGGAACCTATAACTAGTGCCACAGGAATGGTTCAAATCATAGTCAGCAGGAAGAGTCGGTCTTCATGTACTTAAGCCGGCATTGTGCATTTTGTATTTAATTCCGATGCAATTTCTGTGTTTCATCGTCAATAAGAAGGTCCAGGCGATACAGTAAACCTGAAGTGAAGCATCAGAATCTATAACTAGTGCCACAGGAATGGTTCAAAACATAGTCTGGAAGAAGAGTCAGTCTTCTTGTACTTAATTCGGCATTGTGCCTTTTGTATTTAATCCCTATGCAATTTCTGTGTGACATCGTCAATTAGATGGTCAGAGGGATACAGTAAACCGGAAGTGAAGCATCGGAATCTATAACTAGTGTCACAGGAATGGTTCAAATCATTGTCAATAAGAAGAGTCGGTCTTCATGTACTTAAGTCGGCATTGTGCCTTTTGTATTTAATTCCGATGCAATTTCTGTGTTTCTTCGTCAATAAGATGGTCCAAGCGATACAGTAAACCGGAAGTGAAGCATCGGAATCTATAACTAGTGTCACACTAATGGTTCAAAACAAAGTCAGTAAGAGAAGTCAGTCTTCTTATCCTTAAGTCGGCATTGTGCCTTTTATATTTAATTCCGATGCAATTTCTGTGTTTCATCGTCAATAAGAATGTACAAGGGATACAGTAAACCTGAAGTGAAGCATCGGAATCTATAACTAGTGTCACAGGAATGGTTAAAATCATTGTCAATAACAAGAGTCGGTCTTCATGTACTTAAGTCGGCTTTGTGCCTTTTGTATTTAATCCCGATGCAATTTCTGTGTTTCATCGTCAATAAGAAAGTAGAAGCAATACAGTAAACCTGAAGTGAAGCATCGGAATCTATAACTAGTGTCACAGGAATGGTTCAAAACATAGACAGTACGAAGAGTCAGTGTTTCTGTACTTAAGTCGGCATTGTGCCTTTTGTATTTAATTCCGATGCAATTTCTGTGTTTCATCGTCAATAAGAAAGTAGTAGGGAAACAGTAAACCTGAAGTGAAGCATCGGAATCTATAACTAGTGTCACAGGAATGTTTAAATCATAGTCAGTAAGAAGTGTCTGTCTTCTTGTACTTAATTGGGCATTGTGCGTTTCGTATGTAATTCCGATGCAATTTCTGTGCTTCACCGTCAATAAGAAGGTCAGAGGGGTACAGTAATCCTGAAGTGAAGCATCGGAATCTATAACTAGTGTCACAGGAATGGCTCATACATAGACAGTAAGAAGAGTCTGTCTTCTTGTACTTAAGTCGGCATTGTGCCTTTTGTATTTAATTCCGATACAATTTCTGTGTATCATCGTCAATAAGAAGGTCAGAGGGATACAGTAAACCGGAAGTGAAGCATCGGAACCTATAACTAGTGTCACAGGAATGGTTGAAACATAGTCAGTAAGAAGAGTCAGTCTTCTTGTCCTTAAGTCGCCATTGTGCCTTTTGTATATAATTCCGATGCAATTTCTGTGTTTCATCGTCAATAAGAAGGTCCAAGGGATACAGTAAACCTGGAGTGAAGCATCGGAATCTATAACTAGAGTCACAGTAATGGTTCAAACATTGACAGTAAGAAGTCTCTGTCTTCTTGTACTTAAGTCGGCATTGTCCCTTTTGTATTTAATTCCGATGCAATTTCTGTGTTTCATCGTCAATAAGAAGGTCCAAGCGATACAGTAAACCTAAAGTGGGGCATCGGAATCTATAACTTGTGGCACAGGAATGGTTCAAATCATAGTCAGTAAGAAGAGTCGGTCTTCATGTACTTAAGTCGGCATTGTGCCTTTTGTATTTAATTCCGATGCAATTTCTGTGTTTCACCGTCAATAAGAATGTCAGAGGGATACAGTAAACCTGAAGTGAAGCATCGGAATCTATAACTAGTGTCACAGGATTGGTTCAAACATAGACAGTAAGAAGAGTCAGTCTTCATGTACTTAAGTCGGCATTGTGCCTTTTGTATTTAATCACGATGCAATTTCTGTGTGACATCGTCAATAAAATGGTCAGAGGGATACAGTAAACCGGAAGTGAAGCATCGGAAACTGTAACTAGTGTCACAGGAATGGTTCAAAACATAATCAGTAAGAAGAGTCAGTCTTCATGTCCATAAGTCGGCATTGTGCCTTTTGTATTTAATTCCGAAGCAATTTCTGTGTTTCTTCGTCAATAAGATGGTCCAAGCCGTACAGTAAACCGGAAGTGAAGCATCGGAATCTATAACTAGTGTCACACTAATGGTTCAAAACAAAGTCAGTAAGAGAAGTCAGTCTTCTTGTCCTTAAGTCGGCATTGTGCCTTTTGTATTTGATTCCGATGCAATTTCTGTGTTTCATCGTCAATAAGAATGTCCAAGGGATACAGTAAACCTCGAGTGAAGCATCGGAATCTATAACTAGAGTCACAGTAATGGTTCAAAACATTGACAGTAAGAGGAGTCCGTCTTCTTGTACTTAAGTCGGCATTGTCCCTTTTGTATTTAATTCCGATGCAATATCTGTGTTTCATCGTCAATAAGAAGGTTTAAGGGATACAGTAAACCTGAAGTGAAGTATCGGAATCTATAACTAGTGTCACAGGAATTGTTCGAAACATAGACAGTAAGAAGAGTCAGTCTTCTTGTACTTAAGCCGGCATTGTGCCTTTTGTATATAATTCCGATGCAATTTCTGTGTTTCATCGTCAATAAGAATGTCCAAGGGATACTGTAAACCTGGAGTGAAGCATCGGAATCTATAACTAGATTCACAGTAATGGTTCAAAACATTGACAGTAAGAGGAGTCTGTCTTCTTGTACTTAAGTCGGCATTGTCCTTTTTGTATTTAATTCCGATGCAATATCTGTGTTTCATCGTCAATAAGAAGGTCCAAGAGATACAGTAAACCTGAAGTGAAGTATCGGAATCTATAACTAGTGTCACAGGAATGATACGAAACATAGACAGTAAGAAGAGTCAGTCTTCTTATACTTAAGTCGGCATTGTGCCTTTTGTATTTAATTCCGATGCAATTTCTGTGATTCAACGTCAATTAGAAGGTCCAAGGGATACAGTAAACCTCAAGTGAAGCATCGGAATCTATAACTAGTGTCACACGAATGGTTCAAATCATAGTCAGTAGGAAGAGTCGGTCTTCATGTACTTAAGTCGGCATTGTGCCTATTGTATTTAATTCCGATGCAATTTCTGTGTTTCATCGTCAATAAGAAGGTCCAAGGGATACAGTAATCCTGAAGTGAAGCATCGGAATCTATAACTAGAGTCACAGGAATGGTTCAAAACATAGACAGTATTAAGAGTCAGTCTCCTTGTACTTAAGTCGCCATTGTGCCTTTTGTATTTCATTCCGATGCAATTTCTGTGTTTCATCGTCATTAAGATAGTCCAAGGTATACAGTAAACCTGAAGTGAAGCATCGGAATCTATAACTAGTGTCACAGGAATGGTTCAGAACATAGTCAGTAAGAAGAGTCAGTCTTCTTGTACTTAAGTCGGCATTGTGCCTTTTGTATTTAATTCCGATGCAATATCTGTGTTTTATCGACAATAAGAAGGTCCAAGCGATACAGTTAACCGGAAGTGAAGCATCGGTATCTATAACTAGCGTCACACTAATGGTTCAAAGCGAAGTCAGTAAGAAGAGTCAGTCTCCTTGGTCTTAAGTCGGCATTGTGCTTTTTCTATTTAAATCCGATGCACTATCTGTGTTTCATCGTCAATAAAAATGTCCAAGGGATACAGTAAACCTGAAATGAAGCATCGGAATATATAACTAGTGTCACAGGAATGGTTCAAATCATTGTCAATAAGAAGTGTCGTTCTTCATGTACTTAAGTCGGCATTGTGCCTTTTGTATTTAATTCCGATGCAATTTCTTTGTTTCATTGTCACAAAGAAAGTACAAGGGATACAGTAAACCTGAAGTGAAGCATCGGAATCTATAACTAGTGTCACAGGAATGGTTCGAATCATAGACAGTAAGAAGAGTCAGTCTTCTTGTACTTAAGTCGGCATTGTGCCTTTTCTATTTAATACCGATGCAATTTCTGTGTTTCATCGTCATTAAGAAGGTCAGAGGGATACAGTAAACCTGAAGTCTAGCATCGGAATCTACAACTAGTGTCACAGGATTGGTTCGAAACATAGACAGTAAGAAGAGTCAGTCTTCTTGTACTTAAGTCGGCATTGTGCATTTTCTATTTAATACCAATGCAATTTCTATGTTTCATCGTCATTAAGAAGGTCAGAGGGATACAGTAAAACTGAAGTGAAGCATCGGAATCTATAACTAGTGTCACAGGAGTGGTTCAAAACATAGTCAGTAAGAAGAGTCTGTCTTCTTGTACTTAATTCGGCATTGTGCCTTTCGTATTGAATTCCGATGCAATTTCTGGTTTTCACCGTCTATAAGAAGGTCAGATGGATACACAAAACCGGAAGTGAAGCATCGGAATCTATAACTAGTGTCACAGGAATGGTTCACACATAGACAGTAAGAAGAGTCAGTCTTCATGTACTTTAATCGGCATTGTGCCTTTTGTATTTAATTCCGATGCAATTTCCGTGTTTCATCGTCAAGAAGATGGTCCAAGCGATCCAGTAAACTGGAAGTGAAGCATCGGAATCTATAACTAGTATCACACTAATGATTCAAAGCAAAGTCAGTAAGAAGTGTCAGTCTTCTTATCCTTAAGTCGGCATTGTGCCTTTTATTTTTAATTCCGATGCAATTTCTGTGTTTCATCGTCAATAAGAATGACCAAGGGATATAGTAAACCTGAAGTGAAGCATCGGAATCTATAACTAGTGTCACAGGAATGGTTAAAATCATTGTCAATAAGAAGAGTCGGTCTTCATGTACTTAAGTCTGCTTTGTGCCTTTTGTATTTAATTCCGATGCAATTTCTGTGTTTCATCGTCAATAAGAAAGTACAAGGGATACAGTAAGCCTGAAGTGAAGCATCGGAATCTATAACTAGTGTCACAGGAATGCTTCAAAACATAGACAGTAGGAAGAGTCAGTGTTCTTGTACTGAAGTCGGCATTGTGCCTTTTGTGTTTAATTCCGATGCAATTTCTGTGTTTCATCGTCAATAAGAAGGTCCAAGGGATACAGTAAACCTGACGTAGGGCATCGGAATCTATAACTAGTGTCACAGAAATGGTTCAAATCATAGTCAGTATTAAGAGTCGGTCTTCATGTACTTAAGTCGGCATTGTACCTTTTGTATTTTAGTCCGATGCAATTTCTGTGTTTCATCGTCAATATGAAGGTCCAAGAGATACAGTAATCCTGAAGTGAAGCATCAGAATCTATAACTAGAGTTACAGGAATGGTTCAAAACATAGACAGTATGAAGAGTCAGTCTTCTTGTACTTAAGTCGGCATTGTGCCTTTTGTATTTAATTCCGATGCAATTTCTGTGTTTCATCGTCATTAAGATTGTCCAAGGTATACAGTAAACCCGAAGTGAAGCATCGGAATCTATAACTAGTGTCACAGGAATGGTTCAGAACATAGTCAGTAAGAAGAGTCAGTCTTCTTGGACTTAAGTCGGCATTGTGACTTTTGTATTTAATTCCGATGCAATATCTGTGTTTTATCGACAATAAGAAGGTCCAAGCGATACAGTTAACCGGAAGTGAAGCATCGGTATCAATAACTAGCGTCACACTAATGGTTCAAAGCGAAGTCAGTAAGAAAAGTCAGTCTCCTTGGTCTTAAGTCGGCATTGTGCCTTTTGTATTTAATTCCGATGCAATTTCTGTGTTTCATCGTCAATAAGAATGTCCAAGGGATACAGTAAACCTGAAGTGAAGCATCGGAATCTATAACTAGTGTCACAGGAATGGTTAAAATCATTGTCAGTAAGAAGAGTCGGTCTTCATGTACTTAAGTCGGATTTGTGCCTTTTGTATTTAATTCCGATGCAATTTCTGTGTTTCATCGTCAATAAGAAAGTACAAGGGATACAGTAAACCTGAAGTGAAGCATCGGAATCTATAACTAGTGTCACAGGAATGGTTCAAAACATAGACAGTAGGAAGAGTCAGTGTTCTTGTACTTAAGTCGGCATTGTGCCTTTTGTGTTTAATTCCGATGCAATTTCTGTGTTTCATCGTCAATAAGAAGGTCCAAGGGATACAGTAAACCTGAAGGAAGGCATCGGAATCTACAACTATTGTCACAGGATTGGTTCAAAGCATAGACAGTAAGAAGAGTCAGTCTTCTTGTACTCAAGTCGGCATTGTGCCTTTTCTATTTAATACCGATGCAATTTCTGTGTTTCATCGTCAATAAGAAGGTCAGAGGGATACAGTAAACCTAAAGTGAAGCATCGGAATCCATAACTAGTGTCACAGGAATGGTTAAAAGCATAGTCAGTAAGAAGTGTCAGTCTTCTTGTACTTAATTGGGCATTGTGCGTTTGGTATGTAATTCCGATGCAATTTCTGTGCTTCACCGTCAATAACAACGACAGAGGGATACAGTAAACCTGAAGTGATGCATCGGAATCTATAACTAGTGTCACAGGAACGGTTCAAACATAGACAGTAAGTAGAGTCAGTCTCCTTGTACTTAAGTCGGCATTGTGCCTTTTGTATTTAATTCCGATGCAATTTCTGTGTTTCATCGTCAATAAGAAGGTCAGAGGGATACAGTAAGCCGGAAGTGAAGCATCGGAACCTATAACTAGTGTCACAGGAATGGTTCAAACATAGTCAGTAAGAAGAGTCAGTCTTCTTGTCCTTAAGTCTGCATTGTGCCTTTTGTATTTAATTCCGATGCAATTTCTGTGTTTCATCGTCAATAAGAAGGTCCAAGGGATGCAGTAAACCTGGAGTGAAGCATCGGAATCTATAACTAGAGTCACACTAATGGTTCAAAACATTGACAGTAAGAAGAGTCTGTCTTCTTGTACTTAAGTCGGCATTGTCCCTTTTGTATTTAATTCCGATGCAATTTCTGTGTTTCATCGTCAGTAAGTAGGTCCTAGGGATACAGTAAACCTGAAGTGAAGCATCGGAATCTATCACTAGTGTTACTGCAATGGTTCGAAATATAGACAGTAAGAAAAGTCAGTCTTCTTGTACTTAAGCCGGCATTGTGCCATTTGTATTTAATTCCGATGCAATTTCTGTGATTCATCGTCAGAAAGAAGGTCCAAGGGATACAGTAAACCTGAAGTGAAGCATCGGACTCTATAAAAAGTGTCACAGAAATGGATCAAAACATAGGCAGTAGGAAGAGTCAGTCTTCTTATACTGAAGTCGGCATTGTGCCTTTTGTATTTCATTCTGAAGTAATTTCTGTGTTTCAACGTCAATTAGAAGGTCCAAGGGATACAGTAAACCTCAAGTGAAGCATCGGAATCTATAACTAGTGTCACAAGAATGGTTCAAATCATAGTCAGTACTAAGAGTCGGTTTTCATGTACTTAAGTCGGCATTGTGCCTTTTGTATTTAAGTCCGATGCAATTTCTGTGTTTCATCGTCAATATGAAGGTCCATGAGATACAGTAATCCTGAAGTGAAGCATCAGAATCTATAACTAGAGTCACAGGAATGGTTCAAAACATAGACAGTATGAAGAGTCAGTCTTCTTGTACTTAAGTCGGCATTGTGCCTTTTGTATTTAATTCCGATGCAATTTCTGTGTCTCATCGTCATTAAGATAGTCCAAGGTATACAGTAAACCTGAAGTGAAGCATCGGAATCTATAACTAGTGTCACAGGAATGGTTCAGAACATAGTCAGTAAGAAGAGTCAGTCTTCTTGTACTTATGTCGGCATTGTGCCTTTTGTATTTAATTCCGATGCAATTTCTGTGTTTCATCGTCAATAAGAAGGTCCAAGCGATACAGTTAAACTGAAGTGAAGCATCGGTATCTATAACTAGCGTCACACTAATGGTTCAAAGCAAAGTCAGTAGGAAGAGTCAGTCTTCTTGTTCTTAAGTCGGCATTGTGCCTTTTGTATTTAATTCCGATGCAATATCTGTGTTTCATCGTCAATAAAAATTTCCAAGGGATACAGTAAACCTGAAATGAAGCATCGGAATCTATAACTAGTGTCACAGGAATGGTTCAAATCATTGTCAATTAGAAGAGTCGGTCTTCATGTACTTAAGTCGGCATTGTGCCTTTTGTATTTAATTCCGGTGCAATTTCTTTGTTTCATCGTCACAAAGAAAGTACAAGGGATACAGTAAACCTGAAGTGAAGCATCGGAATCTATAACTAGGGTCACAGGAATGGTTCGAAACATAGACAGTAAGAAGAGTCAGTCTTACTTGTACTTAAGTCGGCATTGTGCCTTTTCTATTTAATACCGATGCAATTTCTGTGTTTCATCGTCATTAAGAAGGTCAGAGGGATACAGTAAACCTGAAGTCAAGCATCGGAATCTACAACTAGTGTCACAGGATTGGTTCGAAACATAGACAGTAAGAAGAGTCAGTCTTCTTGTACTTAAGTCGGCACTGTGCCTTTTCTATTTAATACCAATGCAATTTCTGTGTTTCATCGTCATTAAGAAGGTCAGAGGGATACAGTAAACCTGAAGTGAAGCATCGGAATCTATAACTAGTGTCACAGGAGTGGTTCAAAACATAGTCAGTAAGAAGAGTCAGTCTTCTTGTACTTAATTCGGCATTGTGCCTTTCGTATTGAATTCTGATGCAATTTCTGGTTTTCTCCGTCTATAAGAAGGTCAGATTGATACACAAAACCTGAAGTGAAGCATCGGAATCTATAACTAGTGTCACAGGAATGGTTCACACATAGACAGTAAGAAGAGTCAGTCTTCATGTACTTAAATCGGCATTGTGCCTTTTGTATTTAATTCCGATGCAATTTCCGTGTTTCATCGTCAATAAGATGGTCCAAGCGATACAGTAAACCGGAAGTGAAGCATCGGAATCTATACCTAGTGTCACACTATTGGTTCAAAACAAAGTCAGTAAGAAGTGTCAATCTTCTTATCCTTAAGTCGGCATTGTGCCTTTTATATTTAATTCCGATGCAATTTCTGTGTTTCATCGTCAATAAGAATGTCCAAGGGATACAGTAAACCTGAAGTGAAGCATCGGAATCTATAACTAGTGTCACAGGAATGGTTAAAATCATTGTCAATAAGAAGTGTCAGTCTTCTTGTACTTAATTGGGCATTGTGCGTTTGGTATGTAATTCCGATGCAATTCCTGTGCTTCACCGTCAATAAGAACGACAGAGGGATACAGTAAACCTGAAGTGATGCATCGGAATCTATAACTAGTGTCACTGCAATGGTTCGAAATATAGACAGTAAGAAAAGTCAGTCTTCTTGTACTTAAGCCGGCATTGTGCCATTTGTATTTAATTCCGATGCAATTTCTGTGATTCATCGTCAGAAAGAAGGTCCAAGGGATACAGTAAACCTGAAGTGAAGCATCGGACTCTATAATAAGTGTCACAGAAATGGATCAAAACATAGGCAGTAGGAAGAGTCAGTCTTCTTATACTTAAGTCGGCATTGTGCCTTTTGTATTTAATTCTGAAGCAAATTCTGTGTTTCAACGTCAATTAGAAGGTCCAAGGGATACAGTAAACCTCAAGTGAAGCATCGGAATCTATAACTAGTGTCACAAGAATGGTTCAAATCATAGTCAGTACTAAGAGTCGGTCTTCATGTACTTAAGTCGGCATTGTGCCTTTTGTATTTAAGTCCGATGCAATTTCTGTGTTTCATCGTCAATATGAAGGTTCAAGAGATACAGTAATCCTGAAGTGAAGCATCAGAATCTATAACTAGAGTCACAGGCATGGTTCAAACATAGACAGTATGAAGAGTCAGTCTTCTTGTACTTAAGTCGGCATTATGCCTTTTGTATTTAATTCCGATGCAATTTCTGTGTCTCATCGTCACAAAGATAGTCCAAGGTATACAGTAAACCTGAAGTGAAGCATCGGAATCTATAACTAGTGTCACAGGAATGGTTCAGAACATAGTCAGTAAGAAGAGTCAGTCTTCTTGTACTTATGTCGGCATTGTGCATTTTGTATTTAATTCCGATGCAATTTCTGTGTTTCATCGTCAATAAGAAGGTCCAAGCCATACAGTTAAACTGAAGTGAAGCATCGGTATCTATAACCAGCGTCACACTAATGGTTCAAAGCAAAGTCAGTAGGAAGAGTCAGTCTTCTTGTTCTTAAGACGGCATTGTGCCTTTTGTGTTTAATTCCGATGCAATATCTGTGTTTCATCGTCAATAAAAATTTCCAAGGGAAACAGTAAACCTGAAATGAAGCATCGGAATCTATAACTAGTGTCACAGGAATGGTTCAAATCATTGTCAGTAAGAAGAGTCGGTCTTCATGTACTTAAGTCGGCATTGTGCCTTTTGTATTTAATTCGGATGCAATTTCTGTGTTTCATCGTCACAAAGAAAGTACAAGGGATACAGTAAACCTGAAGTGAAGCATCGGAATCTATAACTAGTGTCACAGGAATGGTTCAAAACATTGACAGTAATAAGAGTCAGTGTTCTTGTACTTAAGTCGACATTGTGCCTTTTCTATTTAATACCGATGCAATTTCTGTGTTTCATCGTCAATAAGAAGGTCAGAGGGATACAGTAAACCTGAAGTGTAGCATCGGAATCTATAACTAGTGTCACAGGAATGGTTCAAAACATAGTCAGTAAGAAGAGTCTGTCTTCTTGTACTTTATTCCTCATTGTGCCTTTCGTATTGAATTCCGATGCAATTTCTGTGTTTCACCGTCTATAAGATGGTCAGAGGGATACACAAAACCTGAAGTGAAGCATCGGAATCTATAACTAGTGTCACAGGAATGGTTCAAACATTGGCAGTAAGAAGAGCCAGTCTTCATGTACTTAAATCGGCATTGTGCCTTTTGTATTTAATCACGATGGAATTTCTGTGTTTCATCGTCAATAAGAAGGTCAGAATGATACAGTAAACCGGAAGTGAAGCATCGGGATCTATAACTAGTGTCACAGGAATGGTTCAAATCATAGTCAGTAAGTAGAGTCAGTCTTCTTGTCCTTAAGTCGGCATTGTGCCTTTAGTATTTAATTCCGATGCAATTTCTGTGTTTCATCGTCAATAAAAATGTCCAAGGGATACAGTAAACCTGAAATGAAGCATCGGAATCTATAACTAGTGTCACAGGAACGGTTCAAATCATTGTCAATAAGAAGAGTCGGTCTTCATGTACTTAAGTCGGCATTGTGCCTTTTGTATTTAATTCCGATGCAATGACTGTGTTTCATCGTCACAAAGGAAATACAAGGGATACTGTAAACCTGAAGTGAAGCATCGGAATCTATAACTAGTGTCACAGGAATGGTTCAAAACATAGACAGTAGGAAGAGTCAGTGTTCTTGTACTTAAGTGGGCATTGTGCCTTTTGTATTCAATTCCGATGCAATTTCAGTGTTTCATCGTCAATAAGAAGGTCCTAGGGATACAGTAAACCTGAAGTGAAGCATCGGAATCTGTAACTAGTGTCACAGGAATGGTTCGAACATTGACAGTAAGAAGAGTCAGTCTTCATGTACTTAAATCGGCACTGTGCATTTTGTATTTATTCCCGATGCAATTTCTGTGCTTCATCGTCAATAAGAAGGTCAGAGGGATACAGTAAACCGGAAGTGAAGCATCGGAATCTATAACTAGTGTCACAGGAATGGTTCAAATCATAGTCAGTAAGTAGAGTCAGTCTCCTTGCCCTTAAGTCGGCATTGTGCCTTTTGTATTTAATTCCGATGCAATTTTGTGTTTCATCGTCAATAAGAATGTCCAAGGGATACAGTAAACCTGAAGTAAAGCATCGGAATCTATAACTAGTGTCACAGGAATGGTTCAAATCATTGTCAATAAGAAGAGTCGGTCCTCATGTACGTAAGTCGGCATTGTGCCATTTGTATTTAATTCCGATGCAATTTCTGTGTTTCATCGTCAATCAGAAAGTACAAGGGATACAGTAAACCTGTAGTGAAGCATCGGAATCTATAACTAGTGTCACAGGAATGATTCAAAACATAGACAGTAATCAGAGTCAGTGTTCTTGTACTTAAGTCGGCATTGTGCATTTTGTATTTAATTCCGATGCAATTTCTGGGTTTCATCGTCAATAAGAACGTCCAAGGGATACAGTAAACCTGAAGTGAATCATTGGGATCTACAACTAGTGTCACAGGATTGGTTCAAAACATAGACAGTTAGAAGAGTCAGCCATCTTGTACTTAAGTCCCCATTGTGCCTTTTCTATTTAATACCGATGCAATTTCTGTGTTTCATCGTCAATAAGAAGGTCAGAGGCATACTGTAAACCTAAAGTGAAGCATCGGAATCTATAACTAGTGTCACAGGAATGGTTCAAAACATAGTCAGTAAGAAGAGTCAGTCCTCTTGTACTTAATTGGGCATTGTGCCTTTCGTATTGAATTCCGATGCATTTTCTGTGATTCATCGTCATTAAGAAGGTCAGAGGGATACAGTAAACCTGAAGTGAAGCATCGGAATCTATAACTAGTGTGACAGGAATGGTTCAAACATAGACAGTAGGAAGAGTCAGTCTTCTTGTACTTAAGTCGGCATTGTGCCTTTTGTATTTAATTCCGATGCAATTTCTGTGTTTCATCGTCAATAAGAAGGTCAGAGGGATACAGTAAACATGAAGTGAATCATCGGACTCCATAACTAGTGTCACAGAAATGGATCACAACATAGTCAGTAGGAAGAGTCAGTCTTTTTATACTTAAGTCGGCATTGTGCCTTTTGTATTAAATTCCGATGCAATTTCTGTGTTTCATCATCAATACGAAGGTCCAAGGGAAACAGTAAACCTGAAGTGAAGCATCGGAATCTATAACTAGTGTCACAGGAATGGTTCAAAGCATAGACAGTACGAAGAGTCAGTCTTCATGTACATATGTCGGCATTGTAGCTTTTGTATTTAATTCTGATGCAATTTCTGTGTTACATCGTCAATAAGAAGGTCAGAGGGATACAGTAAACCCGAAGTGAAGCATCGGAATCTATAACTGGTGTCACAGGAATGGTTCAAAACATAGTCAAAAAGAAGAGTCAGTCTTCCTGTCCTTAAGTCGGCATTGTGCCTTTTTTATTTAATTCCGATGCAATTTCTGTGTTTCATCGGCAATAAGGTCAGAGGGATACAGTAAACCTGAAGTGAAGCATCGGAATGTATAACTAGTGTCACAGCAATGGTTCAAAACATAGACAGTAGGAAGAGTCCGTCTTCTTGTACTTCAGTCGGCATTGTGCCTTTTGTATTTAATTCCGATGCAATTACTGTGTTTCATCGTCAATAATAAGGTCAGAGGGATACAGTGAACCTGAAGTGAAGCATCGGAATCAAAACTAGTTTCACAGGAATGGTTCAAAACATAGTCAGTAAGAAGAGTCAGTCTTCTTGTACTTAAGTCGGCATTGTGCCTTTTCTATTTAATTCCGATGTAATTTCTGTGTTTCATCGTCAATAAGAAGGTCCAAGTGATACAGTAAAATTGGAGTGAAGCATCGGAATCTATAACTAGTGTCACAGGATTGTTTCAAAACATAGACAGTAAGAAGAGTCAGTCTTCTTGTACTTAAGTCGACATTGTGCCTTTTCTATTTAATACCGATGCAATTTCTGTGTTTCATCGTCAATAAGAAGGTCAGAGGGATACAGAAAACCTGAAGTGAAGCATCGGAATCTATAACTAGTGTCACAGGAATGGTTCAAATCATAGTCAGTAAGTAGAGTCAGTCTTCTTGTCCTTAAGTCGGCATTGTGCCTTTTGTATTTAATTCCGATGCAATATCTGTGTTTCATCGTCAATAAAATGTCCAAGGGATATAGTAAACCTGAAATGAAGCATCGGAATCTATAACTAGTGTCACAGGAATGGTTCAAATCATTGCCAATAAGAAGAGTCGGTCTTCATGTACTTAAGTCGGCATTGTGCCTTTTGTATTTAATTCCGATGCAATATCTGTGTTTCATCGTCACAAAGGAAATACAAGGAATACAGTAAACCTGAAGTGAAGCATCGGAATCTATAACTAGTGTCACAGGAATGGTTCAAAACATAGACAGTAGGAAGAGTCAGTGTTCTTGTACTTAAGTCGGCATTGTGCCTTTTGTATTTAATTCCGATGCAATTTCAGTGTTTCATCGTCAATAAGAAGGTCCAAGGGATACAGTAACCCTGAAGTGAAGCGTCGGAATCTACAACTAGTGTCACAGGATTGGTTCAAACATAGGCAGTGAGAAGAGTCAGTCTTCTTGTACTTAAGTCGACAGTGTGTCTTTTCTATTTAATACCGATGCAATTTCTGTGTTTCATCGTCAATAAGAAGGTCAGAGGGATACAGTAAACCTGAAGTGAAGCATCGGAATCTATAACTAGTGTCACAGGTATGGTTCAAAACATAGTCAGTAAGAAGAGTCTGTCTTCTTGTACTTAATTCGGCATTGTGCCTTTCGTATTGAATTCCGATGCAATTTCTGTGTTTCATCGTCTATAAGAAGGTCAGAGGGATACACAAAACCTGAAGTGAAGCATCGGAATCTATAACTAGTGTCACAGGAATGGTTCAAACATTGACAGTAAGAAGAGTCAGTCTTCATGTACTTAAATCGGCATTGTGCCTTTTGTATTTAATCCCGATGCAATTTCTGTGTTTCATCGTCAATAAGAAGGTCAGAGGGATACAGTAAACCGGAAGTGAATCATCGGAATCTATAACTAGTGTCACAGGAATGGTTCAAAACATAGTCAGTAAGTAGAGTCAGTTTTCTTGTCCTTAAGTCGGCATTGTGCCTTTTGTATTTAATTCCGATGCAATTTTGTGTTTCATCGTCAATAAGAATGTCCAAGGAATACAGTAAACCTGAAGTGAAGCATCGGAATCTATAACTAGTGTCACAGGAATGGTTCAAATCATTGTCAATAAGAAGAGTCGGTCCTCATGTACTTAAGTCGCCATTGTGCCATTTGTATTTAATTCCGATGCAATTTCTGTGTTTCATCGTCAATAAGAAAGTACAAGGGATACAGTAAACCTGTAGTGAAGCATCGGAATCTATAACTAGTGTCACAGGAATGATTCAAAACATAGACAGAAACGAAGAGTCAGTGTTCTTGTACTTAAGTCGGCATTGTGCCTTTTGTATTTAATTCCGATGCAATTTCTGGGTTTCATCGTCAATAAGAAGGTCCAAGGGATACAGTAAACCAGAAGTGAATCATTGGGATCTACAACTAGTGTCACAGGATTGGTTCAAAACATAGACAGTAAGAAGAGTCAGTCTTCTTGTACTTAAGTCCCCATTGTGCCTTTTCTATTTAATACCGATGCAATTTCTGTGTTTCATCGTCAATAAGAAGGTCAGAGGCATACTGTAAACCTAAAGTGAAGCATCGGAATCTATAACAAGTGTCACAGGAATGGTTCAAAACATAGTCAGTAAGAAGAGTCAGTCCTCTTGTACTTAATTGGGCATTGTGCCTTTCGTATTGAATTCCGATGCAATTTCTGTGTCTCATCATCAATAAGAAGGTCAGAGGGATACAGTAAACCTGAAGTGAAGGATCGGAATCTATAACTAGTGTCACAGGAATGGTTCTAACATAGACAGTAAGAAGAGTCAGTCTTCTTGTACTTAAGTCGGCATTGTGCCTTTTGTATTTAATTCCGATGCAATTTCTGTGTTTCATCGTCAATAAGAAGGTCAGAGGGATACAGTAAAAAGGAAGTGTAGCATCGGAACCTATAACTAGTGTCACAGGAATGGTTCAAAACGTAGACAGTAAAAAGAGTCAGTCTTCTTGTACTTAAGTCGGCATTGTGCCTTTTGTATTCAATTCCGATGCAATTTCTGTGTTTCATCGTCAATAAGAAGGTCCAAGGGACACAGTAAACCTGAAGTGAAGCATCGGAATCTATAACTAGTGTCACCGGAATGGTTCAAAACATAGACAGTGAGAAGAGTCAATCTTCTTGTACTTAAGTCGGCATTGTGCCTTTTCTATTTAATTCCGATGCAATTTCTGTGTTTCATCGTCAATAAGAAGGTCAAAGTGATACAGTAAAATTGGAGTGAAGCATCGGAATCTGTAACTAGTGTCACAGGATTGGTTCAAAACATAGACAGTAAGAAGAGTCAGTCTTCTTGTACCTAAGTCGACATTGTGCCTTTTCTATTTAATACCGATGCAATTTCTGTGTTTCATCGTCAATAAGAAGGTCAGAGGGATACAGTAAACCTGAAGTGAAGCATAGGAATCTATAACTAGTGTCACAGGAATGGTTCAAAACATAGTCAGTAAGAAGAGTCTGTCTTCTTGTACTTAATTCGGCATTGTGCCTTCGTATAGAATTCCGATGCAATTTCTGTGTTTCACCGTCCATTAGAAGGTCAGAGGGATACACAAAACCTGAAGTGAAGCATCGGAATCTATAACTAGTGTCACAGGAATGGTTAAAACATAGTCTGTAAGAAGAGTCAGTCCTCTTGTACTTAATTGGGCATTGTGCCTTTCGTATTGAATTCCGATGCAATTTCTGTGTTTCACCGTCATTAAGAAGGTCAGAGGGATACAGTAAACCTGAAGTGAAGCATCGGACTCCATAACTAGTGTCACAGAAAGGAACAAAACATAGACAGTAGGAAGACTCAGTCTTTTTATACTTAAGTCGGCATTGTGCCTTTTGTATTTAATTCCTATGCAATTTCTGTGTTTCATCATCAATAATAAGGTCCAAGGAAAACAGTAAACCTGAAGTGAAGCATCGGAATCTATAACTAGTGTCACAGCAATGGTTCAAAACATAGACAGTAGGAAGAGTCAGTCTTCTTGTACTTCAGTCGGCATTGTGCATTTTGTATTTAATTCCGATGCAATTTCTGTGTTTCATCGTCAATAATAAGGTCAGAGGGATACAGTAACCTGAAGTTAAGCATCGGAATCAAACCTAGTTTCACAGGAATGGTTCAAAGCATAGTCAGTAAGAAGAGTCAGTCTTCTTGTACTTAAGTCGGCATTGTGCCTTTTCTATTTAATTACGATGCAATTTCTGTGTTTCACCGTCATTAAGAAGGTCAGAGGGATACAGTAAACCTGAAGTGAAGCATCGGAATCTATAACTAGTGTCACAGGAATGTTTCAAAACATGGACGGTAAGAAGAGTCAGACTTCTAATACTTAAGTCGACATTGTACCTTTTCTATTTAATTCCGAAGCAATTTCTGTGTTTGATCGTCAATAAGAAGGTCTGAGGGATACAATAAACCTGAAGTGAAGCATCGGAATCTATAACAAGTGTCACAGCAATGGTTCAAAACAAAGTCAGTAAGAAGAGTCAGTCATGTTGTCCTTAAGTCGTCATTGTGCCTTTTGTATTTAATTCCGATGCTATTTCTGTGTTTCATTATCAATAAGATGGTCCAAGGGATACAGTATATCCGGAGTGAAGCATCGGAATCTATAAATAGTGTCACAGGAATGGTTCAAAGCATAGTCAGTAAGAAGAGTCAGTCTTCTGCCCCTTAAGGCGGCATTGTGCCTTTTGTATTTAATTACGATGCAATTGCAGTGTTTCATCGTCAATAAGATGGTTCAAGGGATACATTAAACCTGAAGTGAAGCATCGGAATCCATAACTAGTGTCACAGGAATTTTTCGAAACATAGACAGTAGGAAGAGTCAGTGTTCTTGTACTTATTTCGGGATTGTGCCTTTTGTATTTAGTTCCGATGCAATTTCTGTTTTTCATCGTCAATAAGAAGGTCCAAGGGATACAGTAAACCTGGAGTGAAGCATCGGAATCTATAACTAGTGTCACAGGAATGCTTCAAAACATAGACAGTAAGAAAAGTCAGTCTTCGTGTACTCAAGTCGGCATTGTGCCTTTTGTATTTCATTCCGATGCAATTTCTGTGATTCATCGTCAATAAGAAGGTCCAAGGGATACAGTAAAGTGAAGCATCGGACTCCATAACTAGTGTCACAGAAATGGATCAAAGCATAGACAGCAGGAAGAGTCAGTCTTTTTATACTTAAGTCGGCATTGTGCCTTTTTTATTTAATTCCGATGCAATTTCTGTGTTTCATTGGCAATATGGTCAGAGGGATACAGTAAACCTGAAGTGAAGCATCGGAATCTATAACTAGTGTCACAGCAACGGTTCAAAACATAGACAGTAGGAAGAGTCAGTCTTCTTGTACTTCAGTCGGCATTGTGCCTTTTGTATTTAATTCCGATGCAATTTATGTGTTTCATCGTGAATAATAAGGTCAGAGGGATACACTAAACCTGAAGTAAAGCATCGGAATCAAAACTAGTTTCACAGGAATGGTTCAAAGCATAGTCAGTAAGAAGAGTCAGTCTTCTTGTACTTAAGTCGGCATTGTGCCTTTTCTCTATAATTCCGATGCAATTTCTGTGTTTCATCGTCAATAAGAAGGTCCAAGTGATACAGTAAAATTGGAGTGAAGCATCGGAATCTATAACTAGTGTCACAGGAATGGTTCAAAACATAGACGGTAAGAAGAGTCAGACTTCTTATACTTAAGTCGACATTGTGCCTTTTCTATTTAATTCCCAAGCTATATCTGTGTTTGATCGTCAATAAGAAGGTCAGAGGGATACAAAAAACCTGAAGTGAAGCATCGGAATCTATAACTAGTGTCACAGGAATGGTTCAAAACAAAGTCAGTGAGAAGAGTCAGTCTTGTCGTCCTTAAGTCGTCATTGTGCATTTTGTATTTAATTGCGATGCAATTTCTGTGTTTCATCGTCAATAAGATGGTCCAAGGGATACAGTATACCTGGAGTGAAGCATCGGAATCTATAAATAGTGTCACAGGAATGGTTTAAAGCATAGTCAGTAAGAAGAGTCAGTCTTCTTGTCCTTAAGGCGGCATTGTGCCTTTTTTATTTAATTACGATGCAATTGCTGTGTTTCATCGGCAATAAGGTCAGAGGGATACAGTAAACCTGAAGTGAAGCATCGGATTCTAAAACTAATGTCACAGGAATGGTTCAAACATAGACAGTAGGAACAGTCAGTCTTCTTGTACTTAAGTCGGCATTGTGCCTTTTGTAATTAATTCCGATGCAATTTCTGTGTTTCATCGTCTACAAGAAGGTCAGAGGGATTGAGTAAACCTGAAGTGAAGCAACGGAATCCATAACTAGTGTCACGGGAATGTTTCAAATCATTGTCAATAAGAAGAGTCGGTCTTCATGTACTTAAATCGGCATTGTGCTTTTTGTATTTAATTCCGATGAAATTTCTGTGTTTCATCGTCAATAAGATGGCTCAAGGGATACAGTAAACCTGAAGTGAAGCATCGGAATCCATAACTAGTGTCACAGGAATTTTTCGAAACATAGACAGTAGGAAGAGTCAGTGTTCTTGTACTTAAGTCGGCATTGTGCCTTTTCTATTAAATTCCGATGCAATTTCTGTGTTTCATCGTCAATAAGAAGGTCAGAGGGATACAGTAAACCTGAAGTGAAGCATCGGAATCTATAACTAGTGTCACAGGAATGGTTCAAAACATAGTCAGTAAGAAGAGTCAGTCTTCTTGTACTTAATTCGGCATTTAGCCTTTCGTATTGAATTCCGATGCAATTTATGTGCTTCACCGTCAATAAGAAGGTCAGAGGGATACAGTAAACCTGAAGTGAAGCATCGGAATCTATAACTAGTGTCACAGGAATGGTTCAAACGTAGACAGTAAGAAGAGTCAGTCTTCATGTACGTAAGTCGGCATTGTGCCTTTTGTATTTAATTCCGATGCAATTTATGTGTTTCATCGTCAATAATAAGGTCAGAGGGATACACTAAACCTGAAGTAAAGCATCGGAATCAAAACTAGTTTCACAGGAATGGTTCAAAGCATAGTCAGTAAGAAGAGTCAGTCTTCTTGTACTTAAGTCGGCATTGTGCCTTTTCTCTATAATTCCGATGCAATTTCTGTGTTTCATCGTCAATAAGAAGGTCCAAGTGATACAGTAAAATTGGAGTGAAGCATCGGAATCTATAACTAGTGTCACAGGAATGGTTCAAAACATAGACGGTAAGAAGAGTCAGACTTCTTATTCTTAAGTCGACATTGTGCCTTTTCTATTTAATTCCGAAGCTATTTCTGTGTTTGATCGTCAATAAGAAGGTCAGAGGGATACAATAAACCTGAAGTGAAGCATCGGAATCTATAACTAGTGTCACAGGAATGGTTCAAAACAAAGTCAGTGAGAAGAGTCAGTCTTGTCGTCCTTAAGTCGTCATTGTGCATTTTGTATTTAATTCCGATGCAATTTCTGTGTTTCATCGTCAATAAGATGGTCCAAGGGATACAGTATACCTGGAGTGAAGCATCGGAATCTATAAATAGTGTCACAGGAATGGTTTAAAGCATAGTCAGTAAGAAGAGTCAGTCTTCTTGTCCTTAAGGCGGCATTGTGCCTTTTTTATTTAATTACGATGCAATTGCTGTGTTTCATCGGCAATAAGGTCAGAGGGATACAGTAAACCTGAAGTGAAGCATCGGATACTAAAACTAATGTCACAGGAATGGTTCAAACATAGACAGTAGGAACAGTCAGTCTTCTTGTACTTAAGTCGGCATTGTGCCTTTTGTAATTAATTCCGATGCAATTTCTGTGTTTCATCGTCTACAAGAAGGTCAGAGGGATTGAGTAAACCTGAAGTGAAGCAACGGAATCCATAACTAGTGTCACGGGAATGTTTCAAATCATTGTCAATAAGAAGAGTCGGTCTTCATGTACTTAAATCGGCATTGTGCTTTTTGTATTTAATTCCGATGAAATTTCTGTGTTTCATCGTCAATAAGATGGCTCAAGGGATACAGTAAACCTGAAGTGAAGCATCGGAATCCATAACTAGTGTCACAGGAATTTTTCGAAACATAGACAGTAGGAAGAGTCAGTGTTCTTGTACTTAAGTCGGCATTGTGCCTTTTCTATTAAATTCCGATGCAATTTCTGTGTTTCATCGTCAATATGAAGGTCAGAGGTATACAGTAAACCGGAAGTGAAGCACCGGAATCTATAACTAGTGTCACAGGAATGGTTCAAAGCATAGTCAGTAAGAAGAGTCAGTCTTCTTGTCCTTAAGTCGGCATTGTGCCTTTAGTATTTAATTCCGATTCAATTTCTGTGTTTCATCGTCAATAAGAAGGTCCAAGGGATACAGTAAACCTGGAGTGAAGCATCGGAATCTATAATTAGAGTCACAGTAGTGGTTCAAAACATAGACAGTAAGAAGAGTCAGTCATCTTGTACTTATTTCGGGATTGTGCCTTTTGTATTTAGTTCCGATGCAATTTCTGTTTTTCATCGTCAATAAGAAGGTCCAAGGGATACAGTAAACCTGGAGTGAAGCATCGGAATCTATAACTAGTGTCACAGGAATGGTTCAAAACTTAGACAGTAAGAAAAGTCAGTCTTCGTGTACTTAAGTCGGCATTTTGCCTTTTGTATTTACTTCCGATGCAATTTCTGTGTTTCATCGTCAATAAGAAATTCCAACGTTTACACTAAACCTGAGGTGAAGCATCGGAATCTATAACTAGTGTCACAGGAATGGTTCAAAACATAGTCAGTAAGAAGAGTCAGTCTTCTTGTACTTAAGTCGGCATTGTACCTTTTCTATTTAATTCTGATGCAATTTCTGAGTTTCATCGTCAATAAGAAGGTCCAAGGGATACAATAAACCTGGAGAGAAGCATCGAAATCTATAACTAGTGTCACAGGAATGGTTCAAAACGTAGACAGTAAGAAGAGTCAGACTTCTTGTACTTAAGTCGACATTGTGCCTTTTCTATTTAATTCCGATGCAATTTCTGTGTTTCATTGTCAATAAGAAGGTCAGAGGGATACAATAAACCTGAAGCTAAGCATCGGAATCTATAACTAGTGTCACAGGAATGGTTCAAAACAAAGTCAGTTAGAAGAGTCAGTCTTCTTGTCCTTAAGTCGGCATTGTGCCATTTACATTTAATTCCGATGCAATTTCTGTGTTTCATCGACAGTAAGAAGGTCCAAGGGATACAGTAAACCTGGAGTGAAGCATCGGAATCTATAACTAGTGTCACAGGATTGGTTCAAAACATAGACAGTAAGAAGAGTCAGTCTTCGTGTACTTAAGTCGGCATTTTGCCTTTTGTATATAATTCCGATGCAATTGCTGTGTTTCATCATCAATAACAAGGTCCATGGGATACAGTAAATCTGAAGTGAAGCATCGGAATCTATAACTTGTGTCACGGGAATGGTTCAAAACATAGTCAGTAAGAACAGTCAGTCTTCTTGTACTTTACCCGGCATTGTGCCTTTTATATTTAATTCCGATGCAATTTCTGTGATTCATCGTCAATAAGAAGGCCCAAGGGTTACAGAAAACTGGAGGAACCGTCGGACTCTATAACTAGTGTCACAGAAATGGTTCCAAACATAGACAGTAGAAGAGTCAGTCTTCTTGTACTTAAGTCGGCATTGTGCCTTTTGTATTTAATTCCGATGCAATTTCTGTGTTTCATCGTCAACAAGAAGGTCCAAGAGAAACAGTATACCTGAAGTGAAGCATGGGAATCTATAACTAGTGTCACAGGATTGGTTCAAAACATAGACAGTAAGAAGAGTCAGTCTTCTTGTACTTAAGTCCCCATTGCGCCTTTTCTATTTAATACCGATGCAATATCTGTGTTTCTTCGTCAATAAGAAGGTCAGAGGCATACTGTAAATCTAAAGTGAAGCATCGGAATCTATAACTAGTGTCACAGGAATGGTTCAAAACATAGTCAGTAAGAAGAGTCAGTCCTCTTGTACTTAATTGGGCATTGTGCCTTTCGTATTGAATTCCGATGCAATTTCTGTGTTTCATCGTCATTAAGAAGGTCAGAGGGATACAGTAAACCTGAAGTGAAGCATCGGAATCTATAACTAGTGTCACAGGAATGGTTCAAACATAGACAGTAAGAAGAGTCAGTCTTCTTGTACTTAAGTCGGCATTGTGCCTTTTGTATTTAATTCCGATGCAATTTCTGTGTTTCATCGTCAATAAGAAGGTCAGAGGGATACAGTAAAAAGAAAGTGAAGCATCGGAACCTATAACTAGTGTCACAGGAATGGTTCAAAACGTAGACAGTAAAAAGAGTCTGTCTTCTTGTACTTAAGTCGGCATTGTGCCTTTTGTATTCAATTCCGATGCAATTTCTGTGTTTCATCGTCAATAAGAAGGTCCAAGGGACACAGTAAACCTGAAGTGAAGCATCGGAATCTATAACTAGTGTCACCGGAATGGTTCAAAACATTGACAGTGAGAAGAGTCAATCTTCTTGTACTTACGTCGGCATTGTGCATTTTGTATTTCATTCCGATGCAATTTCTGTGATTCATCGTCATTAAGAAAGTCCAAGGGATACAGTAAACCTGAAGTGAATCATCGGACTCAATAACTAGTGTCACAGAAATGTTTCAAAACATAGACAGTAGGAAGAGTCAGTCTTTTTATACTTAAGTCGGCATTGTGCCTTTTGTATTAAATTCCTATGCAATTTCTGTGTTTCATCATCAATAAGAAGGTCCAAGGGAAACAGTAAACCTGAAGTGAAGCATCGGAATCTATAACTAGTGTCACTTTAATGGTTCAAAGCATAGACAGTGCGAAGAGTCAGTCTTCATGTACATATGTCGGCATTGTAGCTTTTGTATTTAATTCCGATGCAATTTCTATGTTACATCGTCAATAAGAAGGTCAGAGGGATACAGTAAACCTGAAGTGAAGCATCGGAATCTATAACTGGTGTCACAGGAATGGTTCAAAACATAGTCAGTAAGAAGAGTCAGTCTTCCTGTCCTTAAGTCGGCATTGTGCCTTTTTTATTTAATTCCGATGCAATTTCTGTGTTTCATTGGCAATAGGGTCAGAGGGATACAGTAAACCTGAAGTGAAGCATCGGAATCTATAACTAGTGTCACAGCAATGGTTCAAAACATAGACAGTAGGAAGAGTCAGTCTTCTTGTACTTCAGTCGGCATTGTGCCTTTTGTATTTAATTCCGATGCAATTTCTGTGTTTCATCGTCAATAATAAGGTCAGAGGGATACAGTAAACCTGAAGTGAAGCATCGGAATCAATACTAGTTTCACAGGAATGGTTCAAAACATAGTCAGTTAGAAGAGCCAGTCTTCTTGTACTTAAGTCGGCATTGTGCCCTTTCTATTTAATTCCGATGCAATTTCTGTGTTTCATCGTCAATAAGAAGGTCCAAGTGATACAGTAAAATTGGAGTTAAGCATCGGAATCTATAACTAGTGTCACAGGATTGGCTCAAAACATAGACAGTAAGAAGAGTCAGTCTTCTTGTACTTAAGTCGACATTGTGCCTTTTCTATTTAATACCGATGCAATTTCTGTGTTTCATCGTCAATAAGAAGGTCAGAGGGATACAGTAAACCTGAAGTGAAGCATCGGAATCTATAACTAGTGTCACAGGAATGGTTCAAAACATAGTAAGTAAGAAGAGTCTGTCTTCTTGTACTTAATTCGGCATTGTGCCTTCGTATAGAATTCTGATGCAATTTCTGTGTTTCACCGTCTATTAGAAGGTCAGAGGGATACACAAAACCTGAAGTGAAGGATTGGAATCTATAACTAGTGTCACAGGAATGGTACAAACATTGACAGTAAGTAGAGTCAGTCTTCATGTTCTTAAATCGGCATTGTGCCTTTTGTATTTAATCCCGATGCAATTTCTGTGTTTCATCGTCAATAAGAAGGTGAGAGGCATACTGTAAACTTAAAGTGAAGCATCGGAATCTATAACTAGTGTCACAGGAATGGTTAAAACATAGTCTGTAAGAAGAGTCAGTCCTCTTGTACTTAATTGGGCATTGTGCCTTTCGTATTGAATTCCGATGCAATTTCTGTGTTTCACCGTCATTAAGAAGGTCAGAGGGATACAGTAAACCTGAAGTGAAGCATCGGAATCTATAACTAGTGTCCCAGGAATGGTTCAAACATAGACAGTAAGAAGAGTCAGTCTTCTTGTACTTAAGTCGGCATTGTGCTTTTCGTATTTAATTCCGATGCAATTTCTGTGTTTCATCGTCAATAAGAAGGTCAGAGGGATACAGTAAAAAGGAAGTGAAGCATCGGAACCTATAACTAGTGTCACAGGAATGGTTCAAAACGTAGACAGTAAAAAGAGTCAGTCTTCTTGTACTTAAGTCGGCATTGTGCCTTTTGTATTTAATCCCGATGCAATTTCTGTGTTTCATCGTCAATAAGAAGGTCAGAGGGATACAGTAAACCTGAAGTGAAGCATCGGAGTCCATAACTAGTGTCACAGAAATGGATCAAAACATAGACAGTAGCAAGAGTCAGTCTTTTTATACTTAAGTCGGCATTGTGCCTTTTGTATTTAATTCCGATGCAATTTCTGTGTTTCATCATCAACAATAAGGTCCAAGGAAAACAGTAAACCTGAAGTGAAGCATCGGAATCTATAACTAGTGTCACAGGAATGGTTCAAACATAGACAGTACGAAGGGTCAGCCTTCATGTACATAAGTCTGCATTCTAGCTTTTGTATTTAATTCCGATGCAATTTCTGTGTTACATCGTCAATGAGAAGGTCAGAGGGATACAGTAAACCTGAAGTGAAGCATCGGAATTTACAACTAGTGTCACAGGAATGGTTCAAACATAGACAGTAAGAAGAGTCAGTCCTCTTGTACTTAAGTCGGCATTGTGCCTTTTTTATTTAATTCCGATGCAATTTCTGTGTTTCATCGGCAATAAGGTCAGAGGGATACAGTAAACCTGAATTGAAGCATCGGAATCTATAACTAGTGTCACAGCAATGGTTCAAAACATAGACAGTAGGAAGAGTCAGTCTTCTTGTACTTCAGTCGGCATTGTGCATTTTGTATTTAATTCCGATGCAATTTCTGTGTTTCATCGTCAATAATAAGGTCAGAGGGATACAGTAAACCTGAAGTTAAGCATCGGAATCAAATCAAGTTTCACAGGAATGGTTCAAAGCATAGTCAGTAAGAAGAGTCAGTCTTCTTGTACTTAAGTCGGCATTGTGCCTTTTCTATTTAATTCCGATGCAATTTCTGTCAATAAGAAGGTCCAAGTGATACAGTAAAATAGGAGTGAAGCATCGGAATCTATAACTAGTGTCACAGGAATGGTTCAAATCATAGACGGTAAGAAGAGTCAGACTTCTTATACTTAAGTCGACATTGTACCTTTTCTATTTAATTCCGAAGCAATTTCTGTGTTTGATCGTCAATAAGATGGTCCAAGGGATACAGTATACCTGGAGTGAAGCATCGGAATGTATAAATAGTGTCACAGGAATGGTTCAAAGCATAGTCAGTAAGAAGAGTCAGTCTTCTTGTCCTTAAGGCGGCATTGTGCCTTTTGTATTTAATTACGATGCAATTGCTGTGTTTCATCGTCAATAAGATGGTTCAAGGGATACAGTAAACCTGAAGTGAAGCATCGGAATCCATAACTAGTGTCACAGGAATTTTTCGAAACATAGACAGTAGGAAGAGTCAGTGTTCTTGTACTTAAGTCGGCATTGTGCCTTTAGTATTTAATTCCGATTCAATTTCTGTGTTTCATCGTCAATAAGAAGGTCCAAGGGATATAGTAAACCTGGAGTGAAGCATCGGAATCTATAATTAGAGTCACAGTAGTGGTTCAAATCATAGACAGTAAGAAGAGTCAGTCATCTTGTACTTATTTCGGGATTGTGCCTTTTGTATTTAGTTCCGATGCAATTTCTGTTTTTCATCGTCAATAAGAAGGTCCAAGGGATACAGTAAACCTGGAGTGAAGCATCGGAATCTATAACTAGTGTCACAGGAATGGTTCAAAACATAGACAGTAAGAAAAGTCAGTCTTCGTGTACTCAAGTCGGCATTGTGCCTTTTGTATTTCATTCCGATGCAATTTCTGTGATTCATCGTCAATAAGAAGGTCCAAGGGATACAGTAAACCTGAAGTGAAGCATCGGACTCCATAACTAGTGTCACAGAAATGGATCAAAGCATAGACAGTAGGAAGAGTCAGTCTTTTTATACTTAAGTCGGCATTGTGCCTTTTATATTTAATTCCGATGCAATTTCTGTGTTTCATCGGCAATAAGGTCAGAGGGATACAGTAAACCTGAAGTGAAGCATCGGAATCTATAACTAGTGTCACAGCAACGGTTCGAAACATAGACAGTAGGAAGAGTCAGTCTTCTTGTACTTCAGTCGCCATTGTGCCTTTTGTATTTAATTCCGATGCAATTTCTGTGTTTCATCGTCAATAATACGGTCAGAGGGATACACTAAACCTGAAGTAAAGCATCGGAATCAAAACTAGTTTCACAGGAATGGTTCAAAGCATAGTCAGTAAGAAGAGTCAGTCTTCTTGTACTTAAGTCGGCATTGTGCCTTTTCTATATAATTCCGATGCAATTTCTGTGTTTCATCGTCAATAAGAAGGTCCAAGTGATACAGTAAAATTGGAGTGAAGCATCGGAATCTATAACTAGTGTCACAGGAATGGTTCAAAACATAGACGGTAAGAAGAGTCAGACTTCTTATACTTAAGTCGACATTGTGCCTTTTCTATTTATTTCCGAAGCTATTTCTGTGTTTGATCGTCAATAAGAAGGTCAGAGGGATACAATAAACCTGAAGTGAAGCATCGGAATCTATAACTAGTGTCACAGGAATGGTTCAAAACAAAGTCAGTGAGAAGAGTCAGTCATGTTGTCCTTAAGTCGTCATTGTCCCTTTTGTATTTAATTCCGATGCAATTTCTGTGTTTCATCGTCAATAAGATGGTTCAAGGGATACAGTAAACCTGAAGTGAAGCATCGGAATCCATAACTAGTGTCACAGGAATTTTTCGAAACATAGACAGTAGGAAGAGTCAGTGTTCTTGTACTTAAGTCGGCATTGTGCCTTTTCTATTAAATTCCGATGCAATTTCTGTGATTCATCGTCAATAAGAAGGTCAGAGGGATACAGTAAACCTGAAGTGAAGCATCGGAATCTATAACTAGTGTCACAGGAATGGTTCAAAACATAGTCGGTAAGAAGAGTCAGTCTTCTTGTACTTAATTCGGCATTTAGCCTTTCGTATTGAATTCCGATGCAATTTATGTGCTTCACCGTCAATAAGAAGGTCAGAGGGACACAGTAAACCCGAAGTGAAGCATCGGAATCTATAACTAGTGTCACAGGAATGGTTCAAACGTAGACAGTAAGAAGAGTCAGTCTTCATGTACCTAAGTCGGCATTGTGCCTTTTGTATATAATTCCGATGCAATTTCAGTGTTTCATCCTCAATATGAAGGTCAGAAGTATACAGTAAACCGGAAGTGAAGCATCGGAGTCTATAACTAGTGTCACAGGAATGGTTCAAAACATAGTCAGTAAGAAGAGTCAGTCTTCTTGTCCTTAAGTCGGCATTGTGCCTTTAGTATTTAATTCCGATTCAATTTCTGTGTTTCATCGTCAATAAGAAGGTCCAAGGGATACAGTAAACCTGGAGTGAAGCATCGGAATCTATAATTAGAGTCACAGTAGTGGTTCAAAACATAGACAGTAAGAAGAGTCAGTCATCTTGTACTTATTTCGGGATTGTGCCTTTTGTATTTAGTTCCGATGCAATTTCTGTTTTTCATCGTCAATAAGAAGGTCCAAGGGATACAGTAAACCTGGAGTGAAGCATCGGAATCTATATCTACTGTCACAGGAATGGTTCAAAACATAGACAGTAAGAAAAGTCAGTCTTCGTGTACTTAAGTCGGCATTTTGCCTTTTGTATTTACTTCCGATGCAATTTCTGTGTTTCATCGTCAATAAGAAATTCCAAGGTTTACAGTAAGCCTGAGGTGAAGCATCGGAATCTATAACTAGTGTCACAGGAATGGTTCAAAACATAGTCAGTAAGAAGAGTCAGTCTTCTTGTACTTAAGTCGGCATTGTACCTTTTCTATTTAATTCTGATGCAATTTCTGTGTTTCATCGTCAATAAGAAGGTCCAAGGGATACAATAAACCTGGAGAGAAGCATCGAAATCTATAACTAGTGTCACAGGAATGGTTCAAAACGTAGACTGTAAGAAGAGTCAGACTTCTTGTACTTAAGTCGACATTGTGCCTTTTGTATTTAATTCCGATGCACTTTCTGTGTTTTATCGTCAACAAGAAGGTCCAGGAGAAACAGTATACCTGAAGTGAAGCATCGCAATCTATAACTAGTGTCACAGGAATGGTTCAAACATAGCCAGTAAGAAGAGTCAGTCTTCTTGTCCTTAAGTCGGCATTGTGCCTTTTGTATTTAATTCCGATCCAATTTCTGTGTTTCATCGCCAATAAGGTCAGAGGGATACAGTAAACCTGAAGTGAAGCTTCAGAATCTATAACTAGTGTCACAGGAATGGTTCAAAACATAGACAGTAGGAAGAATCAGTCTTCTTGTACTTAAGTCGGCATTGTGCCTTTTGTAATTAATTCCGATGCAATTTCTGTGTTTCATCGACAATAAGAAGGTCAGAGCGATACAGTAAACTTGAAGTGAAGCATCAGAATCCAAAACTAATGTCACAGGAATGGTTCAAAACATAGACAGTAGGAAGAGTCAGCCTTCTTGTACTTAAGTCGGCATTGTGCCTTTTGTATTTAATTCCGATGCAATTTCTGTATTTCATCGTCAATAAGAAAGTCAGAGGGATACAGTAAACCAGATGTGAAGCATCAGAATCAATAACTAGTGTCACAGGATTGGTTCAAAACATAGTCAGTAAGAAGGTTCAGTCTTCTTGTACTTAAGTCGGCTTTGTGCCTTTTGTATTTAATTCTGATGAAATTTCTGTGTTTCATCGTCAATAAGAAGGTCCAAGGGATACAGTAAACCTGCAGTGAAGCATCGGAATCTATAAGTAGTGTCACAGGGACGGTACAAAACATAGACAGTAAGATGAGTCAGTATTCTTGTACTTAAGTCGGCATTGTGCTTTTTGTATTTATTTCCGATGCAATTTCTGTGTTTCATCGTCAATAAGAAGGTCCAAGGGATACAGTAAACCTCAAGTGAAGCATCGGAATCTATAACTAGTGTCACAGGAATGGTTCAAATCAAAGTCAGTAGTAAGAGTCGGTCTTCATGTACTTAAGCCGGCATTGTGCCTTTTAATATGTAATTCCGATGCAATTTCAGTGTTTCATCGTCAATAAGAAGGTAGAAGGGATACAGTAGACCTGAAGTGAAGCATCGGTATCCATAACTAGTGTCACAGGAATGGTTCAAACATAGACAGTAGGAAGAGTCAGTCTTCTTTTACTTAAGTCGGCATTGTGCCTTTTCTATTTAATTCCGATGCAATATCTGTGTATCATCGTCAATAAGAAGGTCCAACGCATACAGTAAACCTGAAGTGAAGCATCGGAATCTATAACTAGTGTCACAGGAATGGTTCAAAACATAGCCAGTAAGAAGAGTCAGTCTTCTTTTACTTAAGTCGGTATTGTGCCTTTTGTATTTAATTCCGATGCAATTTCTGTGATGCATCGTCAATAAGAAGGTCAGAGGGATACAATAAACCTGGAGTGAAGGATCGGAATCTATAACTAGTGTCACTGGAATGGTTCAAAATATACACAGTAAGAAGAGTCAGTCTTCTTGTACTTAAGAAACTTCCTGGCAGATTAAAACTGTGTGCCCGACCGAGACTCGAACTCGGGACCTTTGCCTTTCGCGGGCAAGTGCTCTACCAACTGAGCTACCGAAGCACGACTCACGCCCGGTACTCACAGCTTTACTTCTGCCAGTATCTCGTCTCCTACCTTCCAAACTTTACAGAAGCTCTCCTGCGAACCTTGCAGAACTAGCACTCCTGAAAGAAAGGATATGGCGGAGACATGGCTTAGCCACAGCCTGGGGGATGTTTCCAGAATGAGATTTTCACTCTGCAGCGGAGTGTGCGCTGATATGAAACTTCCTGGCAGATTAAAACTGTGTGCCCGACCGAGACTCGAACTCGGGACCTTTGCCTTTCGCGGGCAAGTGCTCTACCAACTGAGCTACCGAAGCACGACTCACGCCCGGTACTCACAGCTTTACTTCTGCCAGTATCTCGTCTCCTACCTTCCAAACTTTACAGAAGCTCTCCTGCGAACCTTGCAGAACTAGCACTCCTGAAAGAAAGGATATGGCGGAGACATGGCTTAGCCACAGCCTGGGGGATGTTTCCAGAATGAGATTTTCACTCTGCAGCGGAGTGTGCGCTGATATGAAACTTCCTGGCAGATTAAAACTGTGTGCCCGACCGAGACTCGAACTCGGGACCTTTGCCTTTCGCGGGCAAGTGCTCTACCAACTGAGCTACCGAAGCACGACTCACGCCCGGTACTCACAGCTTTACTTCTGCCAGTATCTCGTCTCCTACCTTCCAAACTTTACAGAAGCTCTCCTGCGAACCTTGCAGAACTAGCACTCCTGAAAGAAAGGATATGGCGGAGACATGGCTTAGCCACAGCCTGGGGGATGTTTCCAGAATGAGATTTTCACTCTGCAGCGGAGTGTGCGCTGATATGAAACTTCCTGGCAGATTAAAACTGTGTGCCCGACCGAGACTCGAACTCGGGACCTTTGCCTTTCGCGGGCAAGTGCTCTACCAACTGAGCTACCGAAGCACGACTCACGCCCGGTACTCACAGCTTTACTTCTGCCAGTATCTCGTCTCCTACCTTCCAAACTTTACAGAAGCTCTCCTGCGAACCTTGCAGAACTAGCACTCCTGAAAGAAAGGATATGGCGGAGACATGGCTTAGCCACAGCCTGGGGGATGTTTCCAGAATGAGATTTTCACTCTGCAGCGGAGTGTGCGCTGATATGAAACTTCCTGGCAGATTTCTTGTACTTAAGTCGGCATTGTGCCTTTTGTATTTAATTCCGATGAAATTTCTGTGTTTCATCGTCAATAAGAAGGTCCCAGGGATACAGTAAACCTTAAGTGAAGCATCAGAATCTATAACTAGTGTCACAAGAATGGTTAAAATCATAGACAGTAGGAAGGGTCAGTCTTCTTGTACTTAAGTCGGCATTGTGCCTTTCGTATTTAATTCCGATGCAATTTCTGTGTTTCATCGTCAATAAGATGGTCCAAGGGATACGGCAAACCTGGAGTGAAGCATCGGAATCTATAACTAGTGTCACAGGAATGGTTCAACACATAGACAGTAAGAGGAGTCAGTCTTCTTGTGCTTAAGTCGTCTTTGTGCCATTTCTATTTAATTCCGATGCAATTTCGGTGTTTCATCGTCAATAAGAAGGTCAGAGGGATACAATAAACCTGAAGTGAAGCATCAGAATCTATAACTAGTGTCACAGGAATGGTTCTAAACAAAGTCAGTAAGAAGAGTCAGTCTTCTTGTCCTTAAGTCGGCATTGTGCCTTTTAAATTTAATTCCGATGAAATTTCTGTGTTTCGCCGTCAATAAGAAGGTCCAAGGGATACAGTAAACCTGCAGTGTATCATCGGAATCTATAACTAGTGTCACAGGAATGGTTCAAAACATAGACAGTAAGAAAAGTCAGTCTTCGTGTACTTAAGTCGGCATTTAGCTTTTTGTATTTACTTCTGATGCAATTTCTGTGTTTCATCGTCAATAAGAAATTCCAAGGTTTACAGTAAACCTGAGGTGAAGCATCGGAATCTATAACTAGTGTCACAGAAATGGTTCAAAACATAGTCAGTAAGAAGAGTCAGTCTTCTTGTACTTTAGTCGGCATTGTACCTTTTCTATTTAATTCTGATGCAATTTCTGTGTTTCATCGTCAATAACAAGGTCCAAGGGATACAGTAAACCTGGAGTGAAGCATCGGAACCTGTAACTAGTGTCAATGGAATGGTTCAAAACATAGTCAGTAAGAAGAGTCAGTCTTCTTGTACTTAAGTCGGCATTGTGCCTTTTGTATTTAATTTCGATGCAATTTCTGTGTTTCATCGTCAATAAGAAGGTCGGAGGGATACAGTAAACCTGAAGTGAAGCATCGGAATCTATAGCTAGTGTCACAGGAATGGTTCAAATCATAGACAGTAGGAAGAGTCAGTCTTCTTGTACTTAAGTCGGCATTGTGTCTTTTGTATTTAATTCCGATGCAATTTCTGTGTTTCGTCATCAATAAAAAGGTCGGAGGGATACAGTAAACCTGAAGTGAGGCATCGGAATCCAAAACTAGTGTCACAGGAATGGTACAAAACATAGACAGTAGGAAGAGTCAGTCTTCTTGTACGTAAGTCGGCATTGTGCCTTTTGTATTTAATTCCGATGCAATTTCTTGTTTCATCGTCAAAATGATGGTCCAAGGTATACAGTAAAACTAAGGTGAAGCGTCGGAATCTATAACTAGTTTCTCAGGAATGGTTCAAAACATAGTCAGTAAGAGGAGTCAGTCTTCTTGTACTTAAGTCTTCATTGTGCCTTTTCCATTTAATTCCGATGCTAATTCTGTGTTTCATCGTCAATAAGAAGGTCCAAGGGATACAGTAAACCTGGAGAGAAGCATCGGAATCTATAACTAGTGTCACAGGAATGGTTCAAAACGTAGACAGTAAGAAGAGTCAGATTTCTTGTACTTATGTCGACATTGTGCCTTTTCTATTTAATTCCGATGCAATTTCTGTGTTTCATTGTCAATAAGAAGGTCAGCGGGATACAATAAACCTAAAGTGAAGCATCCGAATCTATAACTAGTGTCACAGGAATGGTTCAAAACAAAGTCAGTAAGAAGAGTCAGTCTCCTTGTCCTTAAGTCGGCATTGTGCCATTTGCATTTAATTCCGATGCAATTTCTGTGTTTCATCGTCAGTAAGAAGGTCAGAGGGATACAGTAAACCTGAGGTGAAGCATCGGATTCTAAAACTAATGTCACAGGAATGGTTCAAAACATAGACAGTAGGAACAGTCAGTCTACTTGTACTTAAGTCGGCATTGTGCCTTTTGTAATTAATTCCGATGCAATTTCTGTGTTTCGTCGTCTACAAGAAGGTCAGAGGGATTGAGTAAACCTGAAGTGAAGCATCGGTATCTATAACTAGTGTCACAGGAATGGTTCAAACGTAGACAGCAAGAAGAGTCAGTCTTCATGTACCTAAGACGGCATTGTGCCTTTTGTATATAATTCCGATGCAATTTCTGTGTTTCATCGTCAATATGAAGGTCAGAGGTTTACAGTAAACCGGAAGTGGAGCATCGGAATCTACAACTAGTGTCACAGGATTGGTTCAAGACATAGACAGTAAGAAGAGTCAGTCTTCTTGTACTTAATTCGGCATTTAGCCTTTCGTATTGAATTCCGATGCAATTTATGTGCTTCACCGTCAATGAGAAGGTCAGAGGGATACAGTAAACCTGAAGTGAAGCATCGGTATCTATAACTAGTGTCAAAGGAATGGTTCAAACGTAGACAGCAAGAAGAGTCAGTCTTCATGTACCTAAGACGGCATTGTGCCTTTTGTATATAATTCCGATGCAATTTCTGTGTTTCATCGTCAATATGAAGGTCAGAGGTTTACAGTAAACCGGAAGTGAAGCATCGGAATCGATAACTAGTGTCACAGGAATGGTTCAAAACATTGTCAGTAAGAAGAGTCAGTCTTCTTGTCCTTAAGTCGGCATTGTGCCTTTAGTATTTAATTCCGATTCAATTTTTGTGTTTCATCGTCAATAAGAAGGTCCAAGGGATACAGTAAACCTGGAGTGAAGCATCGGAATCTATAATTAGAGTCACAGTAGTGGTTCAAAACATAGACAGTAAGAAGAGTCAGTCATCTTGTACTTATTTCGGGATTGTGCCTTTTGTATTTAGTTCCGATGCAATTTCCGTTTTTCATCGTCAATAAGAAGGTCCAAGGGATACAGTAAACCTGGAGTGAAGCATCGGAATCTATAACTAGTGTCACAGGAATGGTTCAAAACATAGACAGTAAGAAAAGTCAGTCTTCGTGTACTTAAGTCGGCATTTAGCCTTTTGTATTTACTTCCGATGCAATTTCTGTGTTTCATCGTCAATAAGAAGGTCCAAGGGATATAGTAAACCTGAGGTGAAGCATCGGAATCTATAACTAGTGTCACAAGAATGGTTAAAATCATAGACAGTAGGAAGGGTCAGTCTTCTTGTACTTAAGTCGGCATTGTGCCTTTCGTATTTAATTCCGATGCAATTTCTGTGTTTCATCGTCAATAAGATGGTCCAAGGGATACGGCAAACCTGGAGTGAAGCATCGGAATCTATAACTAGTGTCACAGGAATGGTTCAACACATAGACAGTAAGAGGAGTCAGTCTTCTTGTGCTTAAGTCGTCTTTGTGCCATTTCTATTTAATTCCGATGCAATTTCTGTGTTTCATCGTCAATAAGAAGGTCAGAGGGATACAATAAACCTGAAGTGAAGCATCAGAATCTATAACTAGTGTCACAGGAATGGTTCTAAACAAAGTCAGTAAGAAGAGTCAGTCTTCTTGTCCTTAAGTCGGCATTGTGCCTTTTAAATTTAATTCCGATGAAATTTCTGTGTTTCGCCGTCAATAAGAAGGTCCAAG
This sequence comes from Schistocerca piceifrons, assembly GCF_021461385.2. Classification (NCBI taxonomy): domain Eukaryota; kingdom Metazoa; phylum Arthropoda; class Insecta; order Orthoptera; family Acrididae; genus Schistocerca; species Schistocerca piceifrons. Next base: position 248,148 of record NW_025728433.1, read on the forward strand.
GGATACAGTAAACCTGCAGTGTATCATCGGAATCTATAACTAGTGTCACAGGAATGGTTCAAAACATAGACAGTAAGAAAAGTCAGTCTTCGTGTACTTAAGTCGGCATTTAGCTTTTTGTATTTACTTCTGATGCAATTTCTGTGTTTCATCGTCAATAAGAAATTCCAAGGTTTACAGTAAACCTGAGGTGAAGCATCGGAATCTATAACTAGTGTCACAGAAATGGTTCAAAACATAGTCAGTAAGAAGAGTCAGTCTTCTTGTACTTTAGTCGGCATTGTACCTTTTCTATTTAATTCTGATGCAATTTCTGTGTTTCATCGTCAATAACAAGGTCCAAGGGATACAGTAAACCTGGAGTGAAGCATCGGAACCTGTAACTAGTGTCAATGGAATGGTTCAAAACATAGTCAGTAAGAAGAGTCAGTCTTCTTGTACTTAAGTCGGCATTGTGCCTTTTGTATTTAATTTCGATGCAATTTCTGTGTTTCATCGTCAATAAGAAGGTCGGAGGGATACAGTAAACCTGAAGTGAAGCATCGGAATCTATAGCTAGTGTCACAGGAATGGTTCAAATCATAGACAGTAGGAAGAGTCAGTCTTCTTGTACTTAAGTCGGCATTGTGTCTTTTGTATTTAATTCCGATGCAATTTCTGTGTTTCGTCATCAATAAAAAGGTCGGAGGGATACAGTAAACCTGAAGTGAGGCATCGGAATCCAAAACTAGTGTCACAGGAATGGTACAAAACATAGACAGTAGGAAGAGTCAGTCTTCTTGTACGTAAGTCGGCATTGTGCCTTTTGTATTTAATTCCGATGCAATTTCTTGTTTCATCGTCAAAATGATGGTCCAAGGTATACAGTAAAACTAAGGTGAAGCGTCGGAATCTATAACTAGTTTCTCAGGAATGGTTCAAAACATAGTCAGTAAGAGGAGTCAGTCTTCTTGTACTTAAGTCTTCATTGTGCCTTTTCCATTTAATTCCGATGCTAATTCTGTGTTTCATCGTCAATAAGAAGGTCCAAGGGATACAGTAAACCTGGAGAGAAGCATCGGAATCTATAACTAGTGTCACAGGAATGGTTCAAAACGTAGACAGTAAGAAGAGTCAGACTTCTTGTACTTATGTCGACATTGTGCCTTTTCTATTTAATTCCGATGCAATTTCTGTGTTTCATTGTCAATAAGAAGGTCAGCGGGATACAATAAACCTAAAGTGAAGCATCCGAATCTATAACTAGTGTCACAGGAATGGTTCAAAACAAAGTCAGTAAGAAGAGTCAGTCTCCTTGTCCTTAAGTCGGCATTGTGCCATTTGCATTTAATTCCGATGCAATTTCTGTGTTTCATCGTCAGTAAGAAGGTCAGAGGGATACAGTAAACCTGAGGTGAAGCATCGGATTCTAAAACTAATCACAGGAATGGTTCAAAACATAGACAGTAGGAACAGTCAGTCTACTTGTACTTAAGTCGGCATTGTGCCTTTTGTAATTAATTCCGATGCAATTTCTGTGTTTCATCGTCTACAAGAAGGTCAGAGGGATTGAGTAAACCTGAAGTGAAGCATCGGTATCTATAACTAGTGTCACAGGAATGGTTCAAACGTAGACAGCAAGAAGAGTCAGTCTTCATGTACCTAAGACGGAATTGTGCCTTTTGTATATAATTCCGATGCAATTTCTGTGTTTCATCGTCAATATGAAGGTCAGAGGTTTACAGTAAACCGGAAGTGAAGCATCGGAATCGATAACTAGTGTCACAGGAATGGTTCAAAACATTGTCAGTAAGAAGAGTCAGTCTTCTTGTCCTTAAGTCGGCATTGTGCCTTTAGTATTTAATTCCGATTCAATTTTTGTGTTTCATCGTCAATAAGAAGGTCCAAGGGATACAGTAAACCTGGAGTGAAGCATCGGAATCTATAATTAGAGTCACAGTAGTGGTTCAAAACATAGACAGTAAGAAGAGTCAGTCATCTTGTACTTATTTCGGGATTGTGCCTTTTGTATTTAGTTCCGATGCAATTTCTGTTTTTCATCGTCAATAAGAAGGTCCAAGGGATACAGTAAACCTGGAGTGAAGCATCGGAATTTATAACTAGTGTCACAGGAATGGTTCAAAACATAGACAGTAAGAAAAGTCAGTCTTCGTGTACTTAAGTCGGCATTTAGCCTTTTGTATTTACTTCCGATGCAATTTCTGTGTTTCATCGTCAATAAGAAGGTCCAAGGGATATAGTAAACCTGAGGTGAAGCATCGGAATCTATAACTAGTGTCACAGGAATGGTTCAAAACATAGTCAGTAAGAAGAGTCAGTCTTCTTGTACTTAAGTCGGCATTGTACCTTTTCTATTTAATTCTGATGCAATTTCTGTGTTTCATCGTCAATAAGAAGGTCCAAGGGATACAATAAACCTGGAGAGAAGCATCGAAACCTATAACTGGTGTCACAGGAATGGTTCAAAACGTAGACAGTAAGAAGAGTCAGACGTCTTGTACTTAAGTCGACATTGTGCCTTTTCTATTTAATTCCGATGCAATTTCTGTGTTTCATTGTCAATAAGAAGGTCAGAGGGATACAATAAACCTGAAGTGAAGCATCGGAATCTATAACTAGAGTCACAGGAATGGTTCAAAACAAAGTCAATAAGAAGAGTCAGTCTTCTTGTCCTTAAGTCGGCACTGTGCCATTTGCATTTAATTCCGATGCAATTTCTGTGTTTCATCGTCAGTAAGAAGGTCAGAGGGATACAGTAAACCTGAAGTGAAGCATCGGATTCTAAAACTAATGTCACAGGAATGGTTCAAAACATAGACAGTAGGAACAGTCAGTCTACTTGTACTTAAGTCGGCATTGTGCATTTTGTAATTAATTCCGATGCAATTTCTGTGTTTCATCGTCTACAAGAAGGTCAGAGGGATTGAGTAAACCTGAAGTGAAGCAACGGAATCCATAACTAGTGTCACGGGAATGTTTCAAATCATTGTCAATAAGAAGAGTCGGTCTTCATGTACTTAAGTCGGCATTGTGCCTTTTGTATTTAATTCCGATTCAATTTCTGTGTTTCATCGTCAATAAGAAGGTCCAAGGGATACAGTAAACCTGGAGTGAAGCATCGGAATCTATAATTAAACTCACAGTAGTGGTTCAAAACATAGACAGTAAGAAGAGTCAGTCATCTTGTACTTATTTCGGGATTGTGCCTTTTGTATTTAGTTCCGATGCAATTTCTGTTTTTCATCGTCAATAAGAAGGTCCAAGGGATACAGTAAACCTGGAGTGAAGCATCGGAATCTATAACTAGTGTCACAGGAATGGTTCAAAACATAGACAGTAAGAAAAGTCAGTCTTCGTGTACTTAAGTCGGCATTTAGCCTTTTGTATTTACTTCCGATGCAATTTCTGTGTTTCATCGTCAATAAGAAGGTCCAAGGGATATAGTAAACCTGAGGTGAAGCATCGGAATCTATAACTAGTGTCACAGGAATGGTTCAAACATAGTCAGTAAGAAGAGTCAGTCTTCTTGTACTTAAGTCGGCATTGTACCTTTTCTATTTAATTCTGATGCAATTTCTGTGTTTCATCGTCAATAAGAAGGTCCAAGGGATACAATAAACCTGGAGAGAAGCATCGAAACCTATAACTGGTGTCACAGGAATGGTTCAAAACGTAGACAGTAAGAAGAGTCAGACTTCTTGTACTTAAGTCGACATTGTGCCTTTTCTATTTAATTCCGATGCAATTTCTGTGTTTCATTGTCAATAAGAAGGTCAGAGGGATACAATAAACCTGAAGTGAAGCATCGGAATCTATAACTAGAGTCACAGGAATGGTTCAAAACAAAGTCAATAAGAAGAGTCAGTCTTCTTGTCCTTAAGTCGGCACTGTGCCATTTGCATTTAATTCCGATGCAATTTCTGTGTTTCATCGTCAGTAAGAAGGTCCAAGGGATGCAGTAAACCTGGAGTGAGGAATCGAAATCTATAACTAGTGTCACAGGATTGGTTCAAAACATAGACAGTAAGAAGATTCAGTCTTCGTGTACTTAAGTCGGCATTTTGCTTTTGTATTTAATTCCGATGGAATTGCTGTGTTTCATCGTCAATAACAAGGTCCATGGGATACAGTAAACCTGAAGTGAAGCATCGGAATCTATAACTAGTGTCACAGGAATGGTTCAAATCATAGTCAGTAAGAAGAGTCAGTCTTCTTGTACTCTACTCGGCATTGTGCCTTTTATATTTAATTCCGATGCAATATCTGTGATTCATCGACAATAAGTAGGCCGAAGGGTTACAGAAAACTGGAGTGAAGCATCGGACTCTATAACTAGTGTCACAGAAATGGTTCAAATCATAGACAGTAGGAAGAGTCAGTCTTCTTGTACTTAAGTCGGCATTGTGTCTTTTGTATTTAATTCCGATGCAATTTCTGTGTTTCGTCATCAATAAAAAGGTCGGAGGGATACAGTAAACCTGAAGTGAGGCATCGGAATCCAAAACTAGTGTCACAGGAATGGTACAAAACATAGACAGTAGGAAGAGTCAGTCTTCTTGTACGTAAGTCGGCATTGTGCCTTTTGTATTTAATTCCGATGCAATTTCTTGTTTCATCGTCAAAAAGATGGTCCAAGGTATATAGTAAAACTAAGGTGAAGCGTCGGAATCTATAACTAGTTTCTCAGGAATGGTTCAAAACATAGTCAGTAAGAGGAGTCAGTCTTCTTGTACTTAAGTCTTCATTGTGCCTTTTCCCTGTAATTCCGATGCTAATTCTGTGTTTCATCGTCAATAAGAAGGTCCAAGGGATACAGTAAACCTGGAGAGAAGCATCGGAATCTATAACTAGTGTCACAGGAATGGTTCAAAACGTAGACAGTAAGAAGAGTCAGACTTCTTGTACTTATGTCGACATTGTGCCTTTTCTATTTAATTCCGATGTAATTTCTGTGTTTCATTGTCAATAAGAAGGTCAGAGGGATACAATAAACCTAAAGTGAAGCATCCGAATCTATAACTAGTGTCACAGGAATGGTTCAAAACAAAATCAGTAAGAAGAGTCAGTCTTCTTGTCCTTAAGTCGGCATTGTGCCATTTGCATTTAATTCCGATGCAATTTCTGTGTTTCATCGTCGGTAAGAAGGTCAGAGGGATACAGTAAACCTGAAGTGAAGCATCGGATTCTAAAACTAATGTCACAGGAATGGTTCAAAACATAGACAGTAGGAACAGTCAGTCTACTTGTACTTAAGTCGGCATTGTGCACTTTGTAATTAATTCCGATGCAATTTCTGTGTTTCATCGTCTACAAGAAGGTCAGAGGGATTGAGTAAACCTGAAGTGAAGCAACGGAATCCATAACTAGTGTCACGGGAATGTTTCAAATCATTGTCAATAAGAAGAGTCGGTCTTCATGTACTTAAGTCGGCATTGTGCCTTTTGTATTTAATTCCGATGAAATTTCTGTGTTTCATCGTCAATAAGATGGTTCAAGGGATACAGTAATTCTGAAGTGAAGCATCGGAATCCATAACTAGTGTCACAGGAATTTTTCAAAACATAGACAGTAGGAAGAGTCAGTGTTCTTGTACTTAAGTCGGCATTGTGCCTTTTGTATTTAATTCCGATGCAATTTCTGTGTCTCATCGTCAATAAGAAGGTCCAAGGGATACAGTAAACCAGAAGTGAAGCATCGGAATCTACAACTAGTGTCACAGGATTGGTTAAAGGCATAGACAGTAAGAAGAGTCAGTCTTCTTGTACTTAATTCGGCATTTAGCCTTTCGTATTGAATTCCGATGCAATTTATGTGCTTCACCGTCAATGAGAAGGTCAGAGGGATACAGTAAACCTGAAGTGAAGCATCGGTATCTATAACTAGTGTCACAGGAATGGTTCAAACGTAGACAGCAAGAAGATTCAGTCTTCATGTACCTAAGACGGCATTGTGCCTTTTGTATATAATTCCGATGCAATTTCTGTGTTTCATCGTCAATATGAAGGTCAGAGGTTTACAGTAAACCGGAAGAGAAGCATCGGAATCGATAACTAGTGTCACAGGAATGGTTCAAAACATAGTCAGTAAGAAGAGTCAGTCTTCTTGTCCTTAAGTCGGCATTGTGCCTTTAGTATTTAATTCCGATTCAATTTCTGTGTTTCATCGTCAATAAGAAGGTCCAAGGGATACAGTAAACCTGGAGTGAAGCATCGGAATCTATAATTAGAGTCACAGTAGTGGTTCAAAACATAGACAGTAAGAAGAGTCAGTCATCTTGTACTTATTTCGGGATTGTGCCTTTTGTATTTAGTTCCGATGCAATTTCTGTTTTTCATCGTCAATAAGAAGTTCCAAGGGATACAGTAAACCTGGAGTGAAGCATCGGAATCTATAACTAGTGTCACAGGAATGGTTCAAAACATAGACAGTAAGAAAAGTCAGTCTTCGTGTACTTAAGTCGGCATTTTGCCTTTTGTATTTACTTCCGATGCAATTTCTGTGTTTCATCGTCAATAAGAAGGTCCAAGGGATATAGTAAACCTGAGGTGAAGCATCGGAATCTATAACTAGTGTCACAGGAATGGTTCAAAACATAGTCAGTAAGAAGAGTCAGTCTTCTTGTACTTAAGTCGGCATTGTACCTTTTCTATTTAATTCTGATGCAATTTCTGTGTTTCATCGTCAATTAGAAGGTCCAAGGGATACAATAAACCTGGAGAGAAGCATCGAAACCTATAACTGGTGTCACAGGAATGGTTCAAAACGTAGACAGTAAGAAGAGTCAGACTTCTTGTACTTAAGTCGACATTGTGCCTTTTCTATTTAATTCCGATGCAATTTCTGTGTTTCATTGTCAATAAGAAGGTCAGAGGGATACAATAAACCTGAAGTGAAGCATCGGAATCTATAACTAGTGTCACAGGAATGGTTCAAAACAAAGTCAATAAGAAGAGTCAGTCTTCTTGTCCTTAAGTCGGCACTGTGCCATTTGCATTTAATTCCGATGCAATTTCTGTGTTTCATTGTCAGTAAGAAGGTCCAAGGGATGCAGTAAACCTGGAGTGAGGCATCGGAATCTATAACTAGTGTCACAGGATTGGTTCAAAACATAGACAGTAAGAAGAGTCAGTCTTCGTGTACTTAAGTCGGTATTTTGCCTTTTGTATTTAATTCCGATGGAATTGCTGTGTTTCATCGTCAATAACAAGGTCCATGGGATACAGTAAACCTGAAGTGAAGCATCGGAATCTATAACTAGTGTCACAGGAATGGTTCAAATCATAGTCAGTAAGAAGAGTCAGTCTTCTTGTACTCTACTCGGCATTGTGCCTTTTATATTTAATTCCGATGCAATTTCTGTGATTCATCGACAATAAGTAGGCCGAAGGGTTACAGAAAACTGGAGTGAAGCATCGGACTCTATAACTAGTGTCACAGAAATGGTTCAAAACATAGACAGTAGAAGAGTCAGTCTTCTTGTACTTAAGTCGGCATTGTGCCTGTTGGATTTAATTCCGATGCAAAATCTGTGTTTCATCGACAATAAGAAGGTCCAAGAGAAACAGTATACCTGAAGTGAAGCATCGGAATCTATAACTAGTGTCACAGGAATGGTTCAAAACATAGTCAGTAAGAAGAGTCAGTCTTCTTGTCCTTAAGTCGGCATTGCGCCTTTTGTATTTAATTCCGATCCAATTTCAGTGTTTCATCGGCAATAAGATCAGAGGGATACAGTAAACCTGAAGTGAAGCTTCGGAATCTATAACTAGTGTCACAGGAATGGTTCAAAACATAGACAGTAGGAAGAATCAGTCTTCTTGTACTTAAGTCGGCATTGTGCCTTTTGTAATTAATTCCGATGCAATTTCTGTGTTTCATCGTCAATAAGAAGGTCCAAGGGATATAGTAAACCTCAAGTGAAGCATCGGAATCTATAACTAGTGTCACAGGAATGGTTCAAATCATAGTCAGTAGTAAGAGTCGGTCTTCGTGTACTTAAGTTGGCATTGCGCCTTTTAATATGTAATTCCGATGCAATTTCAGTGTTTCATCGTCAATAAGAAAGTAGAAGTGATACAGTAGACCTGAAGTGAAGCATCGGAATCTATAACTAGTGTCACAGGAATGGTTCATTCATAGACAGTAGGAAGAGTCAGTCTTCTTGTACTTAAGTCGTCATTGTGACTTTTCTATTTAATTCCGATGCAATTTCTGTGTTTCATCGTCAATAAAAAGGTCCAAGGCATACAGTAAACCTGAAGTGAAGCATCGGAATCTATAACCAGTGTCACAGGAATGGTTCAAATAATAGCCAGTAAGAAGAGTCAGTCTTCCTGTACTTAAGTCGGCATTGTGCCTTTTCTATTTAATTCCGATGCAATTTGTGTGTTTCATCGTCAGTAAGAAGGTCCAAGGGATACAGTAAACCTGGAGTGATGCATCGGAATCTATAACTAGTGTCACAGGAATGGTTCAAAACATAGACAGTAAGAGGAGTCAGTCTTCTTGTACTTAAGTCGACATTGTGCCATTTCTATTTAATTCCGATGCAATTTCCGTGTTTCATCGTCAATAGGAAGGTCCAAGGGATACAGTAAACCTGAGGTGAAGCATCGGATTCTATAGCTAGTGTCACAGGAATGGTTCAAACATAGGCAGTAAGAAGAGTCAGTCTTCTTGCCCTTAAGTCGGCATAGTGCCTTTTATATTTAATTCCGATGCAATTTCTGTGTTTCATCGTCAATAAGAACTTCCAAGGGATACAGTAAACCTGGAGTGTAGCATCGGAATCTATAACTAGTGTCACAGGAATGGTTCAAAACATAGACAGTAAGAAGAGTCAATCTTCGTATACGTAAGTCGGCATTTTGCCTTTTGTATTTAATTCCGATGCAATTTCGGTGTTTCATCGTCAATAAGAAGTTCCAAGGGATACAGTAAACCTGAGGTGAAGCATCGGAATCCACAACTAGTGTCACAGGAATGGTTCAAAACATAGTCAGTAAGAAGAGTCAGTCTTCTTTTACTTAAGTCGGCATTGTACCTTTTCAAATTAATTCCGATGCAATTTCCGTGTTTCATCGTCAATAAGAAGGTCCAAGGATTACAGTAAACCTGAGGTGAAGCATCGGAATCTATAGCTAGTGTCACAGGAATGGTTCAAAACATAGGCAGTAAGAAGAGTCAGTCTTCTTGCCCTTAAGTCGGCATAGTGCCTTTTGTATTTAATTCCGATGCAATTTCTGTGTTTCATCGTCAATAACAAGGTCCAAGGGATACAGTAAACCTGGAGTGAAGCATCGGAATTTATAAATAGTGTCACAGGAATGGTTCAAAACATAGACAGTAAGAAGAGTCAGACTTCTTGTACATAAGTCGACTTTGTGCCTTTTCTATTTAATTCCGATGCAATTTCTGTGATGCATCGTCAATAAGAAGATCAGAGGGATGCAATAAACCGGGAGTGAAGCATTGGAATCTATAACTCTTGTCACTGGAATGGTTCAAAATATAGACAGTAAGAAGAGTCAGTCTTCTTGTACTTAAGTCGGCATTGTGCCTTTTCTATTTAATTCCGATGCAATTTCTGTGTTTCATCGTCAATACGAAGGTCCAAAAGCATACAGTAAACCTGAAGTGAAGCATCGGAATCTATAACCAGTGTCACAGGAATGGTTCAAAACATAGCCAGTAAGAAGAGTCAGTCTTCTTGTACTTAAGTCGGCATTGTGCCTTTTCTATTTAATTCCGATGCAATTTGTGTGTTTCATCGTCAATAAGAACGTCCAAGGGATACAGTAAACCTGGAGTGATGCATCGGAATCTATAACTAGTGTCACAGGAATGGTCAAAACATAGACAGTAAGAAGAGTCAGTCTTCTTGTACTTAAGTCGACATTCTGCCATTTCTATTTAATTCCGATACAATTTCCGTGTTTCATCGTCAATAAGATGGTTCAAGGGATACAGTAATTCTGAAGTGAAGCATCGGAATCCATAACTAGTGTCACAGGAATTTTTCAAAACATAGACAGTAGGAAGAGTCAGTGTTCTTGTACTTAAGTCGGCATTGTGCCTTTTGTATTTAATTCCGATGCAATTTCTGTGTTTCATCGTCAATAAGAAGGTCCAAGGGATACAGTAAACCAGAAGTGAAGCATCGGAATCTACAACTAGTGTCACAGGATTGGTTCAAGACATAGACAGTAAGAAGAGTCAGTCTTCTTGTACTTAAGTCGGCATTGTGCCTTTTCTATTTAATTCCGATGCAATTTCTGTGTTTCATCGTCAATAAGAAGGTCAGAGGGATACAGTAAACCTGAAGTGAAGCATCGGAATCTATAACTAGTGTCACAGGAATGGTTCAAAACATAGTCAGTAAGAAGAGTCAGTCTTCTTGTACTTAATTCGGCATTTAGCCTTTCGTATTGAATTCCGATGCAATTTATGTGCTTCACCGTCAATGAGAAGGTCAGAGGGATACAGTAAACCTGAAGTGAAGCATCGGTATCTATAACTAGTGTCACAGGAATGGTTCAAACGTAGACAGCAAGAAGAGTCAGTCTTCATGTACCTAAGACGGCATTGTGCCTTTTGTATATAATTCCGATGCAATTTCTGTGTTTCATCGTCAATATGAAGGTCAGAGGTTTACAGTAAACCGGAAGTGAAGCATCGGAATCGATAACTAGTGTCACAGGAATGGGTCAAAACATAGTCAGTAAGAAGAGTCAGTCTTCTTGTCCTTAAGTCGGCATTGTGCCTTTACTATTTAATTCCGATTCAATTTCTGTGTTTCATCGTCAATAAGAAGGTCCAAGGGATACAGTAAACCTGGAGTGAAGCATCGGAATCTATAATTAGAGTCACAGTAGTGGTTCAAAACATAGACAGTAAGAAGAGTCAGTCATCTTGTACTTATTTCGGGATTGTGCCTTTTGTATTTAGTTCCGATGCAATTTCTGTATTTCATCGTCAATAAGAAGGTCCAAGGGATACAGTAAACCTGGAGTGAAGCATCGGAATCTATAACTAGTGTCACAGGAATGGTTCAAAACATAGACAGTAAGAAAAGTCAGTCTTCGTGTACTTAAGTCGGCATTTAGCCTTTTGTATTTACTTCCGATGCAATTTCTGTGTTTCATCGTCAATAAGAAATTCCAAGGTTTACAGTAAACCTGAGGTGAAGCATCGGAATCTATAACTAGTGTCACAGGAATGGTTCAAAACATAGTCAGTAAGAAGAGTCAGTCTTCTTGTACTTAGGATGGCATTGTACCTTTTCTATTTAATTCTGATGCAATTTCTGTGTTTCATCGTCAATAAGAAGGTCCAAGGGATACAATAAACCCGGAGAGAAGCATCGAAACCTATAACTGGTGTCACAGGAATGGTTCAAATCGTAGACAGTAAGAAGAGTCAGACTTCTTGTACTTAAGTCGACATTGTGCCTTTTCTATTTAATACCGATGCAATTTCTGTGTTTCATTGTCAATAGGAAGGTCAGAGGGATACAATAAACCTGAAGTGAAGCATCGGAATCTATGACTAGTGTCACAGGAATGGTTCAAAACAAAGTCAATAAGAAGAGTCAGTCTTCTTGTCCTTAAGTCGGCACTGTGCCATTTGCATTTAATTCCGATGCAATTTCTGTGTTTCATCGTCAGTAAGAAGGTCCAAGGGATGCAGTAAACCTGGAGTGAGGCATCGGAATCTATAACTGGTGTCACAGGATTGGTTCAAAGCATAGACTGTAAGAAGAGTCAGTCTTCGTGTACTTAAGTCGGCATTTTGCCTTTTGTATTTAATTCCGATGCAATTGCTGTGTTTCATCGTCAATAACAAGGTCCATGGGATACAGTAAACCTGAAGTGAAGCATCGGAATCTATAACTAGTGTTACAGGAATGGTTCAAATCATAGTCAGTAAGAAGAGTCAGTCTTCTTGTACTTTACTGGGCATTGTGCCTTTTATATTTAATTCCGATGCAATTTCTGTGATTCATCGTCAATAAGTAGGCCGAAGGGTTACAGAAAACTGGAGTGAAGCATCGGACTCTATAACTAGTGTCACAGGAATGGTTCAAAACTTAGTCAGTAAGAAGAGTCAGTCTTCTTGTCCTTAAGTCGGCATTGCGCCTTTTGTATTTAATTCCGATCCAATTTCTGTGTTTCATCGGCAATAAGATCAGAGGGATACAGTAAACCTGAAGTGAAGCTTCGGAATTTATAACTAGTGTCACAGGAATGGTTCAAAACATAGACAGTAGGAAGAATCAGTCTTCTTGTACTTAAGTCGGCATTGTGCCTTTAGTAATTAATTCCGATGCAATTTCTGTGTTTCATCGACAACAAGAAGGTCAGAGCGATACAGTAAACTTGAAGTGAAGCATCGGAATCCAAAACTAATGTCACAGGAATGGTTCAAAACATAGACAGTAGGAAGAGTCAGTCTTCTTGTACTTAAGTCGGCATTGTGCATTTTGTATTTAATTCCGATGCAATTTCTGTGTTTCATCGTCAATAAGAAAGTCAGAGGGATACAGTAAACCTCAAGTGAAGCATCGGAATCTATAACTAGTGTCACAGGAATGGTTCAAATCATAGTCAGTAGTAAGAGTCGGTCTTCATGTACTTAAGTTGGCATTGCGCCTTTTAATATGTAATTCCGATGCAATTTCAGTGTTTCATCGTCAATAAGAAAGTATAAGTGATACAGTAGACCTGAAGTGAAGCATCGGAATCTATAACTACTGTCACAGGAATGGTTCATACATAGACAGTATGAAGAGTCAGTCTTCTTGTACTTAAGTCGTCATTGTGACTTTTCTATTTAATTCCGATGCAATTTCTGTGTTTCATCGTCAATAAAAAGGTCCAAGGCATACAGTAAACCTGAAGTGAAGCATCGGAATCTATAACCAGTGTCACAGGAATGGTTCAAATAATAGCCAGTAAGAAGAGTCAGTCTTCCTTTACTTAAGTCGGCATTGTGCCTTTTCTATTTAATTCCGATGCAATTTGTGTGTTTCATCGTCAGTAAGAAGGTCCAAGGGATACTGTAAACCTGGAGTGATGCATCGGAATCTATAACTAGTGTCACAGGAATGGTTCAAAACATAGACAGTAAGAGGAGTCAGTCTTCTTGTACTTAAGTCGACATTGTGCCATTTCTATTTAATTCCGATGCAATTTCCGTGTTTCATCGTCAATAGGAAGGTCCAAGGGATACAGTAAACCTAAGGTGAAGCATCGGATTCTATAGCTAGTGTCACAGGAATGGTTCAAACATAGGCAGTAAGAAGAGTCAGTCTTCTTGCCCTTAAGTCGGCATAGTGCCTTTTATATTTAATTCCGATGCAATTTCTGTGTTTCATCGTCAATAAGAAGGTCCAAGGGATACAGTAAACCTGGAGTGTAGCATCGGAATCTATAACTAGGGTCACAGGAATGGTTCAAAACATAGACAGTAAGAAGAGTCAATCTTCGTATACGTAAGTCGGCATTTTGCCTTTTGTATTTAATTCCGATGCAATTTCGGTGTTTCATCGTCAATAAGAAGTTCCAAGGGATACAGTAAACCTCAGGTGAAGCATCGGAATTCACAACTAGTGTCACAGGAATGGTTCAAAACATAGTCAGTAAGAAGAGTCAGTCTTCTTTTACTTAAGTCGGCATTGTACCTTTTCAAATTAATTCCGATGCAATTTCCGTGTTTCATCGTCAATAAGAAGGTCCAAGGGATACAGTAAACCTGAGGTGAAGCATCGGAATCTATAACTAGTGTCACAGGAATGGTTCAAAACATAGACAGTAAGAAGAGTCAGACTTCTTGTACATAAGTCGACTTTGTGCCTTTTCTATTTAATTCCGATGCAATTTCTGTGATGCATCGTCAATAAGAAGATCAGAGGGATGCAATAAACCGGGAGTGAAGCATCGGAATCTATAACTCTTGTCACTGGAATGGTTCAAAATATAGACAGTAAGAAGAGTCAGTCTTCTTGTACTTAAGTCGGCATTGTCCCTTTTCCATTTAATTCCGATGCAATTTCTGTGTTTCATCGTCAATACGAAGGTCCAAAGCATACAGTAAACATGAAGTGAAGCATCGGAATCTATAACCAGTGTCACAGGAATGGTTCAAAACATAGCCAGTAAGAAGAGTCAGTCTTCTTGTACTTAAGTCGGCATTGTGCCTTTTCTATTTAATTCCGATGCAATTTGTGTGTTTCATCGTCAATAAGAACGTCCAAGGGATACAGTAAACCTGGAGTGATGCATCGGAATCTATAACTAGTGTCACAGGAATGGTTCAAAACATAGACAGTAAGAAGAGTCAGTCTTCTTGTACTTAAGTCGACATTCTGCCATTTCTATTTAATTCCGATACAATTTCCGTGTTTCATCATCAATAAGATGGTCCAAGGGATACAGTAAACCTGAGGTGAAGCATCGGAATCTATAGCTAGTGTCACAGGAATGGTTAAAACATAGGCAGTAAGAAGAATCAGTCTTCTTGCACTTAAGTCGGCATAGTGCCTTTTGTATTTAATTCCGATGCAATTTCTGTGTTTCATCGTCAATAAGAAGGTCCAAGGGATATAGTAAACCTGGAGTGTAGCATCGGAATCTATAACTAGTGTCACAGGAATGGTTCAAAACATAGACAGTAAGAAGAGTCAATCTTCGTATACTTAAGTCGGCATTTTGCATTTTGTATTTAATTCCGATGCAATTTCGGTGTTTCATCGTCAATAAGAAGGTCCAAGGGAAACAGTAAACCTGAGGTGAAGCATCGGAATCTATAGCTAGTGTCACAGGAATGGTTCAAAACATAGGCAGTAAGAAGAGTCAGTCTTTTTGCCCTTAAGTCGGCATAGTGCCTTTTGTATTTAATTCCGATGCAAGTTCTGTGTTTCATCGTCAATAACAAGGTCCAAGGGATACAGTAAACCTGGAGTGAAGCATCGGAATCTATAACTAGTGTCACAGGAATCGTTCAAAACGTAGACAGTAAGAAGAGTCAGACTTCTTGTACTTAAGTCGACATTGTGCCTTTTCTATTTAATTCCGATGCAATTTCTGAGTTTCATTGTCAATAAGAAGGTCAGAGGGATACAATAAACCTGAAGTGAAGCATCGGAATCTATAACTAGTGTCACAGGAATGGTTCAAACATAGACAGTAAGAAGAGTCAGTCTTCTTGTACTTATATCGGCATTGTGCCTTTTTTATTTAATTCCGATGCAATTTCTGCGTTTGATCGGCAATAAGGTCAGAGGGATACAGTAAACCTGAAGTGAAGCATCGGAATCTATAACTAGTGTCACAGCAATGGTTCAAAACATAGACAGTAGGAAGAGTCAGTCTTCTTGTACTTCAGTCGGCATTGTGCCTTTTGTATTTAATTCCGATGCAATTTCTGTGTTTCTACGTCAATAATAAGGTCAGAGGGATACAGTAAACCTGAAGTAAAGCATCGTAATCAAAACTAGTTTCACAGGAATGGTTCAAAGCATAGTCAGTAAGAAGAGTCAGTCTTCTTGTACTTAAGTCGGCATTTTGCCTTTTGTATTTAATTCAGATGCAATTTCTGTGTTTCATCGTCAATAAGAAGGTCAGAGGGATACAGTAAACCTGAAGTGAAGCATCGGATTCTAAAACTAATGTCACAGGAATGGTTCAAACATAGACAGTAGGAACAGTCAGTCTTCTTGTACTTAAGTCGGCATTGTGCCATTTGTAATTAATTCCGATGCAATTTCTGTGTTTCATCGTCTATAAGAAGGTCAGAGGGATTGAGTAAACCTGAAGTGAAGCAACGGAATCCATAACTAGTGTCACGGGAATGTTTCAAATCATTGTCAATAAGAAGAGTCGGTCTTCATGTACTTAAGTCGGCATTGTGCCTTTTGTATTTAATTCCGATGAATTTTCTGTGTTTCATCGTCAATAAGAAGGTTCAAGCGATACAGTAAACCTGAAGTGAAGCATCGGAATCCATAACTAGTGTCACAGGAATTTTTCGAAACGTAGACAGTAGGAAGAGTCAGTGTTCTTGTACTTAAGTCGGCATTGTGCCTTTTCTATTAAATTCCGATGCAATTTCTGTGTTTCATCGTCAATAAGAAGGTCCAAGTGATACAGTAAAATTGGAGTGAAGCATCGGAATCTATAACTAGTGTCACAGGAATGGTTCAAAACATAGACGGTAAGAAGAGTCAGACTTCTTATACTTAAGTCGACATTGTGCCTTTTCTATTTAATTCCGAAGCTATTTCTGTGTTTGATCGTGAACAAGAAGGTCAGAGGGATACAATAAACCTGAAGTGAAGCATCGGAATCTATAACTAGTGTCACAGGAATGGTTCAAACCAAAGTCAGTGAGAAGAGTCAGTCATGTTGTCCTTAAGTCGTCATTGTGCCTTTTGTATTTAATTCCGATGCAATTTCTGTGTTTCATCGTCAATAAGATGGTCTAAGTGATACAGTATACCTGGAGTGAAGCATCGGAATCTATAAATAGTGTCACAGGAATGGTTCAAAGCATAGTCAGTAAGAAGAGTCAGTCTTCTTGTCCTTAAGGCGGCATTGTGCCTTTTGTATTTAATTACGATGCAATTTCTGTGTTTCATCGGCATAAGGTCAGAGGGATACAGTAAACCTGAAGTGAAGCATCGGAATCTATAACTAGTGTCACAGGAATGGTTCAAAACATTGACAGTAGGAAGAGTCAGTCTTCTTGTACTTAAGTCGGCATTTTGCCTTTTGTATTTAATTCCGATGCAATTTCTGTGTTTCATCGTCAATAAGAAGGTCAGAGGGATACAGTAAACCTGAAGTGAAGCATCGGATTCTAAAACTAATGTCACAGGAATGGTTCAAACATAGACAGTAGGAACAGTCAGTCTTCTTGTACTTAAGTCGGCATTGTGCCTTTTGTAATTAATTCCGATGCAATTTCTGTGTTTCATCGTCTACAAGAAGGTCAGAGGGATTGAGTAAACCTGAAGTGAAGCAACGGAATCCATAACTAGTGTCACGGGAATGTTTCAAATCATTGTCAATAAGAAGAGTCGGTCTTCATGTACTTAAGACGGCATTGTGCCTTTTGTATTTAATTCCGATGAAATTTCTGTGTTTCATCGTCAATAAGATGGTTCAAGGGATACAGTAAACCTGAAGTGAAGCATCGGAATCCATAACTAGTGTCACAGGAATTTTTCGAAACGTAGACAGTAGGAAGAGTCAGTGTTCTTGTACTAAAGTCGGCATTGTGCCTTTTCTATTAAATTCCGATGCAATTTCTGTGCTTCATCGTCAATAAGAAGGTCAGAGGGAAACAGTAAACCTGAAGTGAAGCATTTGAATCTATAACTAGTGTCACAGGAATGGTTCAAAGCATAGTCAGTAAGAAGAGTCAGTCTTCTTGTACTTAATTCGGCATTTAGCCTTTCGTATTGAATTCCGATGCAATTTACGTGCTTCACCGTCTATAAGAAGGTCAGAGGGATACAGTATACCTGAAGTGAAGCATCGGAATCTATAACTAGTGTCACAGGAATGGTTCAAACGTCGACAGTAAGAAGAGTCAGTCTTGATGTACCTAAGTCGGCATTGTGCCTTTTGTATATAATTCCGATGCAATTTCTGTGTTTCATCGTCAATATGAAGGTCAGAGGTATACAGTAAACCGGAAGTGAAGCATCGGAATCTATAACTAGTGTCACAGGAATGGTTCAAAACATAGTCAGTAAGAAGAGTCAGTCTTCTTGTCCTTAAGTTGGCATTGTGCCTTTAGTATTTAATTCCGATTCAATTTCTGTGTTTCATCGTCAATAAGAAGGTCCAAGGGATACAGTAAACCTGGAGTGAAGCATCGGAATCTATAATTAGAGTCACAGTAGAGGTTCAAAACATAGACAGTAAGAAGAGTCAGTCATCTTGTACTAATTTCGGGATTGTGCCTTTTGTATTTAGTTCCGATGCAATTTCTGTTTTTCAATGTCAATAAGAAGGTCCAAGGGATACAGTAAACCTGGAGTGAAGCATCGGAATCTATAACTAGTGTCACAGGAATGGTTCAAAACATAGACAGTAAGAAAAGTCAGTCTTCGTGTACTAAAGTCGGCATTTAGCCTTTTGTATTTACTTCCGATGCAATTACTGTGTTTCATCGTCAATAAGAAATTCCAAGGTTTACAGTAAACCTGAGGTGAAGCATCGGAATCTATAACTAGTGTCACAGGAATGGTTCAAAACATAGTCAGTAAGAAGAGTCAGTCTTCTTGTACTTAAGTCGGCATTGTACCTTTTCTATTTAATTCTGATGCAATTTCTGTGTTTCATCGTCAATAAGAAGGTCCAAGGGATACAATAAACCTGGAGAGAAGCATCGAAATCTATAACTAGTGTCACAGGAATGCTTCAAAACGTAGACAGTAAGAAGCGTCAGACTTCTTGTACTTAAGTCGACATTGTGCCTTTTCTATTTAATGCCGATGCAATTTCTGTGTTTCATTGTCAATAAGAAGGTCAGGGGGATACAATAAACCTGAAGCTAAGCAACGGAATCTATAACTAGTGTCACAGGAATGGTTCAAAACAAAGTCAGTTAGAAGAGTCACTCTTCTTGTCCTTAAGTCGACATTGTGCCATTTACATTTAATTCCGATGCAACTACTGTGTTTCACCGACAGTAAGAAGGTCCAAGGGATACAGTAAACCTGGAGTGAAGCATCGGAATCTATAACTAGTGTCACATGATTGGTTCAAAACATAGACAGTAAGAAGAGTCAGTCTTCGTGTACTTTAGTCGGCATTTTGCCTTTTGTATATAATTCCGATGCAATTGCTGTGTTTCATCGTCAATAACAAGGTCCATGGGATACAGTAAATCTGAAGTGAAGCATCGGAATCTATAACTAGTGTCACGGGAATGGTTCAAAACATAGTCAGTAAGAACAGTCAGTCTTCTTCTACTTTACTCGGCATTGTGCCTTTTATATTTAATTCCGATGCAATTTCTGTGATTCATCGTCAATAAGAAGGCCCAAGGGTTACAGAAAACTGGAGTGAACCGTCGGACTCTATAACTAGTGTCACAGAAATGGTTCAAAGCATAGACAGTAGAAGAGTCAGTCTTCTTGTGCTTAAGTCGGCATTGTGCCTTTTGAATTTAATTCCGATGCAATTTCTGTGTTTCATCGTCAACAAGAAGGTCCAAGAGAAACAGTATACCTAAAGTGAAGCATCGGAATCTATAACTAGTGTCACAGGAATGGTTCAAACATAGTCAGTAAGAAGAGTCAGTCTTCTTGTCCTTAAGTCGGCATTGTGCCTTTTGTATTTAATTCCGATGCAATTTCAGTGTTTCATCGACAATAAGAAGGTAGAAGGGATACAGTAGACCTGCAGTGAAGCATCGGAATCTATAAGAAGTGTCACAGGGACGGTACAAAGCATAGACAGTAAGATGAGTCAGTATTCTTGTACTTAAGTCGGCATTGTGCTTTTTGTATTTATTTCCGATGCAATTTCTGTGTTTCATCGTCAATTAGAAGGTCCAAGGGATACAGTAAACCTCAAGTGAAGCATCGGAATCTATAACTAGTGTCACAGGAATGGTTCAAATCATAGTCAGTAGTAAGAGTCGGTCTTCATGTACTTAAGTCGGCATTGTGCCTTTTAATATGTAATTCCGATGCAATTTCAGTGTTTCATCGTCAATAAGAAGGTAGAAGGGATACAGTAGACCTGAAGTGAAGCATCGGAATTCATAACTAGTGTCACAGGAATGGTTCAAACATAGACAGTAGGAAGAGTCAGTCTTCTTTTACTTAAGTCGGCATTGTGCCTTTTCTATTTAATTCCGATGCAATTTCTGTGTTTCATCGACAATAAGAAGGTCCAAGGCATACAGTAAACCTGAAGTGAAGCATCGGAATCTATAACTAGTGTCACAGGAATGGTTCAAAACATAGACAGTAAGAGGAGTCAGTCTTCTTGTGCTTAAGTCGTCTTTGTGCCACTTCTATTTAATTCCGATGCAATTTCTGTGTTTCATCGTCAATAAGAAGGACAGAGGGATACAATAAGCCTGAAGTGAAGCATCAGAATCTATAACTAGTGTCACAGGAATGGTTCAAAGCAAAGTCAGTAAGAAGAGTCAGTCTTCTTGTCCTTAAGTCGGCATTGTGCCTTTTGTATTTAATTCCGATGAAATTTCTGTGTTTCGTCGTCAATAAGAAGGTCCAAGGGATACAGTAAACCTGCAGTGTATCATCGGAATCTATAACTAGTGTCACAGGAATGGTTCAAAACATAGACAGTAAGAAAAGTCAGTCTTCGTGTACTTAAGTCGGCATTTAGCTTTTTGTATTTACTTTTGATGCAATATCTGTGTTTCATCGTCAATAAGAAATTCCAAGGTTTACAGTAAACCTGAGGTGAAGCATCGGAATCTATAACTAGTGTCACAGGAATGGTTCAAATCATAGTCAGTAAGAAGAGTCAGTCTTCTTGCACTTTACTGGGCATTGTGCCTTTTATATTTAATTCCGATGCAATTTCTGTGATTCATCGTCAATAAGTAGGCCGAAGGGTTACAGAAAACTGGAGAGAAGCATCGGACTCTATAACTAGTGTCACAGAAATGGTTCAAAACATAGACAGTAGAAGAGTCAGTCTTCTTGTACTTAAGTCGGCATTGCGCCTGTTGGATTTAATTCCGATGCAAAATCTGTGTTTCATCGTCAATAAGAAGGTCCAAGAGAAACAGTATACCTGAAGTGAAGCATCGGAATCTATAACTAGTGTCACAGGAATGGTTCAAAACATAGTCAGTAAGAAGAGTCAGTCTTCTTGTCCTTAAGTCGGCATTGCGCCTTTTGTATTTAATTCCGATCCAATTTCTGTGTTTCATCGGCAATAAGATCAGAGGGATACAGTAAACCTGAAGTGAAGCTTCGGAATTTATAACTAGTGTCACAGGAATGGTTCAAAACATAGACAGTAGGAAGAATCAGTCTTCTTGTACTTAAGTCGGCATTGTGCCTTTAGTAATTAATTCCGATGCAATTTCTGTGTTTCATCGACAACAAGAAGGTCAGAGCGATACAGTAAACTTGAAGTGAAGCATCGGAATCCAAAACTAATGTCACAGGAATGGTTCAAAACATAGACAGTAGGGAGAGTCAGTCTTCTTGTACTTAAGTCGGCATTGTGGATTTTGTATTTAATTCCGATGCAATTTCTGTGTTTCATCGTCAATAAGAAAGTCAGAGGGATACAGTAAACCTCAAGTGAAGCATCGGAATCTATAACTAGTGTCACAGGAATGGTTCAAATCATAGTCAGTAGTAAGAGTCGGTCTTCATGTACTTAAGTTGGCATTGCGCCTTTTAATATGTAATTCCGATGCAATTTCAGTGTTTCATCGTCAATAAGAAAGTATAAGTGATACAGTAGACCTGAAGTGAAGCATCGGAATCTATAACTAGTGTCACAGGAATGGTTCATACATAGACAGTATGAAGAGTCAGTCTTCATGTACTTAAGTCGTCATTGTGACTTTTCTATTTAATTCCGATGCAATTTCTGTGTTTCATCGTCAATAAAAAGGTCCAAGGCATACAGTAAACCTGAAGTGAAGCATCGGAATCTATAACCAGTGTCACAGGAATGGTTCAAATAATAGCCAGTAAGAAGAGTCAGTCTTCCTGTACTTAAGTCGGCATTGTGCCTTTTCTATTTAATTCCGATGCAATTTGTGTGTTTCATCGTCAGTAAGAAGGTCCAAGGGATACAGTAAACCTGGAGTGATGCATCGGAATCTATAACTAGTGTCACAGGAATGGTTCAAAACATAGACAGTAAGAGGAGTCAGTCTTCTTGTACTTAAGTCGACATTGTGCCATTTCTATTTAATTCCGATGCAATTTCCGTGTTTCATCGTCAATAGGAAGGTCCAAGGGATACAGTAAACCTGAGGTGAAGCATCGGATTCTATAGCTAGTGTCACAGGAGTGGTTCAAACATAGGCAGTAAGAAGAGTCAGTCTTCTTGCCCTTAAGTCGGCATAGTGCCTTTTATATTTAATTCCGATGCAATTTCTGTGTTTCATCGTCAATAAGAAGGTCCAAGGGATACAGTAAACCTGGAGTGTAGCATCGGAATCTATAACTAGTGTCACAGGAATGGTTCAAAACATAGACAGTAAGAAGAGTCAATCTTCGTACACGTAAGTCGGCATTTTGCCTTTTGTATTTAATTCCGATGCAATTTCGGTGTTTCATCGTCAATAAGAAGTTCCAAGGGATACAGTAAACCTGAGGTGAAGCATCGGAATCCACAACTAGTGTCACAGGAATGGTTCAAAACATAGTCAGTAAGAAGAGTCAGTCTTCTTTTACTTAAGTCGGCATTGTACCTTTTCAAATTAATTCCGATGCAATTTCCGTGTTTCATCGTCAATAAGAAGGTCCAAGGGATACAGTAAACCTGAGGTGAAGCATCGGAATCTATAGCTAGTGTCACAGGAATGGTTCAAATCATAGGCAGTAAGAAGAGTCAGTCTTCTTGCCCTTAAGTCGGCATAGTGCCTTTTGTATTTAATTCCGATGCAATTTCTGTGTTTCATCGTCAATAACAAGGTCCAAGGGATACAGTAAACCTGGAGTGAAGCATCGGAATTTATAAATAGTGTCACAGGAATGGTTCAAAACATAGACAGTAAGAAGAGTCAGACTTCTTGTACATAAGTCGACTTTGTGCCTTTTCTATTTAATTCCGATGCAATTTCTGTGATGCATCGTCAATAAGAAGATCAGAGGGATGCAATAAACCGGGAGTGAAGCATCGGAATCTATAACTCTTGTCACTGGAATGGTTCAAAATATAGACAGTAAGAAGAGTCAGTCTTCTTGTACTTAAGTCGGCATTGTGCCTTTTCCATTTAATTCCGATGCAATTTCTGTGTTTCATCGTCAATACGAAGGTCCAAAGCATACAGTAAACCTGAAGTGAAGCATCGGAATCTATAACCAGTGTCACAGGAATGGTTCAAAACATAGCCAGTAAGAAGAGTCAGTCTTCTTGTACTTAAGTCGGCATTGTGCCACTTCTATTTAATTCCGATACAATTTCCGTGTTTCATCGTCAATAAGATGGTCCAAGGGATACAGTAAACCTGAGGTGAAGCATCGGAATCTATAGCTAGTGTCACAGGAATGGTTAAAACATAGGCAGTAAGAAGAGTCAGTCTTCTTGCACTTAAGTCGGCATAGTGCCTTTTGTATTTAATTCCGATGCAATTTCTGTGTTTCATCGTCAATAAGAAGGTCCAAGGGATACAGTAAACCTGGAGTGTAGCATCGGAATCTACAACTAGTGTCACAGGAATGGATCAAAACATAGACAGTAAGAAGAGTCAATCTTCGTATACTTAAGTCGGCATTTTGCATTTTGTATTTAATTCCGATGCAATTTCGGTGTTTCATCGTCAATAAGAAGTTCCAAGGGATACAGTAAACCTGAAATGAAGCATCGGAATCTATAACTAGTGTCACAGGAATGGTTCAAAACATAGTCAGTAAGAAGAGTCAGTCCTTTTGTACTTAAGTCGGTATTGTACGTTTTCTAATTAATTCCGATGCAATTTCCGTGTTTCATCGTCAATAAGAAGGTCCAAGGGAAACAGTAAACCTGAGGTGAAGCATCGGAATCTATAGCTAGTGTCACAGGAATGGTTCAAAACATAGGCAGTAAGAAGAGTCAGTCTTTTTGCCCTTAAGTCGGCATAGTGCCTTTTGTATTTAATTCCGATGCAAGTTCTGTGTTTCATCGTCAATAACAAGGTCCAAGGGATACAGTAAACCTGGAGTGAAGCATCGGAATCTATAACTAGTGTCACAGGAATCGTTCAAAACGTAGACAGTAAGAAGAGTCAGACTTCTTGTACTTAAGTCGACATTGTGCCTTTTCTATTTAATTCCGATGCAATTTCTGTGTTTCATTGTCAATAAGAAGGTCAGAGGGATACAATAAACCTGAAGTGAAGCATCGGAATCTATAACTAGTGTCACAGGAATGGTTCAAACATAGACAGTAAGAAGAGTCAGTCTTCTTGTACTTAAGTCGGCATTGTGCCTTTTTTATGTAATTCCGATGCAATTTCTGCGTTTCATCGGCAATAAGGTCAGAGGGATACAGTAAACCTGAAGTGAAGCATCGGAATCTATAACTAGTGTCACAGCAATGGTTCAAAACATAGACAGTAGGAAGAGTCAGTCTTCTTGTACTTCAGTCGGCATTGTGCCTTTTGTATTTAATTCCGATGCAATTTCTGTGTTTCTACGTCAATAATAAGGTCAGAGGGATACAGTAAACCTGAAGTAAAGCATCGTAATCAAAACTAGTTTCACAGGAATGGTTCAAAGCATAGTCAGTAAGAAGAGTCAGTCTTCTTGTACTTAAGTCGGCATTGTGCCTTTTCTATATAATTCCGATGCAATTTCTGTGTTTCATCGTCAACAAGAAGGTCCAAGTGATACAGAAAAACTGGAGTGAAGCATCGGAATCTATAACTAGTGTCACAGGAATGGTTCAAAACATAGACGGTAAGAAGAGTCAGACTTCTTATACTTAAGTCGACATTGTGCCCTTTCTATTTAATTCCGAAGCTATTTCTGTGTTTGATCGTCTACAAGAAGGTCAGAGGGATACAATAAACCTGAAGTGAAGCATCGGAATCTATAACTAGTGTCACAGGAATGGTTCAAAACATTGACAGTAGGAAGAGTCAGTCTTCTTGTACTTAAGTCGGCATTTTGCCTTTTGTATTTAATTCCGATGCAATTTCTGTGTTTCATCGTCAATAAGAAGGTCAGAGGGATACAGTAAACCTGAAGTGAAGCATCGGATTCTAAAACTAATGTCACAGGAATGGTTCAAACATAGACAGTAGGAACAGTCAGTCTTCTTGTACTTAAGTCGGCATTGTGCCTTTTGTAATTAATTCCGATGCAATTTCTGTGTTTCATCGTCTATAAGAAGGTCAGAGGGATTGAGTAAACCTGAAGTGAAGCAACGGAATCCATAACTAGTGTCACGGGAATGTTTCAAATCATTGTCAATAAGAAGAGTCGGTCTTCATGTACTTAAGTCGGCATTGTGCCTTTTGTATTTAATTCCGATGAATTTTCTGTGTTTCATCGTCAATAAGATGGTTCAAGGGATACAGTAAACCTGAAGTGAGGCATCGGAATCCATAACTAGTGTCACAGGAATTTTTCGAAACGTAGACAGTAGGAAGAGTCAGTGTTCTTGTACTTAAGTCGGCATTGTGCCTTTTCTATTAAATTCCGATGCAATTTCTGTGTTTCATCGTCAATAAGATGGTCCAAGTGATACAGTAAAATTGGAGTGAAGCATCTGAATCTATAACTAGTGTCACAGGAATGGTTCAAAGCATAGTCAGTAAGAAGAGTCAGTCTTCTTGTACTTAATTCGGCATTTAGCCTTTCGTATTGAATTCCGATGCAATTTATGTGCTTCACCGTCAATAAGAAGGTCAGAGGGATACAGTATACCTGAAGTGAAGCATCGGAATCTATAACTAGTGTCACAGGAATGGTTCAAACGTAGACAGTAAGAAGAGTCAGTCTTCATGTACCTAAGTCGGCATTGTGCCTTTTGTATATAATTCCGATGCAATTACTGTGTTTCATCGTCAATATGAAGGTCAGAGGTATACAGTAAACCGGAAGTGAAGCATCGGAATCTATAACTAGTGTCACAGGAATGGTTCAAAACATAGTCAGTAAGAAGAGTCAGTCTTCTTGTCCTTAAGTTATCATTGTGCCTTTAGTATTTAATTCCGATTCAATTTCTGTGTTTCATCGTCAATAAGAAGGTCCAAGGGATACAGTAAACCTGGAGTGAAGCATCGGAATCTATAATTAGAGTCACAGTAGTGGTTCAAAACATAGACAGTAAGAAGAGTCAGTCATCTTGTACTAATTTCGGATTGTGCCTTTTGTATTTAGTTCCGATGCAATTTCTGTTTTTCAATGTCAATAAGAATGTCCAAGGGATACAGTAAACCTGGAGTGAAGCATCGGAATCTATAACTAGTGTCACAGGAATGGTTCAAAACATAGACAGTAAGAAAAGTCAGTCTTCGTGTACTAAAGTCGGCATTTAGCCTTTTGTATTTACTTCCGATGCAATTTCTGTGTTTCATCGTCAATAAGAAATTCCAAGGTTTACAGTAAACCTGAGGTGAAGCATCGGAATCTATAACTAGTGTCACAGGAATGGTTCAAAACATAGTCAGTAAGAAGAGTCAGTCTTCTTGTACTTAAGTTGGCATTGTACCTTTTCTATTTAATTCTGATGCAATTTCTGTGTTTCATCGTCAATAAGAAGGTCCAAGGGATACAATAAACCTGGAGAGAAGCATCGAAATCTATAACTAGTGTCACAGGAATGCTTCAAAACGTAGACAGTAAGAAGCGTCAGACTTCTTGTACTTAAGTCGACATTGTGCCTTTTCTATTTAATGCCGATGCAATTTCTGTGTTTCATTGTCAATAAGAAGGTCAGGGGGATACAATAAACCTGATGCTAAGCAACGGAATCTATAACTAGTGTCACAGGAATGGTTCAAAACAAAGTCAGTTAGAAGAGTCAGTCTTCTTGTCCTTAAGTCGGCATTGTGCCATTTACATTTAATTCCGATGCAACTACTGTGTTTCACCGACAGTAAGAAGGTCCAAGGGATACAGCAAACCTGGAGTGAAGCATCGGAATCTATAACTAGTGTCACAGGATTGGTTCAAAACATAGACAGTAAGAAGTCAGTCTTCGTGTACTTTAGTCGGCATTTTGCCTTTTGTATATAATTCCGATGCAATTGCTGTGTTTCATCGTCAATAACAAGGTCCATGGGATACAGTAAATCTGAAGTGAAGCATCGGAATCTATAACTAGTGTCACGGGAATGGTTCAAAACATAGTCAGTAAGAACAGTCAGTCTTCTTGTACTTTACTCGGCATTGTGCCTTTTATATTTAATTCCGATGCAATTTCTGTGATTCATCGTCAATAAGAAGGCCCAAGGGTTACAGAAAACTGGAGTGAACCGTCGGACTCTATAACTAGTTGTCACAGAAATGGTTCAAAGACATAGACAGTAGAAGAGTCAGTCTTCTTGTACTTAAGTCGGCATTGTGCCTTTTGTATTTAATTCCGATGCAATTTCTGTGTTTCATCGTCAACAAGAAGGTCCAAGAGAAACAGTATACCTAAAGTGAAGCATCGGAATCTATAACTAGTGTCACAGGAATGGTTCAAACATAGTCAGTAAGAAGAGTCAGTCTTCTTGTCCTTAAGTCGGCATTGTGCCTTTTGTATTTAATTCCGATGCAATTTCAGTGTTTCATCGTCAATAAGAAAGTAGAAGGGATACAGTAGACCTGCAGTGAAGCATCGGAATCTATAAGTAGTGTCACAGGGACGGTACAAAGCATAGACAGTAAGATGAGTCAGTATTCTTGTACTTAAGTCGGCATTGTGCTTTTTGTATTTATTTCCGATGCAATTTCTGTGTTTCATCGTCAATTAGAAGGTCCAAGGGATACAGTAAACCTCAAGTGAAGCATCGGAATCTATAACTAGTGTCACAGGAATGGTTCAAATCATAGTCAGTAGTAAGAGTCGGTCTTCATGTACTTAAGTCGGCATTGTGCCTTTTAATATGTAATTCCGATGCAATTTCAGTGTTTCATCGTCAATAAGAAGGTAGAAGGGATACAGTAGACCTGAAGTGAAGCATCGGAATCCATAACTAGTGTCACAGGAATGGTTCAAACATAGACAGTAGGAAGAGTCAGTCTTCTTTTACTTAAGTCGGCATTGTGCCTTTTCTATTTAATTCCGATGCAATTTCTGTGTTTCATCGACAATAAGAAGGTCCAAGGCATACAGTAATCCTGAAGTGAAGCATCGGAATCTATAACTAGTGTCACAGGAATGGCTCAAAACATAGACAGTAAGAGGAGTCAGTCTTCTTGTGCTTAAGTCGCCTTTGTGCCACTTCTATTTAATTCCGATGCAATTTCTGTGTTTCATCGTCAATAAGAAGGACAGAGGGATACAATAAGCCTGAAGTGAAGCATCAGAATCTATAACTAGTGTCACAGGAATGGTTCAAAGCAAAGTCAGTAAGAAGAGTCAGTCTTCTTGTCCTTAAGTCGGCATTGTGCCTTTTGTATTTAATTCCGATGAAATTTCTGTGTTTCGTCGTCAATAAGAAGGTCCAAGGGATACAGTAAACCTGCAGTGTATCATCGGAATCTATAACTAGTGTCACAATAATGGTTCAAAACATAGACAGTAAGAAAAGTCAGTCTTCGTGTACTTAAGTCGGCATTTAGCTTTTTGTATTTACTTTTGATGCAATTTCTGTGTTTCATCGTTAATAAGAAATTCCAAGGTTTACAGTAAACCTGAGGTGAAGCATCGGAAACTATAACCAGTGTCACAGGAATGGTTCAAAACATAGTCAGTAAGAAGAGTCAGTCTTCTTGTCCTTAAGTCGGCATTGTGCCTTTTGTATTTAATTTCGATGCAATTTCTGTGTTTCATCGTCAATAAGAAGGTCGGAGGGATACAGTATACCTGAAGTGAAGCATCGGAATCTATAGCTAGTGTCACAGGAATGGTTCAAATCATAGGCAGTAGGAAGAGTCAGTCTTCTTGTACTTAAGTCGGCATTGTGTCTTTTGTATTTAATTCGGATGCAATTTCTGTGTTTCGTCATCAATAAAAATGTCAGAGGGATACAGTAAACCTGAAGTGAGGCATCGGAATCCAAAACTAGTGTCACAGGAATGTTTCAAAATATAGACAGTAGGAAGAGTCAGTCTTCTTGTACGTAAGTCGGCATTGTGCCTTTTGTATTTAATTCCGATGCAATTTCTGTGTTTCATCGTCAAAAAGATGGTCCAAGGTATACAGTAAAACTAAGGTGAAGCGTCGGAATCTATAACTAGTTTCTCAGGAATGGTTCAAAACATAGTCAGTAAGAGGAGTCAGTCTTCTTGTACTTAAGTCTTCACTGTGCCTTTTCCATTTAATTCCGATGCTAATTCTGTGTTTCATCGTCAATAAGAAGGTCCAAGGGATACAGTAAACCTGGAGAGAAGCATCGGAATCTATAACTAGTGTCACAGGAATGGTTCAAAACGTAGACAGTAAGAAGAGTCAGACTTCTTGTACTTAAGTCGACATTGTGCCTTTTCTATTTAATTCCGATGCAATTTCTGTGTTTCATCGTCAATATGAAGGTCAGAGGTATACAGTAAACCGGAAGTGAAGCATCGGAATCTATAACTAGTGTCACAGGAATGGTTCAAAACATATTCAGTAAGAAGAGTCAGTCTTCTTGTCCTTAAGTCGGCATTGTGACTTTAGTATTTAATTCCGATTCAATTTCTGTGTTTCATCGTCAATATGAACGTGAGAGGTATACAGTAAACCGGAAGTGAAGCATCGGAATCTATAACTAGTGACACAGGAATGGTTCAAAACATATTCAGTAAGAAGAGTCAGTCTTCTTGTCTTAAGTCGGCATTGTGACTTTAGTAGTTAATTCCGATTCAATTTCTGTGTTTCATCGTCAATAAGAAATTCCAAGGTTTACAGTAAACCTGAGGTGAAGCATCGGAATCTATAACTAGTGTCACAGGAATGGTTCAAAACATAGTCAGTAAGAAGAGTCAGTCTTCTTGTAATTAAGTCGGCATTGTACCTTTTCTATTTAATTCTGATGCAATTTCTGTGTTTCATCGTCAATAAGAAGGTCCAAGGGATACAATAAACCTGGAGAGAAGCATCGAAACCTATAACTAGTGTCACAGGAATGGTTCAAAACGTAGACAGTAAGAAGAGTCAGACTTCTTGTACTTAAGTCGACATTGTGCCTTTTCTATTTAATTCCGATGCAATTCCTGTGTTTCATTGTCAATAAGAAGGTCAGAGGGATACAATAAACCTGAAGTGAAGCATCGGAATCTATAACTAGTGTCACAGGAATGGTTCAAAACAAAGTCAGTAAGAAGAGTCAGTCTTCTTGTCCTTAAGTCGGCATTGTGCCATTTGCATTTAATTCCGATGCAATTTCTGTGTTTCATCGTCAGCAAGAAGGTCCAAGGGATGCAGTAAACCTGGAGTGAGGCATCGGAATCTATAACTAGTGTCACAGGATTGGTTCAAAACATAGACAGTAAGAAGAGTCAGTCTTCGTGTACTTAAGTCGGCATTTTGCCTTTTGTAATTAATTCCGATGCAATTGCTGTGTTTCATCGTCAATAACAAGGTCCATGGGATACAGTAAACCTGAAGTGAAGCATCGGAATCTATAACTAGTGTCACAGGAATGGTTCAAAACATAGTCAGTAGGAAGAGTCAGTCTTCTTGTACTTTACTCGGCATTGTGCCTTTTATATTTAATTCCGATGCAATTTCTGTGATTCATCGTCAATAAGTAGGCCGAAGGGTTACAGAAAACTGGAGTGAAGCATCGGACTCTATAACTAGTGTCACAGAAATGGTTCAAAAACGTAGACAGTAGAAGAGTCAGTCTTCTTGTACTTAAGTCGGCATTGTGCCTGTTGTATTTAATTCCGATGCAATATCTGTGTTTCATCGTCAATAAGAAGGTCCAAGAGAAACAGTATACCTGAAGTGAAGCATCGGAATCTATAACTAGTGTCACAGGAATGGTTCAAAACATAGTCAGCAAGGAGAGTCAGTCTTCTTGTCCTTAAGTCGGCATTGTGCCTTTTGTATTTAATTCCGATCCAATTTCTGTGTTTCATCGGCAATAAGATCAGAGGGATACAGTAAACCTGAAGTGAAGCTTCGGAATCTATAACTAGTGTCACAGGAATGGTTCAAAACGTAGACAGTAGGAAGAATCAGTCTTCTTGTACTTAAGTCGGCATTGTGCCTTTTGTAATTAATTCCGATGCAAATTCTGTGTTTCATCGACAACAAGAAGGTCAGAGCGATACAGTAAACTTGAAGTGAAGCATCGGAATCCAAAACTAATGTCAAAGGAATGGTTCAAAACATAGACAGTAGGAAGAGTCAGTCTTCTTGTACTTAAGTCGGCATTGTGCCTTTTGTATTTAATTCCGATGCAATTTCTGTGTTTCATCGTCAATAAGAAAGACAGAGGGATACTGTAAAAACAGATGTGAAGCATCAGAATCATTAACTAGTGTCACAGGAATGGTTCAAAACATAGTCAGTAAGAAGATTCAGTCTTCTTGTACTTAAGTCGGCATTGTGCCTTTTGTATTTAATTCTGATGCAATTTCTGTGTTTCATCGTCAATAAGAAGGTCCAAGGGATATGGTAAACCTCAAGTGAAGCATCGGAATCTATAACTAGTGTCACAGGAATGGTTCAAATCATAGTCAGTAGTAAGAGTCGGTCTTCATGTACTTAAGTCGGCATTGCGCCTTTAATATGTAATTCCGATGCAATTTCAGTGTTTTCATCGTCAATAAGAAGGTAGAAGTGATACTGTAGACCTGAAGTGAAGGATCGGAATCTATAACTAGTGTCACAGGAATGGTTCAAACATAGACAGTAGGAAGAGTCAGTCTTCTTGTACTTAAGTCGGCATTGTGCCTTTTCTATTTAATTCCGATGCAATTTCTGTGTTTCATCGTCAATAAGAAGGTCCAAGGCATACAGTAAAGCTGAAGTGAAGCATCGGAATCTATAACCAGTGTCACAGGAATGGTTCAAAACATAGACAGTAAGAAGAGTCAGACTTCTTGTACATAAGTCGACTTTGTGCCTTTTCTATTTAATTCCGATGCAATTTCTGTGATGCATCGTCAATAAGAAGGTCAGAGGGATACAATAAACCTTGAGTGAAGCATCGGAATCTATAACTAATGTCACTGGAATGGTTCAAAATATAGACAGTAAGAAGAGTCAGTCTTCTTGTACTTAAGTCGGCATTGTGCCTTTTCTATTTAATTCCGATGCAATTTCTGTGTTTCATCGTCAATAAGAGGGTCCAAAGCATACAGTAAACGTGAAGTGAAGCATCGGAATCTATAACCAGTGTCACAGGAATGGTTCAAAACATAGCCAGTAAGAAGAGTCAGTCTTCTTGTACTTAAGTCGGCATTGTGCCTTTTTTATTTAATTCCGATGCAATTTGTGTGTTTCATCGTCAATAAGAACGTCCAAGGGATACAGTAAACCTGGAGTGATGCATCGGAATCTATAACTAGTGTCACAAGAATGGTTCAAAACATAGACAGTAAGAAGAGTCAGTCTTCTTGTACTTAAGTCGACATTGTGCCATTTCTATTTAATTCCGATGCAATTTCCGTGTTTCATCGTCAAATAAGATGGTCCAAGGGATACAGTAAACCTGAGGTGAAGCATCGGAATCTATAGCTAGTGTCACAGGAATGGTTAAAACATAGGCAGTAAGAAGAGTCAGTCTTCTTGCCCTTAAGTCGGCATAGTGCCTTTTGTATTTAATTCCGATGCAATTTCTGTGTTTCATCGTCAATAAGAAGGTCCAAGGGATACAGTAAACCTGGAGTGTAGCATCGGAATCTATAACTAGTGTCACAGGAATGGTTAAAACATAGACAGTAAGAAGAGTCAATCTTCGTATACTTAAGTCGGCATTTTGCCTTTTGTATTTAATTCCGAGGCAATTGTGGTGTTTCATCGTCAATAAGAAGTTCCAAGGGATACAGTAAACCTGAGGTGAAGCATTGGAATCTATAACTAGTGACACAGGAATGGTTCAAAACATAGTCCAGTAAGAAGAGTCAGTCTTCTTGTACTTAAGTCGGCATTGTACGTTTTCTAATTAATTCCGATGCAATTTCCGTGTTTCATCGTCAATAAGAAGGTCCAAGGGATACAGTGAACCTGAGGTGAAGCATCGGAATCTATAGCTAGTGTCACAGGAATGGTTTAAAACATAGGCAGTAAGAAGAGTCAGTCTTTTTTGCCCTTAAGTCGGCATAGTGCCTTTTGTATTTAATTCCGATGCAATTCCTGTGTTTCATCGTCAATAACAAGGTCCAAGGGATACAGTAAACCTGGAGTGAAGCATCGGAATCTACAACTAGTGTCACAGGAATCGTTCAAAACGTAGACAGTAAGAAGAGTCAGACTTCTTGTACTTAAGTCGACATTGTGCCTTTTCTATTTAATTCCGATGCAATTTCTGTGTTTCATTGTCAATAAGAAGGTCAGAGTGATACAATAAACCTGAAGTGAAGCATCGGAATCTATAACTAGTGTCACAGGAATGGTTCAAAACAAAGTCAGTAAGAAGAGTCAGTCTTCTTGTCCTTAAGTCGGCATTGTGCCATTTGCATTTAATTCCGATGCAATTTCTGTGCTTCATCGTCAGTAAGAAGGTCCAAGGGATACAGTAAACCTGGAGTGAAGCATCGGAAACTATAACTAGTGTCACAGGATTGGTTCAAAACATAGACAGTAAGAAGAGTCAGTCTTCGTGTACTTAAGTCGGCATTTTGCCTTTTGTATTTAATTCCGATGCAATTGCTGTGTTTCATCGTCAATAACAAGGTCCATGGGAGTAAACCTGAAGTGAAGCATCGGAAACTATAAGTAGTGTCACAGGAATGGTTCAAAACATAGTCAGTAAGGAGAGTCAGTCTTCTTGTACTTTACTCGGCATTGTGCCTTTTATTTTTAATTCCGATGCAATTTCTGTGATTCATCGTCAATAAGAAGGTCCAAGAGAAACAGTATACCTGAAGTGAAGCATCGGAATCTATAACTAGTGTCACAGGAATGGTTCAAAACATAGTCAGTAAGAAGAGTCAGTCTTCTTGTACTTAAGTCGGCATTGTGCCTTTTGTATTTAATTCCGATGCAATTTCTGTGTTTCATCGTCAATAAGAAGGTCCAAGAGAAACAGTATACCTGAAGTGAAGCATCGGAATCTACAACTAGTGTCACAGGAATGGTTCAAAACATAGTCAGTAAGAAGAGTCAGTCTTCTTGTCCTTAAGTCGGCATTGTGCATTTTGTATTTAATTCTGATCCAATTTCTGTGTTTCATAGGCAATAAGATCAGAGGGATACAGTAAACCTGAAGTGAAGCTTCGGAATTTATAACTAGTGTCACTGGAATGGTTCAAAACATAGACAGTAGGAAGAATCAGTCTTCTTGTACTTAAGTCGGCATTGTGCGTTATGTAATTAATTCCGATGCAATTTCTGTGTTTCATCGACAATTAGAAGGTCAGAGCGATACAGTAAACTTGAAGTGAAGCATCGGAAACCAAAACTAATGTCACAGGAATGGTTCAAAACATAGACAGTAGGAAGAGTCAGTCTTCTTGTACTTAAGTCGGCATTGTGCCTTTTGTATTTAATTCCGATGCAATTTCTGTGTTTCATCGTCAATAAGAAAGTCAGAGGGATACAGTAAACCAGATGTGAAGCATCAGAATCAGTAACTAGTATCACAGGAATGGTTCAAAACATAGTCAGTAAGAAGATTCAGTCTTCTTGTACTTAAGTCGGCATTGTGCTGTTTGTATTTAATTCTGATGCAATTTCTGTGTTTCATCGTCAATAAGAAGGTCCAAGGGATACAGTAAACCTGCAGTGAAGCATCGTAATCTATAAGTAGTGTCACAGGGACGGTACAAAACATAGACAGTAAGATGAGTCAGTATTCTTATACTTAAGTCGGCATTGTGCTTTTTGTATTTATTTTCGATGCAATTTCTGTGTTTCATCGTCAATAACAAGGTCCAAGGGATACAGTAAACCTCAAGTGAAGCGTCGGAATCTATAACAAGTGTAACAGGAATGGTTCAAATCATAGTCAGTAGTAAGAGTCGGTCTTCATGTACTTAAGTCGGCATGATGCCTTTTAATATGTAATTCCGATGCAATTTCAGTGTTTCATCGTCAATAAGAAGGTAGAAGTGATACAGTAGACCTGAAGTGAAGCATCGGAATCTATAACTATTGTCACAGGAATGGTTCAAACATAGACAGTAGGAAGAGTCAGTCTTCTTGTACTTAAGTCGGCATTGTGCCTTTTCCATTTAATTCCGATGCAATTTCTGTTTTTCATCGTCAATAAGAAGGTCCAAGGCATTCAGTAAATCTGAAGTGAAGCATCGGAATCTATAACCAGTGTCACAGGAATGGTTCAAAACATAGCCAGTAAGAAGAGTCAGTCTTCTTGTACTTAAGTCGGCATTGTGCCTTTTCTATTTAATTCCGATGCAATTTGTGTGTTTCATCGTCAATAAGAAGGTCCAATGGATACAGTAAACCTGGAGTGATGCATCGGAATCTTTAACTAGTGTCACAGGAATGGTTCAAAACATAGACAGTAAGAAGAGTCAGTCTTCTTGTACTTAAGTCGACATTGTGCCATTTCTATTTAATTCCGATGCAATTTCCGTGTTTCTTCGTCAATAAGAAGGTCCAAGGGATACAGTGAACCTGAGGTGCAGCATCGGAATCTATAGCTAGTGTCACAGGAATGGTTCAAAACATAGGCAGTAAGAAGAGTCAGTCTTTTGCCCTTAAATCGGCATAGTGCCTTTTGTATTTAATTCCGATGCAATTTCTGTGTTTCATCGTCAATAAGAGGGTCCAAGGGATACAGTAAACCGGGAGTGTAGCATTGGAATCTATAACTAGTGTCACAGGAATGGTTCAAAACATAGACAGTAAGAAGAGTCAACCTTTGTATACTTAAGTCGGCATTTTGCCTTTTGTATTTAATTCCGATGCAATTTCGGTGTTTCATCGTCAATACGAAGTTCCAAGGGATACAGTAAACCTGAGGAGAAGCATCGGAATCTATAACTAGTGTCACAGGAATGGTTCAAAACATAGTCAGTAAGAAGAGTCAGTCCTCTTGTACTTAAGTCGGCATTGTACCCTTTCTAATTAATTCCGATGCAATTTCAGTGTTTCATCGTCAATAAGAAGGTCCAAGGGATACAGTAAACCTGAGGTGAAGCTTCGGAATCTATAGCTAGTGTCACAGGAATGGTTCAAAGTATAGGCAGTAAGAAGAGTCAGTCTTCTTGCACTTAAGTCGGCATAGTGCCATTTGTATTTAATTCCGATGCAATTTCTGTGTTTCATCGTCAATAACAGGGTCCAAGGGATACAGTAAACCTGGAGTGAAGCGTCGGAATCTATAACTAGTGTCACAGGAATGGTTCAAAGCATAGACAGTAAGAAGAGTCAGACTTCTTGTACATAAGTCGAGTTTGTGCCTTTTCTATTTAATTCCGATGCAAATTCTGTGATGCACCGTCAATAAGAAGGTCAGAGGGATACAATAAACCTGGAGTGAAGCATCGGAATCTATAACTAGTGTCACTGGAATGGTTCAAAATATAGACAGTAAGAAGTGTCAGTCTTCTTGTCCTTAAGTCGACTCTGTGCCATTTCAATTTAATTCCGATGCAATTTCTGTGTTTCATCGTCAATAAGAAGGTCAGAGGGATACAATAAACCTGAAGTGAAGCATCAGAATCTATAACTAGTGTCACAGGAATGGTTTAAAACAAAGTCAGTAAGAAGAGTCAGTCTTTTTGCCCTTAAGTCGGCATAGTGCCTTTTGTATTTAATTCCGATGCAATTCCTGTGTTTCATCGTCAATAACAAGGTCCAAGGGATACAGTAAACCTGGAGTGAAGCATCGGAATCTATAACTAGTGTCACAGGAATCGTTCAAAACGTAGACAGTAAGAAGAGTCAGTCTTCGTGTACTTAAGTCGGCATTTTGCCTTTTGTATTTAATTCCGATGCAATTGCTGTGTTTCATCGTCAATAACAAGGTCCATGGGATACAGTAAACCTGAAGTGAAGCATCGGAAACTATAAGTAGTGTCACAGGAATGGTTCAAAACATAGTCAGTAAGAAGAGTCAGTCTTCTTGTACTTTACTCGGCATTGTGCCTTTTATTTTTAATTCCGATGCAATTTCTGTGATTCATCGTCAGTAAGAAGGTCCAAGAGAAACAGTATACCTGAAGTGAAGCATCGGAATCTATAACTAGTGTCACAGGAATGGTTCAAAACATAGTCAGTAAGAATAGTCAGTCTTCTTGTACTTAAGTCGGCATTGTGCCTTTTGTATTTAATTCCGATTCAATTTCTGTGTTTCATCGTCAATAAGAAGGTCCAAGAGAAACAGTATACCTGAAGTGAAGCATCGGAATCTATAACTAGTGTCACAGGAATGGTTCAAAACATAGTCAGTAAGAAGAGTCAGTCTTCTTGTCCTTAAGTCGGCATTGTGCATTTTGTATTTAATTCTGATCCAATTTCTGTGTTTCATCGGCAATAAGATCAGAGGGATACAGTAAACCTGAAGTGAAGCTTCGGAATTTATAACTAGTGTCACTGGAATGGTTCAAAACATAGACAGTAGGAAGAATCAGTCTTCTTGTACTTAAGTCGGCATTGTGCCTTATGTAATTAATTCCGATGCAATTTCTGTGTTTCATCGACAATTTGAAGGTCAGAGCGATACAGTAAACTTGAAGTGAAGCATCGGAATCCAAAACTAATGTCACAGGAATGGTTCAAAACATAGACAGTAGGAAGAGTCAGTCTTCTTGTACTTAAGTCGGCATTGTGCCTTTTGTATTTAATTCCGATGCAATTTCTGTGTTTCATCGTCAATAAGAAAGTCAGAGGGATACAGTAAACCAGATGTGAAGCATCAGAATCATTAACTAGTATCACAGGAATGGTTCAAAACATAGTCAGTAAGAAGATTCAGTCTACTGGTACTTAAGTCGGCATTGTGCTGTTTGTATTTAATTCTGATGCAATTTCTGTGTTTCATCGTCAATAAGAAGGTCCAAGGGATACAGTAAACCTGCAGTGAAGCATCGTAATCTATAAGTAGTGTCACAGGGACGGTACAAATCATAGACAGTAAGATGAGTCAGTATTCTTGTACTTAAGTCGGCATTGTACTTTTTGTATTTATTTCCGATGCAATTTCTGTGTTTCATCGTCAATAACAAGGTCAAAGGGATAAAGTAAACCTCAAGTGAAGCGTCGGAATCTATAACAAGTGTAACAGGAATGGTTCAAATCATAGTCAGTAGTAAGAGTCGGTCTTCATGTACTTAAGTCGGCATGATGCCTTTTAATATGTAATTCCGATGCAATTTCAGTGTTTCATCGTCAATAAGAAGGTAGAAGTGATACAGTAGACCTGAAGTGAAGCATCGGAATCTATAACTATTGTCACAGGAATGGTTCAAACATAGACAGTAGGAAGAGTCAGTCTTCTTGTACTTAAGTCGGCATTGTGCCTTTTCTATTTAATTCCGATGCAATTTCTGTTTTTCATCGTCAATAAGAAGGTCCAAGGCATTCAGTAAATCTGAAGTGAAGCATCGGAATCTATAACCAGTGTCACAGGAATGGTTCAAGACATAGCCAGTAAGAAGAGTCAGTCTTCTTGTACTTAAGTCGGCATTGTGCCTTTTCTATTTAATTCCGATGCAATTTGTGTGTTTCATCGTCAATAAGAAGGTCCAAGGGATACAGTAAACCTGGAGTGATGCATCGGAATCTTTAACTAGTGTCACAGGAATGGTTCAAAACATAGACAGTAAGAAGAGTCAGTCTTCTTGTACTTAAGTCGACATTGTGCCATTTCTATTTAATTCCGATGCAATTTCCGTGTTTCTTCGTCAATAAGAAGGTCCAAGGGATACAGTGAACCTGAGGTGCAGCATCGGAATCTATAGCTAGTGTCACAGGAATGGTTCAAAACATAGGCAGTAAGAAGAGTCAGTCTTCTTGCCCTTAAATCGGCATAGTGCCTTTTGTATTTAATTCCGATGCAATTTCTGTGTTTCATCGTCAATAAGAAAGTCAGAGGGATACAGTAAACCAGATGTGAAGCATCAGAATCATTAACTAGTATCACAGGAATGGTTCAAAACATAGTCAGTAAGAAGATTCAGTCTACTGGTACTTAAGTCGGCATTGTGCTGTTTGTATTTAATTCTGATGCAATTTCTGTGTTTCATCGTCAATAAGAAGGTCCAAGGGATACAGTAAACCTGCAGTGAAGCATCGTAATCTATAAGTAGTGTCACAGGGACGGTACAAATCATAGACAGTAAGATGAGTCAGTATTCTTGTACTTAAGTCGGCATTGTACTTTTTGTATTTATTTCCGATGCAATTTCTGTGTTTCATCGTCAATAACAAGGTCAAAGGGATACAGTAAACCTCAAGTGAAGCGTCGGAATCTATAACAAGTGTAACAGGAATGGTTCAAATCATAGTCAGTAGTAAGAGTCGGTCTTCATGTACTTAAGTCGGCATGATGCCTTTTAATATGTAATTCCGATGCAATTTCAGTGTTTCATCGTCAATAAGAAGGTAGAAGTGATACAGTAGACCTGAAGTGAAGCATCGGAATCTATAACTATTGTCACAGGAATGGTTCAAACATAGACAGTAGGAAGAGTCAGTCTTCTTGTACTTAAGTCGGCATTGTGCCTTTTCTATTTAATTCCGATGCAATTTCTGTTTTTCATCGTCAATAAGAAGGTCCAAGGCATTCAGTAAATCTGAAGTGAAGCATCGGAATCTATAACCAGTGTCACAGGAATGGTTCAAGACATAGCCAGTAAGAAGAGTCAGTCTTCTTGTACTTAAGTCGGCATTGTGCCTTTTCTATTTAATTCCGATGCAATTTGTGTGTTTCATCGTCAATAAGAAGGTCCAAGGGATACAGTAAACCTGGAGTGATGCATCGGAATCTTTAACTAGTGTCACAGGAATGGTTCAAAACATAGACAGTAAGAAGAGTCAGTCTTCTTGTACTTAAGTCGACATTGTGCCATTTCTATTTAATTCCGATGCAATTTCCGTGTTTCTTCGTCAATAAGAAGGTCCAAGGGATACAGTGAACCTGAGGTGCAGCATCGGAATCTATAGCTAGTGTCACAGGAATGGTTCAAAACATAGGCAGTAAGAAGAGTCAGTCTTCTTGCCCTTAAATCGGCATAGTGCCTTTTGTATTTAATTCCGATGCAATTTCTGTGTTTCATCGTCAATAAGAGGGTCCAAGGGATACAGTAAACCTGGAGTGTAGCATTGGAATCTATAACTAGTGTCACAGGAATGGTTCAAAACATAGACAGTAAGAAGAGTCAACCTTTGTATACTTAAGTCGGCATTTTGCCTTTTGTATTTAATTCCGATGCAATTTCGGTGTTTCATCGTCAATACGAAGTTCCAAGGGATACAGTAAACCTGAGGAGAAGCATCGGAATCTATAACTAGTGTCACAGGAATGGTTCAAAACATAGTCAGTAAGAAGAGTCAGTCCTCTTGTACTTAAGTCGGCATTGTACCCTTTCTAATTAATTCCGATGCAATTTCAGTGTTTCATCGTCAATAAGAAGGTCCAAGGGATACAGTAAACCTGAGGTGAAGCTTCGGAATCTATAGCTAGTGTCACAGGAATGGTTCAAAGTATAGGCAGTAAGAAGAGTCAGTCTTCTTGCACTTAAGTCGGCATAGTGCCATTTGTATTTAATTCCGATGCAATTTCTGTGTTTCATCGTCAATAACAGGGTCCAAGGGATACAGTAAACCTGGAGTGAAGCGTCGGAATCTATAACTAGTGTCACAGGAATGGTTCAAAGCATAGACAGTAAGAAGAGTCAGACTTCTTGTACATAAGTCGAGTTTGTGCCTTTTCTATTTAATTCCGATGCAAATTCTGTGATGCACCGTCAATAAGAAGGTCAGAGGGATACAATAAACCTGGAGTGAAGCATCGGAATCTATAACTAGTGTCACTGGAATGGTTCAAAATATAGACAGTAAGAAGAGTCAGTCTTCTTGTCCTTAAGTCGACTCTGTGCCATTTCAATTTAATTCCGATGCAATTTCTGTGTTTCATCGTCAATAAGAAGGTCAGAGGGATACAATAAACCTGAAGTGAAGCATCAGAATCTATAACTAGTGTCACAGGAATGGTTTAAAACAAAGTCAGTAAGAAGAGTCAGTCTTTTTGCCCTTAAGTCGGCATAGTGCCTTTTGTATTTAATTCCGATGCAATTCCTGTGTTTCATCGTCAATAACAAGGTCCAAGGGATACAGTAAACCTGGAGTGAAGCATCGGAATCTATAACTAGTGTCACAGGAATCGTTCAAAACGTAGACAGTAAGAAGAGTCAGTCTTCGTGTACTTAAGTCGGCATTTTGCCTTTTGTATTTAATTCCGATGCAATTGCTGTGTTTCATCGTCAATAACAAGGTCCATGGGATACAGTAAACCTGAAGTGAAGCATCGGAAACTATAAGTAGTGTCACAGGAATGGTTCAAAACATAGTCAGTAAGAAGAGTCAGTCTTCTTGTACTTTACTCGGCATTGTGCCTTTTATTTTTAATTCCGATGCAATTTCTGTGATTCATCGTCAGTAAGAAGGTCCAAGAGAAACAGTATACCTGAAGTGAAGCATCGGAATCTATAACTAGTGTCACAGGAATGGTTCAAAACATAGTCAGTAAGAATAGTCAGTCTTCTTGTACTTAAGTCGGCATTGTGCCTTTTGTATTTAATTCCGATTCAATTTCTGTGTTTCATCGTCAATAAGAAGGTCCAAGAGAAACAGTATACCTGAAGTGAAGCATCGGAATCTATAACTAGTGTCACAGGAATGGTTCAAAACATAGTCAGTAAGAAGAGTCAGTCTTCTTGTCCTTAAGTCGGCATTGTGCATTTTGTATTTAATTCTGATCCAATTTCTGTGTTTCATCGGCAATAAGATCAGAGGGATACAGTAAACCTGAAGTGAAGCTTCGGAATTTATAACTAGTGTCACTGGAATGGTTCAAAACATAGACAGTAGGAAGAATCAGTCTTCTTGTACTTAAGTCGGCATTGTGCCTTATGTAATTAATTCCGATGCAATTTCTGTGTTTCATCGACAATTTGAAGGTCAGAGCGATACAGTAAACTTGAAGTGAAGCATCGGAATCCAAAACTAATGTCACAGGAATGGTTCAAAACATAGACAGTAGGAAGAGTCAGTCTTCTTGTACTTAAGTCGGCATTGTGCCTTTTGTATTTAATTCCGATGCAATTTCTGTGTTTCATCGTCAATAAGAAAGTCAGAGGGATACAGTAAACCAGATGTGAAGCATCAGAATCATTAACTAGTATCACAGGAATGGTTCAAAACATAGTCAGTAAGAAGATTCAGTCTACTGGTACTTAAGTCGGCATTGTGCTGTTTGTATTTAATTCTGATGCAATTTCTGTGTTTCATCGTCAATAAGAAGGTCCAAGGGATACAGTAAACCTGCAGTGAAGCATCGTAATCTATAAGTAGTGTCACAGGGACGGTACAAATCATAGACAGTAAGATGAGTCAGTATTCTTGTACTTAAGTCGGCATTGTACTTTTTGTATTTATTTCCGATGCAATTTCTGTGTTTCATCGTCAATAACAAGGTCAAAGGGATACAGTAAACCTCAAGTGAAGCGTCGGAATCTATAACAAGTGTAACAGGAATGGTTCAAATCATAGTCAGTAGTAAGAGTCGGTCTTCATGTACTTAAGTCGGCATGATGCCTTTTAATATGTAATTCCGATGCAATTTCAGTGTTTCATCGTCAATAAGAAGGTAGAAGTGATACAGTAGACCTGAAGTGAAGCATCGGAATCTATAACTATTGTCACAGGAATGGTTCAAACATAGACAGTAGGAAGAGTCAGTCTTCTTGTACTTAAGTCGGCATTGTGCCTTTTCTATTTAATTCCGATGCAATTTCTGTTTTTCATCGTCAATAAGAAGGTCCAAGGCATTCAGTAAATCTGAAGTGAAGCATCGGAATCTATAACCAGTGTCACAGGAATGGTTCAAGACATAGCCAGTAAGAAGAGTCAGTCTTCTTGTACTTAAGTCGGCATTGTGCCTTTTCTATTTAATTCCGATGCAATTTGTGTGTTTCATCGTCAATAAGAAGGTCCAAGGGATACAGTAAACCTGGAGTGATGCATCGGAATCTTTAACTAGTGTCACAGGAATGGTTCAAAACATAGACAGTAAGAAGAGTCAGTCTTCTTGTACTTAAGTCGACATTGTGCCATTTCTATTTAATTCCGATGCAATTTCCGTGTTTCTTCGTCAATAAGAAGGTCCAAGGGATACAGTGAACCTGAGGTGCAGCATCGGAATCTATAGCTAGTGTCACAGGAATGGTTCAAAACATAGGCAGTAAGAAGAGTCAGTCTTCTTGCCCTTAAATCGGCATAGTGCCTTTTGTATTTAATTCCGATGCAATTTCTGTGTTTCATCGTCAATAAGAGGGTCCAAGGGATACAGTAAACCTGGAGTGTAGCATTGGAATCTATAACTAGTGTCACAGGAATGGTTCAAAACATAGACAGTAAGAAGAGTCAATCTTTGTATACTTAAGTCGGCATTTTGCCTTTTGTATTTAATTCCGATGCAATTTCGGTGTTTCATCGTCAATACGAAGTTCCAAGGGATACAGTAAACCTGAGGAGAAGCATCGGAATCTATAACTAGTGTCACAGGAATGGTTCAAAACATAGTCAGTAAGAAGAGTCAGTCCTCTTGTACTTAAGTCGGCATTGTACCCTTTCTAATTAATTCCGATGCAATTTCAGTGTTTCATCGTCAATAAGAAGATCCAAGGGCTACAGTAAACCTGAGGTGAAGCTTCGGAATCTATAGCTAGTGTCACAGGAATGGTTCAAAGTATAGGCAGTAAGAAGAGTCAGTCTTCTTGC
Organism: Schistocerca piceifrons; assembly: GCF_021461385.2. Lineage (NCBI taxonomy): Eukaryota > Metazoa > Arthropoda > Insecta > Orthoptera > Acrididae > Schistocerca > Schistocerca piceifrons. Next base: position 292,031 of record NW_025728433.1, read on the forward strand.
CCTTAAGTCGGCATAGTGCCATTTGTATTTAATTCCGATGCAATTTCTGTGTTTCATCGTCAATAACAAGGTCCAAGGGATACAGTAAACTTGGAGTGAAGCGTCGGAATCTATAACTAGTGTCACAGGAATGGTTCAAAGCATAGACAGTAAGAAGAGTCAGACTTCTTGTCCTTAAGTCGACTCTGTGCCATTTCAATTTAATTCCGATGCAATTTCTGTGTTTCATCGTCAATAAGAAGGTCAGAGGGATACAATAAACCTGAAGTGAAGCATCAGAATCTATAACTAGTGTCACAGGAATGGTTTAAAACAAAGTCTGTAAGAAGAGTCAGTCTTCTTGTCCTTAAATCGGCATTGTGCCTTTTGTATTTAATTCCGATGAAATTTCTGTGTTTCATCGTCAATAAGATGGTCCAAGGGATACAGTAAACCTGCAGTGTATCATCGGAATCTATAACTAGTGTCACAGGAATGGTTCAAAACATAGACAGTAAGAAAAGTCAGTCTTCGTGTACTTAAGTCGGCATTTATCCTTTTGTATTTACTTCCGATGCAATTTCTGTGTTTCATCGTCAATAAGAAATTCCAAGGATTACAGTAAACCTGAGGTGAAGCATCGGAATCTATAACTAGTGTCACAGGAATGGTTCAAAACATAGTCAGTAAGAAGGGTCAGTCTTCTTGTACTTAAGTCGGCATTGAACCTTTTCTATTTAATTCTGATGCAATTTCTGTGTTTCATCGTCAATAACAAGGTCCAAGGGATACAGTAAACCTGGAGTGAAGCATCGCAATCTGTAACTATTGTCAATGGAATGGTTCAAAACATAGACAGTAAGAAGAGTCAGTCTTCTTGTACTTAAGTCGGCATTCTGTATTTTGTATTTAATTCCGATGCAATTTCTGTGTTTCGTCATCAATAAGAAGGTCAGAGGCATACAGTAAACCTGAAGTGAGGCATCGGAATCCAAAACTAGTGTCACAGGAATGGTTCAAAACATAGACAGTAGAAAGAGTCAGTCTTCTTGTACGTAAGTCGGCATTGTGCCTTTTGTATTTAATTCCGATGCAATTTCTGTGTTTCATCGTCAAAAAGATGGTCCAAGGTATACAGTAAAACTAAAGTGAAGCATCGGAATCTATAACTAGTTTCACAGGAATGGTTCAAAACATAGTCAGTAAGAAGAGTCAGTCTTCTTGTACTTAAGTCTTCTTGTGCCTTTTCAATTTAATTCCGATGCTAATTCTGTGTTTCATCGTCAATAAGAAGGTCCAAGGGACACAGTAAACCTGGAGAGAAGCATCGAAATCTATAACTAGTGTCACAGGAATGGTTCAAAACGTAGACAGTAAGAAGAGTCAGACTTCTTGTACTTAAGTCGACCTTGTGCCATTTCTATTTAATTCCGATGCAATTTCTGTGTTTCATTGTCAATAAGAAGGTCAGAGGGATAGAATAAACCTAAAGTGAAGCATCGGAATCTATAACTAGTGTCACAGGAATGGTTCAAAACAAAGTCAGTAAGAAGAGTCAGTCTTCTTGTCCTTAAGTCGGCATTGTGCCATTTGCATATAATTCCGATGCAATTTCTGTGTTTCATCGTCAATAAGAAGGTCCAAGGGATACAGTAAACCTGAGGTGAAGCATCGGAATCTATAACTAGTGTCACAGGAATGGTTCAAAACATAGTCAGTAGATGAGGCAGTCTTCTTGTACTTTACTCGGCATTGTGCCTTTTATATTTAATTCCGATGCAATTTCTGTTATTTATCGTCAATAAGAAGGCCCAAAGGTTACAGAAAACTGGAGTGAAGCATCGGACTCTATAACTAGTGTCACTGAAATGGTTCAAAACATAGACAGTAGACGAGGCAGTCTTCTTGTACTTAAGTCGGCATTGTGCCTTTTGTATTTAATTCCGATGCAATTTCTGTGTTTCATCGTCAATAAGAAGGTCCCAGACAAACAGTATACCTGAAGTGAAGCATCGGAATCGATAACTAGTGTCACAGGAATGGTTCAAATCATAGACAGTAGGAAGAATCAGTCTTCTTGTACTTAAGTCGGCATTGTGCCTTTTGTAATTAATTCCGATGCAATTTCTGTGTTTCATCGACAATAAGAAGGTCAGAGCGATACAGTAAATTTGAAGTGAAGCATCGGAATCCAAAACTAATGTCACAGGAATGGTTCAAACGTAGACAGTAGGAAGAGTCAGTCTTCTTGTACTTAAGTCGGCATTGTGCCTATTGTATTTAATTCCGATGCAATTTCTGTGTTTCATCGTCAATAAGAAAGGCAGAGGGATACAATAAACCAGATGTGAAGCATCAGAAACAATAACTAGTGTCACAGGAATGATTCAAAACATAGTCAGTAAGAAGATTCAGTCTTCTTGTACTTAAGTCGGCATTGTGCCTTTTGTATTTAATTCTGATGCAATTTCTTTGTTTCATCGTCAATAAGAAGGTCCAAGGGATACAGTAAACCTGCAGTGAAGCATCGGAATCTATAAGTAGTGTCACAGGGACGGTACAAAGCATAGACAGTAAGATGAGTCAGTATTCTTGTACTTAAGTCGGCATTGTGCTTTTTGTATTTATTTCCGATGCAATTTTTGTGTTTCATCGTCAATAAGAAGGTCCAAGGGATACAGTAAACCTCAAGTGAAGCATCAGAATCTATAATTAGTGTCACAGGAATGGTTCAAATCATAGTCAGTAGTAAGAGTCGGTCTTCATGTACTTAAGTCGGAATTGTGCCTTTTAATATGTAATTCCGATGCAATTTCAGTGTTTCATCGTCAATAAGAAGGTAGAAGGGATACAGTAGACCTGAAGTGAAGCATCGGAATCTATAACTAGTGTCACATGAATGGTTCAAACATAGACAGTAGGAAGAGTCAGTCTTCTTGTACTTAAGTCGGCATTGTGCCTTTTCTATTTAATTCCGATGCAATTTCTGTGTTTCATCGTCAATAAGAAGGTCCAAGGGATACAGTAAACCTTGAGTGAAGCATCGGAAACTATAGCTAGTGTCACAGGAATGGTTCAAAACATTGACAGTAAGTAGAGTCAGTCTTCTTGTACTTACGTCGCCATTATGGCTTTTCTATTTAATTCCGATGAAATTTCTGTGTTTCATCGCCAATAAGAAGGTCCAAGGGATACAGTAAACCTGGAGTGTATCATCGGACTCTATAACTAGTGTCACAGGAATAGTTCAAAACATAGACAGTAAGAAGAGTCAGTCTTCGTGTACTTAAGTCGGCATTTTGCCTTTTGTATTTAATTCCGATGCAATTTCTGTGTTTCATCGTCAATAAGAAGGTCCAAGGGATACAGTAAACCTGAGGTGAAGCATCGGAATCTATAACTAGTGTCACAAGAATGGTTCAAAACATAGTCAGTAAGAAGATTCAGTCTTCTTGTACTTAAGTCGGCATTGTACCTTTTCTATTTAATTCCGATGCAATTTCTGTGTTTCATCGTCAATAACAAGTTCCAAGGGATACAGTAAACCTGGAGTGAAGCATCGGAATCTATAACTAGTGTCAATGGAATGGTTCGAAACATAGACAGTAAGAACAGTCAGTCTTCTTGTACTTAAGTCGGCATTGTGCCTTTTGTATTTAATTCCGATGCAGTCTCTGTGTTTCATCGTCAATAAGAAGGTCAGAGGGGTACAGTAAACCTGAGGTGAAGCAACGGAATCTGTAGCTAGTGTCACAGGAATGGTTCAAATCATAGTCAGTAAGAAGAGTCAGTCTTCTTGTCCATAAGTCGTCATTGTGCCTTTTGTATTTAATTCCGATGCAATTTCTGTGTTTCATCATCAATAAGAAGGTCCAACGGATACAGTAAACCTGGAGTGAAGCATCGGAGTCTATAACTAGTGTCAAAGGACTGGTTCAAAAATAGGCAGTAAGAAGAGTCAGTCTTCTTCAACTTAATTCGGCATTGTGCCTTCTGTATTTAATTCCGATGCAATTTCTGTGTTTCATCGTCAATAAGAAGGTGAGAGGGATACAGTAAACCTGAAGTGAAGCATCGGAATCCATAACTAGTGTCACAGGAATGGTTCAAAGCATAGTCAGAAAGGAGAGTCAGTCTTCTTGTACTTAAGTCGGCATTGTGCCTTTTGTATTTAATTCCGATTCAATTTCTGTGTTTCATCGTCAATAGGAAGGTCCAAGGGATACGGTAAACCTGAGGTGAAGCATCGGAATCTATAACTAGTTTCACAGGAATGGTTCAAAGCATAGTCAGTAAGAAGAGTCAGTCGTCTTGTACTTAAGTTGGCATTGTGCCTTTTCTATTTCATTCCGATGCAATTTCTGTGTTTCATCGTCAATAAGGTCAGAGGGATACAGTGATCCTGAAGGGAAGCATCGGAATCTATAACTAGTGCCACAGGAATGGTTCAAAAAATAGACAGTAAGAAGAGTCAGTCTCCTTGTACTTAATTCTGCACTGTGCCTTTTGTATTTAATTCCGATGCAGTTTCTGTGTTTCATCGTCAATAAGAAGGTCAGAGGGGTACAGTATACCTGAAGTGAAGCATAGAATCTATAGCTAGTGTCACAGGAATGGTTCAAAACATAGTCAGTAAGAAGATTCAGTCTTCTTGTTCTTAAGTCGGCATTGTACCTTTTCTATTTAATTCCGATGCAATTTCTGTGTTTCATCGTCAGTAACAAGTTCCAAGGGATACAGTAAACCTGGAGTGAAGCATCGGAATCTATAACTAGTGTCAATGGAATGGTTCAAAACATAGACATTAAGAAGAGTCAGTCTTCTTGTACTTAAGTCGGCATTGTGCCTTTTGTATTTAATTCCGATGCAGTTTCTGTGTTTCATCGTCAATAAGAAGGTCAGAGGGGTACAGTAAACCTGAAGTGAAGCATCGGAACTTATAGCTAGTGTCACAGGAATGGTTCAAAACATAGTCAGTAAGAAGAGTCAGCCTTCTTGTCCTTAAGTCGTCATTGTGCTTTTTGTATTTAATTCCGATGCAATTTCTGTGTTTCATCATCAAGAAGAAGGTCCAAGGGATACAGTAAACCTGGAGTGAAGCATCGGAATCTATAACTAGTGTCACAGGAATGGTTCAAACATAGACAGTAAGAAGAGTCAGTCTCCTTGTACTTAATTCTGCACTGTGCCTTTTGTATTTAATTCCGATGCAATTTCTGTGTTTCATCGTCAATAAGAAGGTCCAAGGGATACAGTAAACCTGAAGTGAAGCATCGGGATCTGTAACTAGTGTCACAGGAATCGTTCAAATCATAGTCAGTAAGAAGAGTCAGTCTTCTTGTACTTAAGTCGGCATAGTGCCTTATCTATTTAATTCCGATGCAATTTGTGTGTTTCATCGTCAATAAGAAGGTCCAAGGGATACAGTAAACCTGGAGTCAACCATCGGAATCTATAACTAGTGTCAATGGTATGGTTCAAAACATAGACAGTAAGAAGAGTCAGTGTTCTTGTACTTAAGTCGGCATTGTGCCTTTTGTATTTAATTCCGATGCAATTTCTGTGTTTCATCGTCAATACGAGGGTCAGAGGGATACACTAAACCTGAAGTGAAGCATCTGAATTCATAACTAGTGTCACAGGAATGGTTCAAAGCATAGTCAGAAAGGAGAGTCAGTCTTCTTGTACTTAAGTCGGCAGTGATCCTTTTGTATTTAATTCCGATGCAATTTCTGTGTTTCATCGTCAATAGGAAGGTCCAAGGGATACAGTAAACCTGAGGTGAAGCATCGGAATCTATAACTAGTTTCACAATAATGGTTCAAAACATAGTCAGTAAGAAGAGTCAGTTTTCTTGTACTTAAGTTGGCATTGTGCCTTTTGTATTTAATTCCGATGCAATTTCTGTGTTTCATCGTCAATAAGAATGTCCAAGGGATACAGTAAACCTGAAGTGTAGCATCGGAATCTATAACTAGTGTCACAGGAATGGTTCAAACATAGTCAGTAAGAAGAGTCAGTCTTCTTGTAATTAAGACGGCATTGTGCCTTTTCTATTTAATTTCGATGAAATTTCTGTGTTTCATCGTCAATAAGAAGGTCCAAGGGATACAGTAAACCTGGAGTGAAGCATCGGAAACTATAACTAGTGTCACAGGAAAGTTTCAAAACATAGACAGTAAGAAGAGTCAGTCTTCTTGTACTTACGTCGGCATAGTGCCTTTTCTATTTAATTCCGATGCAATTTGTGTGTTTCATCGTCAATAAGAAGGTCCAAGGGAAACAGTAAACCTGGAGTGTAGCATCGGAATCTATAGCTAGTGTCACAGGAATGGTTAAAAGCATAGACAGTAAGAAGAGTCAGTCTTCGTGTACTTAAGTCGGCACTATGCCTTTTGTATTTAATTCCGATGCAATTTCTGTGTTTTATCGTCAATAAGAAGGTCCAAGGCATACAGTAAACCTGAGGTGAAGCATCGGTATCTATAACTAGTGTCACAGGAATGGTTCAAAACATAGACAGTAAGAAGAGTCAGTCTCCTTGTACTTAATTCTGCACTGTGCGTTTTGTATTTAATTCCGATGCAATTTCTGTGTTTCATCGTCAATAAGAATGTCCAAGGGATACAGTAAACCTGATGTGTAGCATCGGAATTTATAACTAGTGTCACAGGAATGGTTCAAAACATAGTCAGTAAGAAGAGTAAGTCTTCTTGTACTTAAGTCGGCAATGTGCCATTTCGATTTAATTCCGATGCAATTTCTGTGTTTAATCGTCAATAAGAAGGACCAAGGGATACAGTAAACCTGAGGTGAAGCATCGGAATCTATAACTAGTGTCACAGGAATGGTTCAAAACATAGTCAGTAAGAAGATTCAGTCTTCCTGTACTTAAGTCGGCATTGTACCTTTTCTATTTAAGTCCGATGCAATTTCTGTGTTTCATCGTCAATAACAAGTTCCAAGGGATACAGTAAACCTGGAGTGAAGCATCGGAATCTATAACTAGTGTCAATGGAAATGGTTCAAAACATAGACAGTAAGAAGAGTCAGTCATCTTGTACTAAAGTCGGCATTGTGCCTTTTGTATTTAATTCCGATGCAGTTTCTGTGTTTCATCGTCAATAAGAAGGTCAGAGGGGTACAGTAAACCTGAAGTGAAGCATCGGAATCTATAGCTAGTGTCACAGGAATGGTTCAAAACATAGTCAGTAAGAAGAGTCAGTCTTCTTGTCCTTCAGTCGTCATTGTGCCTTTTGTATTTAATTCCGATGCAATTTCTGTGTTTCATCACCAATAAGAAGGCCCAAGGGATACAGTAAACTTGGAGTGAAGCATCGGAATCTATAACTAGTGTCAATGGAATATTTCAAAACATGGACAGTAAGAAGAGTCAGTCTCCTTGTACTTAATTCTGCACTGTGCTTTTGTATTTAATTCCGATGCAATTTCTGTGTTTCATCGTCAATAAGAATGTCCAAGGGATACAGTGAACCTGAAGTGTAGCATCGGAATTTATAACTAGTGTCACACGAATGGTTCATAACATAGTCAGTAAGAAGAGTCAGTCTTCTTGTACTTAAGTCGGCATTGTGCCTTTTCTATTTAATTCCGATGCTATTTCTGTGTTTAATCGTCAATAAGAAGGACCAAGGGATACAGTAAACCTGAAGTGAAGCATCGGAATCCATAACTAGTGTCACAGGAATGGTCCAAAACATAGTCAGTAAGAAGAGTCAGTCTTCTTGTACTTAAGTCGGCATTGTGGCTTTTGTATTTAATTCCGATGCAATTTCTGTGTTTCATCGTCAATAAGAAGGTCCAAGGGATACAGAAAACCTCGAGTGAAGCATCGGAATCTGTAACTAGTGTCACAGGAATGGTTCAAATCATAGACTGTAAGAAGATCAGTCTTCTTGTACTTAAGTCGGCATTGTACCTTTTGAATTTAATTCCGATGCAATTTCTGTGTTTCATCATCACTAAGAAGG